>NC_047086.1:213126173-213474298 GCF_902459505.1 Geotrypetes seraphini
AAGCAGAGCGTGCCTGATCTTCAAAGACCCGCTTTCTTAATAACCAATGGTAAAATCCAAAAGACAATCTTGTCAATCACAAGAACATGTGGAAAACCATGGACTCGACACGGACTGTGTCTCGGTTGCAGTGCCTGCTCCCTGTGACCCTGGGCAAGTCACCTAATCCTCTACTGCCCCAGGTACATTAGATAGACTTTGAGCCCACCGGGACAGGAAGGGAAAATGCTCGAAGTACCTGTATGTAAACTGCTTTGAGTGTGGTTGAAAAACTACAAAAAAAGCAGTATACAAGTCCCAATCCCTTTCCCTTTCTTCAGCACAGTTTTCAGGCACATGCTGCCAGGGTCTTATATTTGGACCTAGGCAAACATATATTGCTGGGCCTCAGAAGCAGGGACTCCCAACCCCCACCATTATGTCACCTCTTCAGAAGTAGCAGAAAAAGCAGGGGCATAACGAGGGAGGTGCCCAGGACCATGGCGCCCAGTTTTACCATGTGCCCCCCCCATCTTCCCTGTTGCTCGAGCACCCCCGCATACGTCTTGAAATGTTCACAGGTGCAAGCAGTATCTTCCACTTCCTGCTTGCGCTGGCCTTGGCCCCCTTCTGATGTCATGTTATGTCCTGGTCCCCACCCCCTCTTACTATGCCACTGGGGAAATGTGCAGAGCCTACCTGTAGGTACGACACAGATATAGTTTGTGAGTGAGCATGGGGACTATGCAAGCACATGCTTTGAATGGTGAAACTTAATGGGTAGAGCAGGAGAGCAGCCAAGTTACCCAATTCAAAAGGGAAACTCGGACTCGGATTTCTGCAAACCTATTCTGGTACATTATGAAGTTCTCATTTCAATTGGTGGTATTGGAGACTACAAATAGGTCACTGAACTGGGATATACAGTAAGTTCAAAAACAGGACTGACCACCACAAAGTGTCCGATCCATGCCCGATTGTATGCTGGCCGACGAATTCACAAAAGGCCTGCATGCAAATGGGGACGATCGTTGACACCCCCCCCCCCACCGCACGAATTGCTAGAGAGTGATCCCAACGCATCCGCAGACCATCTGTACATGGTCTGCGCATGTACTGGCCCTCCGAGCCTGGCAGATACTTTTTTTTTTAACTGTTTCAAACTTTTTGGTGAGCCCGTGGTTTTAACCTGCTATAAGACCGTGGGTTAAAACCATGGGCTTGCACTGTGGGGAAGGGCAGAAGAGAGTCAGGGCAGGCAGGAGAGAGAAGTAGATTCAGGGCACGCTGGAGATTCGGGGCAGGCAGGAGATTGGGGCTGAAAGTAGAGAAGCAGGGCAGAGAGCAGGGCATTCAGAAAGGACCTGAGCAACTGGTCCTCAGCAGTCGCTTCTTTTTGGAACAGCCAGCCCAGTTGCTGTTCCCTGAAAAGTTTTGTGAATTGCGTCCCTGCGTACTTTGTATGCTGTTTCCCCTCATTTGCATGCACGGATCGGGATCAGAGGAGAGGTTAGTGAATTGGGTCGAAGGGAAATCTGGTTGCAAACCGATCGGTACACGACCGGTTTGCTTAGTGAATCTAGCCCAAAGTCTCCCTTCTGGAGCTAGCTAACTTGGCAGCTCTGTAGCAGTGAGCTGAGAATCAGGGGACCTGGACAAGTCATTTTCACTTTCTATTGCCTCACATACAAACTGGAGATTCCAAGGGTGGACTTCTCAGAAGAGTGAGATTTAAAGGTAATGTGTACAAGATATAAATTTGCAAAGGTTCACAAATGAAAAAAGCAAAATAAAATAATTAGATTTTTTTTAAAATGCTCCTGAAAGGATATAGGCAGCATGGAAGCAGTATTAGGACAGTAATTTAATAGCTAACAGGGTCCTCAAAAAGAGGACAGGTCCGGGGAAACCTTGACATCTGGTAACCCTAAGTAGACTTAAAAGTAATGTTAGGAAATTCTTTTTCACGGGGAGGCTGTTGGATGCCTGGAATGTCCTCCCAAGAGCGGTGGTAGAGAGGAAAACTGTGATGAAATTCAAAAAAGCTTGGGATGAACACAGAGCAGTGGTGTACCAAGGGGGGTTATGGTCCGCCCGGGTGAACACTCCATGGGGGTGCACAGCCAGCCGGGTCCGGAACCTCCCGTGCTGCTCTAAATGGCACTTCAGTGCGGCTGCCATACTTATTCAGGAGCAGAGGCTGCAGTCACACTGAAGTGCAGGAAGCTCCCACGATGACTGCGTCTACCGCCTCTGCTCCGAAAGAGGTAAGTGACGTCGGAGGGGGTGGACCGGCAGCCGCAGTCACCGTGGGACCTTGCTGCAACTCCCTGCATCTGCTGGCCCACCAACCTCCAACATCACTTACCTCTTCCAGAGCAGAGGCAGTAGAAGCATTGATCGTGGGACCTTGCTGATTTGGTTATAACATAACATATAGTAACATAGTAGATGATGGCAGATAAAGATAAATGGTAGATGATGGCAGATAAATGGCCCATCCAGTCTGCCCAACCTGATTCAATTTAAATTTTTTTTTAAAGTTTTTCTTCTTAGCTATTTCTGGGCAAGAATCCAAAGCTCTATCCGGTACTGTGCTTGGGTTCCAACTGCCGAAATCTCCGTTAAAACCTACTCCATCCCATCTAAACCCTCCCCGCCATTGAAGCCCTCTTCAGCCCATCCTCCCCCAAACGGCCATATACAGACACAGACCGTGCAAGTCTGCCCAGTACTGGCCTTAGTTCAATATTTAATATTATTTTTTGATTCCAGATCCTCTGTGTTCATCCCACGCTTCTTTGAACTCAGTCACCATTTTCCTCTCCACCACCTCTCTCGGGAGCGCATTCCTAACATTGCTCTTGAATCTACCACCCCTCAACCTCAAATTATTGCCTCTGGTTTTACCATTTTCCTTTCTCTGGAAAAGATTTTGTTGTACATTAATACCCTTCAAGTATTGGAATGTCTGAATCATATCTCCCCTGTCCCCAGTGGCGTACCAAGGGTGGGAGGGCGGTCCGCCCCAGGTGCATGCCCCAAGGTGGTGCACAACTGGCCACCCACCGGAGAATAGACTGCCACTGCCGCCATTGGGAACAAGCCGGCGCCAAGTTCTCCCTCCCTGCTTTTCTTCCCCGTGGGGCTGACCAACTCTTGCCACCTGACATCAATTCTGACGTCGGAGAGGACGTTCTGGGCCAGCCAATCGCTGCCTGTCTATAACCTTGAGCAGACAGAAAATTAAACAATGCATGTGATTCTCTTCTATGTTTATGGAATGCTATGAGAAATCTATCGGTCATACAGCTTGGAGCAATACCATATGCAACTTTGTAACGGAGACAACCCAGCTTAAACAAAACACATGTCTCCACTGGAAGCCAATGCAACTCACGGTAGAAAGGAGTCATAAATTAATTTGACCCCTGTATTTTGAATCAGTCTAAGCCTAGCCATCTCTTTCTTGGTAAATGTCAAATAGACACTGTTACAATAGTCGAGAAGACTTAGAAGTAACGACTGAACTAAAATTTTAAAGACCGGAAATTCAAAATATGATTTTATGGTACACAGCTTCCACAATGTGTAATAACCCTTTTGCACCACAGCATCTACTTGTTTTTTCATGGTTAAGTGGTGATCTATAACAACTCCCAATATTTTAATCGTTGGATTGCTCTTATAGAGTGTTGAGTTCAGTGGCGTACCAAGGGGGGGGCGGTCCGCCCGAGGGGGTGTTCAGCTGGCCACTTACCGGGGAATAGGCTGCCGCCGGGGAAAGAAAGAAGCCAGCGCCAAATTCTCCCTCCCTGCTGCTTCTCTTCCCCGAGCCGAGCAACTCTAGCCATCTAACGTCAATTCTGACGTTGGAGAGGACGTTCTGGGCCAGCCAATCGCTGCCTGGCTGGCCCGGAACGTCCTCTCTGACGTTAGAATTGACGTCGGGCAGTCAGAGTTCGTTGGCCCGCGGGAAAAGAAGGAGGGCGAATTCGGCACCGGCCTGTTTCCGATGGCTAGTGGCAGCCTTTCCCCGGCGGTGGTGGCAGCAGCGACAGTGGCATGGGGGAGGAAAGGGAGAAAGAAAGAAAGGGGGGGAGGAGCCAGGGAGCCAGAAAGAATGCAAGGGGGGTGACAGGGATCCAGAAAGAAAGAAAGGGGCCAGGGTGAAAGAAAGAAATGGGGCACAGAGAGAGAGAGAAAGACAGATATACAGAAAGAAATGGGGCATGGAGAGAGAAAGAAAGAAGGGGACAGGATGAAACAAAGAAAAAGTTTGGGGAGGGAATGAAGTCTGGAGGAGAGGAAGCATACAGGAGGCTGAAAGAAGGGAAGAAATATTGGATGCACAGTCAGAAAAATAAAGTGCAACCAGAGACTGATGAAATTACCAAACATAAAGGTAAGAAAAATGATTTTATTTTCAATTTAGTGATCAAAATGTGTCCGTTTTGAGAATTTATATATGCTGTCTATATTTTGCACTATGGGCCCCTTTTACTAAACTGCAATAGCAGTTTTTAGCGCAGGGAGTGTCGAGAGTAGCGTGGGGCATTCAGCGCAGCTCTCTACGCTAAAAAACGCTATCGCAGTTTAATAAAAAGGGAGGGGGTATATTTGTCTATTTTTGTATAGTTGTTACTGAGGTGACATTGCATAAAGTCATCTGCCTTGACATTCTTTGAAAACCCGCGGAATATAAATGATAATTAACATTTTCTCTGCGTACAATGTGCTTTGTGTTTTTAAAATTTTATTGTTGGTAGATCATTTTGACTTGGCCACGAAGGTAACGGGGAGGGAGGGAGGGGAGCTGCTGAAAGACATCTAGTAATCCTTGCAGGCTTGACTGCAGGGAATTATTTTTGTAAAATCATGTTTTGTTATGTGACTGGCATTATTTGGACTTTAATTTCTAAGAATGAATAGAATGAAAATGATATAAAATTACTTGCTTGTTTTTATGTGCGTGCGCTGAAGGAAAGTGGAGAGAGAGTGAGCTGAGGACGCTGAAGGGAAATGGGGAAGAGAGAGTGGGGAGAAGACGCTGATTTATAAATTGACAATTGTACAGAATATTGTTTCTTTTTATACTTTAATCTAAAACAATTCAAGGCTTGTGGGGATGGAATCAGGTGGTTTGTGGGGATGAGGACCGAGCTTACGGGGATTAGTCCAATAAAATGGTATTTTTATATTTCTCATTATTTGTTTTATTTTTATTTGTTAATTTGTAAAGTGGTGATTGTTATATATCAGTTTTTCAAATTTACATCTACTGTCTTTATATTTTGCACAGTATTAGAGGACATGTATTACTGTTTTTGTGGTGTTGTGGTGTTGCATTGTATGCAGAGTCTGGTTTCTTGGCAGTTCAGTTTAACTTTTGTCTACATATTTCTATTTTTAGTTTGTGATTATTCCATATTGGGCAAAGGTGTATTTGTCTGTGTGTATGAAAGGGACATGGCTTTCTGATAGCATCGACTGTACTGGATCAATTGACTGTGCAGGATCTGGTTTGTTTAGTTTTACAATGTATGTATTGGTGTTCTAGTGCTCACTGCAGTGTTTAAGATGCTGCTTTTTCCTAGGTACACTCTTGTGCGATATGTAGATTGTTACTAAAAATCATATTTTTCATATAGATGGGGGGATAGTCAAAAAATGATGGGCCCCGGGTGTCACATATGCTAGGTACGCCACTGGTTGAGTCTATAGTAATTGATGGTTCATGTAAAATTATAGGTGGAGACGCAACATAGAATTTGGTCTTATCATGATTTAATTTGAATTTAAATTCTTGCATCCATGATTCCATCAGTTTCAGTATAGACTCAATTATTTGGGTAATATGAGATATAGCTGTATTACAAGGAATGATAATTGTAATGTCATCGGCATAACTAAACAGTCTTGAGCCATGTTTATTCAAATGAAATAATGGAAACTCAGATGATTTGTTCCACAACCCCAAAACTTTAATACAAAATACTATAGAACAGTCGCTACACTCCTGCAGTGTCAGAGAGCGAGAGAGCAAAAACAACGGCTCAGTTGTGATGACATGATGCATGTATATAGTGCGTACTTGTGACATGCGTATAAAGTGCGAAGTCTTAGATTGCAAGACCTTGCTGCATTAGAGAGAGAGCCATCGGCTCAGTTGTGATGATGTGACATGCATATATGTATTTGTATTGCAAGACCATGCTTGTTTATCAACTTAAAATTTAAAACGTTTTGCTCGTCTTGCAAAACACTCGCACATCAAGTTACTCGCAATCCAAGGTGTTACTGTACTAGATCCCTAGGATGAGTTGAATTAGGTTAAAAACTTGTACAAGAAACACTTGTACTAAAACTATGGCAAATTGTAATCTGTTAACTGTATATTGTATATGTTGACCTGTGAACCGTCCTGGGCTTTTTGGGGAGGATGGGATAGAAAATGATAAATTGTAAAACTGGCACTGTGAGCAAATCAGGGGTTTGGCCACTAGATGTCACTGTAGGACTTGGCATTTCAGCTTAATTCTCTGGACTGGGATCTTCACCCAGTGTTAGCGTGAAAGGATTCAGGAAGACAAAAGCAGTCATGTTCATTCAGACACAGCATAACCTCAATGTCTGCCTTTTTCCTTTCTCTGCATTCTACATTTGGTTGATATCTCTTTTAGCCTTTACAGCCTTGTTTCATGGTCTGTGTGAAATTTGCCTAATTTTGCTTTCGCTCCCTCATAATCTTATTAAATATAAGAACATAAGAATTGGCATACTTGGACAGACCGAAGGTCCATCAAGCCCAGTATCATGTTTCCAGCAGTGGCCAACCCAGGTCCCAAGTACCTTGCTAGATCCCAAGTAGTTAAAAAGATTTTATGCTGCTTATCCTAGGAATAAGCAATGGATTTCCCCAAACCATCTCAATAATGTTATATACTGTATGTTGTTTGATCAAAATGCCTTTCACCTGCTTGTGTCTATCAGCAAGGGTTAACAACCAAACACAAATGTATTCAGTGGTCAAATTCAAGTTTAGAAATCTTGCTGGCCTGAATCCTAGGAGACTCAGGCTGACAGGGTTTTTAAACTTGAATTTGACCATCTTCTCAGAGAACTAATGTGCCACTCACTCCTCTCTCCGCTTGCTGACTGTCTCATTGGCCCCAGCTGAGTACGCATGGGCGGTTCCCATCCTTCTGGCTGAGACCATGAGACACACGGCAGGAGTAGCTGCGCTGTGGGCATGAATTTAAATATCACCTGCACTCAGTGTTAGGGTTATATTCGTGAAGTCAGAAAAGAGGACACATTACCCTGCCTCAACCCCACCTACACCCCAAACCCCCCCCCCCCCACTTTTTCATCAGTCTCACCCCATGCCCTGCCTCACCTTTCACCCATTTCTTCACCCACCTTCCCGTCTTCTTAAGTTCAATTATTTATTGAAATTTTGTGAATAAACACATAACAAAGATAACAAACACATATTGCATGGTACAAAGTGGTACAAAACTTCTTCAATATCAGGCCTGTAGTAAAATGATCAGTACTTTCAAAACTTCTTTCCCTCCCTCCAAAGCCCCTCCCTGCAAGTTTTTCTCGCTCCCTCCCACCCCTTCCTGTGGGTGCTTCTTTTTCTCTCTCCTTCTCTCCAGCCCCCTTCCCACCCACAATGGTGTTTCTTTCTCTCCCCTGTCCCCCACCTTACCTGTATCTCTGCTGAAATGTAATCTTCAGGCTGGCCAGCTGCAGCAGTGAGGTGAACCTGCTGCCATCAGCCTTCCCCAGAAGCTGCCTCCCTGGAGTGTCCCATCTATGCAGGAACAAATAGTCGCTCCAGAGAGAAGGTTTCGGGGGCAGGCAGATGGCAACAGGATCACCTCACTGCTGCAGATAGGGAACAGTTCTGTTCTTGTGCCATAGACTATTGTCTCTGTTACTTGTCCTTGATGACATTGGCTGGATGGAGATGGGGGTGGAAGAGCAGAGATATAGAGAGGAAATATACAAGGGTGAGGGAAGAAAGGAGATGGAGTGAGAAGATGCTAGGATGATAGAGCACACTGGAGCCAAATGGAGGAATACAAAGAATGAAAGAGAAAAGAATGAAAAGAGACAAACCCAGCAAATAAATATGTGAGAAAGATGTAAAGAAGACAAAGGAGACTCGGAAGCAGGCAACAATCCAGCAAAGATAGAAAATTTAATTTCCATATTTATATCCCGCTTAACCACAAAGTTCCAAGCAGGTCACAGTAATAATATGCGTACATCAACAGTTAATATACACTTTACAATATTACCATAACGTCTACCCTACTCAATCAATCATATTTCTGGAATAACCATGTTTTTATTGCCTTCCAATACAACCCAATATTAGATAGGTTTCTTAGTTCACTGGCTAATGTATTCTAGAACTCTGCAGCTCTGCCTAAGAGCATTCTCTGTCTAGAAGAGGCAATACACAATCTTTGCAAGATGGCATTTACCAGCCACAGTTCTGGGGAAGACCATAAGTACGGTACATAGTTGGTTGATATACAGTTATCAAATAACCTAGGCATATCTCACATTAAATCTTAAAAATAAAAATCAGGAGGAGTAAGGAGTGATTGTTGATTTTCCCCTTTGATAATACATGTCTAGGGTGGGTGGGGGAGATACTTTTAATTAGAGTGCAATTTTTGGATATATGGATGAGGGAGGGGGTGATATATGTATTTGTTAAAATGAATAAAGATATTAAAAAAAATAAATAAAAGTCAGACTTTTTTTGTTAATATTTTTTATTCATTTTCAAGATTACATTAAGTGTTAAAATATATTAAATCACATAAACAATAAATACATCACTTAGAAATAATCATTGACACATCTCACAAATTCTTATACCCTTCCCTATCCTAACCCTCCCTCCCATATATTTCATTATCATATAAAACATGTGATATTAAAATACCCCCCTCCCTGCACCTTAAATTAACAAATAATATAAGGGAACCAATTTTAAATTAATCTTTACAATATTTCGTTAATGGTTTCCACACATCCTGAAACTTTTTAAGATAACCCTGCTGCAATAAATATTTTATATATATGGCATAAAGAGTTCCACCAGAAATTGTAATTTAATCTCCTCCAATCCTTCCAATTAAATGTGATTTACTGAATGGCAACTCCAGTCATTATAAGTAATAATTTATTGTTATTTGCAGAAATCTGACTTTTGGCTCTCATTTCCATACCAAATATCACAGTATCATAGGATAATGCCACCGGGTTATCTAATAAATTATTAATTTGGTCCCAAATTGATTTCCAAAAATTCATAATAAATGGGCAATGAAACAATAAATGATCTAAAGTTCCTGCCTCTAAATGGCAATGCCAACATCTATTAGACAAAGAACTATCTATTTTTTGTAACCTAACAGGGGTCCATAATGCTCTGTGCAACAGAAAAAAACAAGTTTGTCTCATAGATGCTGACACCGTACATTTCATCCTCCAAGACCAAATTCGTGGCCATTGAGATGCAGTAATTTCATGCTTAATCTCAATACTCCAAATATCTCTTAGACCAGTTTTTAAATTATTTTTATTAAATCCACTTAATGTTTTGTACCACTGGGCGGCCTGGTGACCCAAGAAGTCTGTCTGAAAACACATAAACTCCATACTATTATGTTTATTAAGGTATTTCCATTCAGGGAACCCCGCCTGAATGGCATGCTTGAGCTGCAACCATCTAAAGTTTTCTGAGTTTTTGAGACCAAATTTATGTTGCAACTGTGAAAACTCCAGCATAGTACCATTAGCAATAACATCATCCAATATTCGTATTCCTGCTATCATCCATTGCTTCCAGACTAGTCTCTCCCCGCCAATTTGTATCTTGAAGTTTACCCATATAGACTGTTTTGTAGATTTATAAATTGGAATAGTTGTTAGGTTGCTTACATATCGCAATGTTTTCCATGTATCTACTAGTATACTATTATCTTTACTGATACTGAGTACATGGTACAAACGCAAAGGAGACATGAGTTGCCATTCTAACCACAACCAGTCAGGGAGTTTTTCCATGAGTTCTGGGAGGACCCATTACATACCTTGGCGCAAAATATAGGCTTGATGATACCTATAAAAATTTGGAAAATTTACCCCTCCCTCCAAAATTGATCTTTGTAAGGATACCAAAGCCACTCTAGGAGTTTTACCCAGCCAAATAAATTTTAAAAGAATGCTATTTAATTTTTTATAAAAGGACCCTTGAAAATATACCGGCAACATTCCCAGCTGATAACAAACCACAGGTAAAATCATCATTTTAATAGTTTGGACTCTCCCCCACCATGAAAGGTGTAAAGGATTCCATTGCTCACACATCTCCGTAACCTTCTGTAATAACGATTTTTCATTTATTTTCATTGTTTCATCCAATGTATTTTTAATCCAAATGCCTAAATACTTTATTCCATCCTCTTTCCAAAGGAAGGGAAAAGAATCAAACAAACCTTTTGTACAATGAACATTGAGTGGAAGAATTTCTGATTTATTCCAATTTATCTTATATCCTGAAAATTTTCCAAAATTCTCAATAATTTCAAGTAAGCAAGGAATGGTTTTCTCAGGATTTCTCAAATAGAGCAATATATCATCCGCATAAGCTGAGATCTTATATTCCCTATCTTTATGAGGAATACCCTGTATCTCCTCTGTTTGCTGAATGGCTAATAACAAGGGTTCCAATACAATATCAAAAAGCAAAGGAGATAAGGGACAACCTTGTCTAACCCCCCTTTGCAGCCTAAAACCTTCCGAGAAATTATTATTAATATATAATTTAGCAATAGGGGAGTTATACAATGCTTGAACCATTTGAATAAATCCCGAGCCAATACCAAACCATTCCATCGCTTGATACATAAAGGTCCATTCAACACGATCAAAAGCCTTTTCTGCATCAAGTGATACAGAAAAAACTGGATCTTTTAAGGCTTTGGATAAATTCAACATATGTAATGCAAGCCTAGTGTTGTTAGAAGAATGTCTTTGAGCAATGAAACCTGTTTGATGCATACCAATCATAAAAGGGAGAGCCTTGGCCAAACGTATAGCCAAAATCTTAGCTAAAATTTTCCCATCAACATTAATTAAAGAAATAGGCCTGTAATTTGAAACCAGTGTGGGGTCTTTATTTGGCTTTGGCAAAACAATAGTTAATGATTCAGCCATGGTACCCATAATATATCCTTTAGTAAGTTGGGTCTGATATAAATTTAATAAATATGGCAACAGGGTAATTTGAAATGATTTATAAAACTCTACAGTAAAACCATCTCCACCTGGAGCGGATCCAACTCTAAGGGACTTCAATGCTGTTTGCAATTCGTTTATTAATATTGGCTTTTCTAAACTTTCTTTTATATGCTCAGGAATTTTTGATCCCGTAATTGACTCTAAAAATTTTAAACCATCCCTTTCCTTATCTAAATAAGGCTCAGAAGAATACAGGTTTTTGTAAAAACTTAAAAATTGTTTTAAAATCGGTCCAGTTTGAGAATAACTATTTCCCTTTTCGTCTTTTATCATCGCTATTTTTGTTTTTCTTTTTTTAGCTTTTAGATAATTTGCCAGTAATCTTCCCGCCTTATTTGAATTTCCATAATACAATGCTTGTTGAGAAAATAAGTCTTTCCTAATTAACTTAGAAGAAATTTCATTATATTTCCCTTTCGCTTTCAAGAGGTCTTGTAATGTAGAATATTCCCATTTTTGAATTAATTTAGATTCCAATAACTTTATATCTTTTTCCAAATATAAAATTGTTCTTTAATTTGTGTTTTAAGATATGCTGAAAATGAAATAATTTGACCTCTAATGGTTGCTTTAAAAGCATACCATAACGTTTCTATTGAAATATCCTTCGTATTATTAATTTGAAAATAATCCTTCATTTTCACTTGAAATTCCTCAATAAAATTTGGTTCCACAAGCAAAGCATTATCAAATCTCCATATAGGTCTACTATCTTCTTTATCAACTATTTTAATTTTAATCCACACCCCACCATGATCAGACAAAATAATTGGATCTATGGAGGCTTGTGTTACTTGTTGAACTAATGAATTTGAAATCAAAATATAATCTATTCTCGAAAAAGATTTATGAACATGGGAACAAAACAAAAATTCCCGATCATCAAAATGAAATATTCACCAAATATCTTTCAGATCACAATTTAGTACCAAATTATCCAATCCTAATGATTTCATACTTCTACTAGGTTTTTTGTCCATTATAGGATCTATAACAGCATTAAAATCCCCAGCCACAACTAAATTAGAAGCAGCCAGTGGTAACAACAATTGTTGTAGAGATTTAAAAAATTCAATTTGATTCGAATTAGGTGCGTATACATTGAAAAGCGCCATTGTAGTATTTCCCAGAACCATGTCCACATGTATCCACCTTCCTGCAGGATCAGCAGCAATAAACTTGAATGTAGCATTGCATCTCTTATTTACCAATATTGCAACACCTGCTTTCTTCTTTACAGCTGGGGCATAAAAGCAATGTTTAATCCAATTTTCTTTCAGTTTTTGAGACTCTAAGGCTGACAAGTGAGTCTCTTGAATATAACAAATATCAATATTTTGTTGTTTTAAAAACAAAAGTGTTTTCTTTCTTTTTATTGGATGATTTAAACCATTAACGTTTAGTGAAAATATTTTAAGCTCCATTAATATAAATAATCCTTTCACCTATGAAATTCAACAAATACTTCAACATATAATTTTCCTGCGCATATTTCAATTCCCTTAATTTACTTTAAGGTGCAACTCTCCCCTCCCTTAATTCCTTAAAGATTATATTACTAAAAACCCCAAAACCCTCCCCTATTCCCTCCCATAACAGTCCCCTTCTAATCATACGATAACTTGAAGACAAAATATCAGGCCAGCACCCTCCCCCCAAGCATCTTACTTCACTGTTTCCTCTATATTATAAACATTGATCCATCCATATATTTAAATCCCTTAAATTCCACTCTATATATGTCCCCAGTCTAGTACACAGACCTCTACCTAAAATCATACCAAGAAAGGACTGTATATTTTAATATTTTATATTAAATTTTTCCATCTTAAATGTCAAAAACTTTATAATTTTCATTATCATTCCCCTTAACAGCATTAAATTAGTTTTAAACTATAAATGCATTATAATATTCAAATACATCAAAACCAAGTAAAATAAAAATTCAATTAGCTCAATTATAAAATATGCAGTTTAAAAATTTTCTAAATAAGACATTCCACTTATCTGATCCTCCATTACTCCTTCCTCCTTATGTGAAAGGTCACTTACTATTCCAAATAACCTCTAGCATTCAATGCATAAAATTGAAAGAAACACTTTAGCAGAAAAGATAACACAACTATTTATGGGAATAGAATTAAATCTCTCATGCATTTACACAAAACTGAATGGCCAAGCAGATTAAATTTCACTCCATCACATAAAAGATGCAGAAGGGAGGAACCATTGAACAATATAATTGTGGAGAAATTTAAAATGATAGAAATAAACAAAACAAAACAAGTGGCAAAACAATGAATGATATTAAAAGTAAATCATAAACTTGAAAGAAAAATAAAAATAAAATCAAAACATTGACTTCAATCCACGGCTTCAGCATCAGTGATGAAATGGAGTAAATCAGATTTTGGAGGAGCACTGACATTCCCAGAAAAAAACAACAAAAAAACTTCTTCAGGGAAGAGATTTAGTTGATAATATCAGGATGCATGTCTCCTCCTCTGCGATGATCTCCTCTATGCATTCCTTCCCACTACACACTGCCCAAGCTCTATCTGATTCCCTGAACAGCTACACCAAGGCCTATGTTAATTATAAGAATTCCTAGTCTGTGCGAAAAGCCATCCGGTACAGTTATTGGTGTGTGATGTTTCCACTGGAGCTGGGGCTGACAGGAGACCTCTGCTTCGCCACCACCGCACCCACCACGCCACATGGACCCTGCGACACCGGTGAGAAACCCCGGAGAAAAGCCAGGCCGATGGATGATAGGACTCTGGACCGGGCGAAACACCAGTCTGGCCGCTGCCACTGTAGTTAGGTGCTCTGGAGACAGGCGGAGGCGGCGAAGAGGTTCATACAGACTATGTGGTGCTGAAGCCGAGCATTGTGGGTGAGGCGGAGCTACCCAGGGCCGGGGGACCGACCATCTCCCGTCTCGGCAGTCCGCCGAAACCAGCGCTTCCCAAGCCCCCATCGCCGCAGCTCAGCAACAGACTTCCAGTGGGCCTTAAAGCAATTTTGTCTGTAGCCTGTAGCTAGGCAACAGCGGCGGAGGACTCGGTCGGATGTGACAGCAACCTATTAGAGCCATGCAGCCCCAGCTCGCCGCTATGTTCCGGATTGGCCAACAGGCACTGCTGTTCAGGTGACCGAAGTCTCTCGGCTGCTGCTGTTACAATGAAGACGATTTACCGCTAAACCCCAGTCGCTGCCAACTTCCGACCCCGACCACAGGAGAAGGCCACCATGACCATGCAGGCCTCATTCAATACTCCTCCCACAATCTTTCACATTCCTTTGACGTCAGGTAAGTTTGAATATTAACTGCATGTTTGCTTTCTCCATTCTTTTGTAGAATTTTATTTATTTTAATTCGAAACTATTCCATTCATTCCAAAACAGTTAACAAATCAATTTCAGCAGCCATCTTTGTATCTATTAAAGTATATGGAAAAAATTAAATTCCTCTTTATATTCCCTCTAAAACCAAACTTTTCTTCTCCAATTAAACTTAAGTAAAACACCAATTCCATCCTTCCAAAATCAATTAAACTTAATTCATAGGTACTTCTTGAGATGTCAAATATTCTTTAAGTTTTCCTGGATCATCAAACTGATGAAATTTTCCCTTGTTCGTAACTCTCATTAATGCAGGGTAATATAGTCCATATTTAGCACCTATTTCTCTCAGTGGTTGTCTCAGTTGTAAAAATTGCTTTCTGATTTGAACAGTTTCTTTAGCAAAATCCTGAAGGAAAATCAACTTAGAATCTTTATATGCAAGATTTTTAACTTCCTTTGCAGCTTGTATAATATCCAGTACTTGTTGGAATTTTAGTAGTCTGAATATTACAGTTCTTGGTTTTTCTCTGTTTTGATCTTTCCTCATTCCAACCCTATGTGCTTTTTCAATTTCCAGTGATCCTTTTATTTTTAATGGAAGAATTTTTGGTATTAACTCTTCTAGGAAAGAGATCATGTCTTTCCCTTCAATTCCCTCTTTTAGACCAATAATTCTTAAATTCTGATTCCTAGATCTGTTCTCCATATCAATCATTTTTTTATTCATCTCCATTAACATTTTATGATCTTCTTTGTATTTCTGTTGAATGTTTTCAATTTTTTCCACTTTATTTTCAATCTTATCCATTCTGTTGTTCAAAAGATCAAATTTGCTGTTCATGAGATTCATCTCTTCTTTCACTTCCATTATATTTGTGTTAATTTTCCTCAATTCCTCCATAACTTCAATAAAATCCAATGCGTCCATAGGTAAGGGAACCTCACTGTAAGATTGTGAGTCTTCTTTCAGCCTTTTGGTTTTTCCTGTAGATTTTGAAGAAGCTTCTTGCAGCTTTTGTTTATTTGAAACCATTCCCAGGAATTTAATTTTAAATTCAGAAGAAAATTAGTATTTAAGTTTAATTACAAACTGCCTTCAGGAGGAGCTCAGCAGTTAGCCAGCCATTCTCTCTGGCTTCAAGTTCCGGAATCCTCGTCAGACTTTTTTTTTTAAAAAAAAAATCTTTATTCATTTTAAAAACCAACAATTTTTGAATTTGATTCTTGCCTCAATTGGCAACCAATGCAATTCTCATAAAAGCGGGGTGGAATGATCGTATCTGCTGTCGTCCCCATCCTCCCCCCTCCCCCCTGGTATGAGTTTGGTTGCAAAATCTGCAGTCATTTCATCTGTTTAACAGGAAGACCTAACAGCAAATGTTACAATAGTCCAAGGAAGAAAATATGAGAGACTGAATAATAAATGTTTTATTCTAAGCAACAATTTTCTACCATATTTTTCTAATCAAATTATTAACCTAAATTTCCATACTTAAACCGACATCTAACCAAGCCCCCAGGAGTTTAATTTTTGTTTTTAAGTTTAACATTTGTGTTATGGCGTCTCGCCGCTTCTGTGGAGGCGACTTGATCTTCTTTCCCTCCCTGTCATACTAATCGTGGTGGTTTTAACCAAATCACATTTGTCTTATCCAGATTTCACTTCAGAGAACACGGGGACATCCAGTGAAAAACATCCATGACTACAACATTTATCAAGATTTTGATTGATGACACATCAGATAACACAGGAGAAATTAGAGCAATATTATTCAACGTCTCCCTTCTGAATTACCATAAACCTAAGTCTTTCAAGTATAAATTAAAGAGAATTGGGAAAGGGGGGAACCCTGAGGAACATTGTGCTCAGTTTAAACATGATTATGCGCTTTGTGATCTTAATTTAAATGCTGAATGCTTGTAAATCAGGGTTGCCCAAGTCCGCTCCTCGAGATCTACTGGCAGGCCAGATTTTCTGGATATCCGCAATGAACATGCATGAGAGAGATTTGTATACCAAGAAGACAGTGTAGACAAATTTCTCTCATGCATGTTCATTGCGAATATCCAGAAAACCTGGATCTCGAGGACCGGACTTGGACAGCCCTGCTGTAAATGCTTGCATGAAGGAGAAAACTGTTCAGTATGCCATATCCAGAATGACAATGTTGTCTGTGGCAGGGGTAAAATTCTGGAATTCCCTCCCTGGCATTCTGAGGACCTGTTCTGACCACTTACAGTTTAGAAAGATGTTGAAGACTTTCCTCTGAAACTTTGCTAGTAAGCATATTTGATGAGAAATCTTAATTGTGATTACTGCACCTTATTAAGTGGGGATGGATGATATGTAAATTTCTTGAGCTTTTGATGTAACTTAAGTGGACTAAATTACTATGTGAGTGTGATAAACTGAATACATTTTGTAACTGTATTATCCATGAACTATTGTGAATGTTTTAATTGTTAATTGCTTAGTAATAGGCGGTCTAGAAATTTTAGAAATAAATAAAATAAGCAGGATATAATTTTTTTCTAATACTGTATTTCCCCCCAAAATAAGACAGTGTCTTATATTAATATGGGGTCCAAAAAATGCATTAGGGCTTTTTTTTTTCATGTACAACAATCATCTCTCCCTTACTCTCCTCCACTCCAAGTCTTCCTCTTTCCTTTCTCCCCCCCCCATGTGCAGTATCTTTCCTCCCCTCCCTCCCATCCCCCTGTGCAGCAGAACCCCACTGACCCTCCCACCATGAGAATGACATACCTCCACTCCGAGGCCTCCAAAAACAGCAGCAACGGCAGCTCTTTTTGACGGACTCAGAGCGGAGGTATGTCGAGTCTCACCAGGGTGGGGATAGCTGAACTGACAAATCGTGAGAGGGGCTTCGGGGGTTTATCTTAACTAGGGCTTATTTATGGGGTAGGGCTTATATTAGGAGCATCTTTAAAAATCATGCTAGGGCTTATTTTCAGGATAGGTCTTATTTTCAGGGAAACAGGGTAGGCAGCTTGTGCCCCTGCTCTAGGTTTCTTAGTGCTCTCTCTTGATTTAAATAGCAAATATTTGTTTAATTTTAATTTTTTAAGCATTTTTCTAAAGGGGAGGAGGTGCTGCTGGAAGCTTCCATGCTGTAACTTTCAGTCTTTTCTTCCTGTTCCTCCATATGCATCTTTATAAAATCAACAAGCCACTCTTGGCTTGTCTGTCAACCTAGTTGGGCATATTAGTGACAATGAGGGGTAAAGCTGAGAACGTATTTTTCTACAGGCTGGCATGAAATTCTGTCCTGGCTCCCACCATTGTTTAATTGGCTGTGATATGGGTGCTGCTTTCAGGGTTGGTCTTGCAGCAGAGATGAGGGCCTTGAGCCAGTAATTTGGCTGACCTGCTGTGACAGGTGTTGTTGATCTGTCTCTGAGCTTCTCTGACTGGGGAGGAGAGCGGAGAAGAGGTGCTCTTTTTTTCCAAAGAACCTTCTGCAGCACTAATTTTAGAATCCTGTGTGAACTGCAAACATATGTTGGAGCTGAGATTGTGGAGGCACGGTGGAAGGGAACCATCTGCTCTCTGTGCCTACCTGCCTTGAGACTTGCTGCCAGCTCGCAGCAAGGTGGATCAGAAAGAGCAGAGACAGCATCACTTTCACCAGCACACTCAACCTGTGCCGTGCTCCTTCCTCCTCCTTCCCTCCTAAACAACAATTAAGCAAAATCTGCAGTTTTGAGACTTGGTGGTGTAATTTTTTTTTTTCTCTTTGTTCAACATTCTACACTATATACAAGAAGATGCTTGTACCAAGCCCTCTGAGTTAAGGATGAGTCAAGCCAGTCTTACCACAAGTAGCATTGATATAATGGTTGGATTAATGGTAAAGTGACCACCTTGTCTGCCTACAGGTGTGAAAGTTAATAATAATAACAGTTTATATACCGCAGGACCGTGAAGTTCTATGCAGTTTACAATGATTAAAAGATGGTACAAATTGAGTGAGCTTAACAGTTGAAAGCTAGTGATTAACAGCTCTAGGGATCAGCTATTGTGGAGAAAGAGTTGTACGGGTCAGCTGCCTAGATACTTCATGAACAGATATGTTTTTAGGCGTTTCCTAAATTCCCCATAAGTGGTAGGCGTAAGCAATTGTTCTAGATCTTTACCCCATAATGCTGCCTGATGTGAGAAAAGGTGTTGATGGTGTCTTTTCAGTTTACATCCTCTAACTCAGGGGTGTCCAATGTCAGTCCTCGAGGGCCGCAGTCCAGTCAGGTTTTCAGGATTTCCCTAATGAATATGCATTGAAAGCAGTGCATGCACATAGATCTCATGCATATTCATTGGGGAAATCCTGAAAACCTGACTGGACTGCGGCCCTCGAGGACCGACATTGGACACCCCTGCTCTAACTGGAGGGGAAACAAAGTTCAAATGTGAGCTTCTCTTAAGGGGACAGATGCTCATCCAAATGAGGAATCAACTGCCCCCAACACTTCAGATCCCTCGAAGGGCTTCTGAACTTCAGGAAAGCAATTAAAACCTGCTTCTTCACCCAGTCCCCCCACATAATGCCTGTATAATTTAAAAAAAAACAAAAAAAGAAATGTTTACTTCACTTATGTTGAATAAGATCCTCTATGTACCAGTATGTCAAATTAGGAAGATCACACTGTATAAGTATGGCAAAGTTTAATATTATGTATATTAACCTGTAACCCAATTGTCTTTATTTTATGAATGTTAACATATAACCCATTCTGTGCTTGCTGGGGAGAATGTGATATACAACTAATTAACTAAATAAATAAATAATTAGTATGAAAATTAGCTAGAAGAACATGGCAAAGGGCTTCTCGGCTCTTGCTGTCCCAAGCACCCTTGGGCAGAGGTTCTTAATCTTTTTTTTTTTTTTGTTCCTTCACCCCTATAACTGATTATTTAAATCCTCACACCCTCTTCCTAAATCACGTCACTACTGACAGTTACATATGTCATTAACAGCTGCTGACATGCTGCCAAAATTACAGTAGTACCCAGTTATACTACCAATAACTGTCCTAATACAGTAGAATCTCAGCTGTCCGGCACCCATGGGGGATTGGTGGATATGGGATAACTGGTTTTCTGGTTAATTGAGAATGTGTTTAGAAACCTTGTCTAACACAGTCCCAATTCTGCTCCCCTCCCTCCCACCCTGAAGCACCAGCTTGGCAGTGGTCCTGAGCCGCAAAGCCCTCCTCCCTCCCTCAAGCCCCAAAGTGGCAGAGGCAGGTGGCGGTCAAGAGCTGCGAACCCCCTTGCTTGCTCCATTCCTTACTGGAGCGCAGTTGGTCAGCAGGAGGCAGCCTCAAACAGAAGTCACGCATCAGAGGAAAGGCCCTAATGGGACTAAGCAGCCTATTTTGACCTTATACTTCTAGTTAAGGACCCCTGGCCTAGGGGAATTAGGCATAGAGAGCTGGTGTTTTCCACTGGCCAGAACTGGGCTCAACAGATCATAAGGGAAATACTTTGCTATGCTCTGGAAGAAGGCCCTCAGAGTACCTCTTAGCTTCTTTTATACACCTTAAGGGATAGCGCCAGCAGTGCCTAATTTTTATTTATTTTAAATTATTTGATTACACACCCTTTTCATGAAAGTACCCAAGATGAGATACAGTGTGGAGAAAATAAGAGCGTGGAGGGGCATAATCAAAACAAATGTCTAAGTCCATTTTGGGCCTAGGGAACTAGTCGCCCAAAGTCTAGTGTCCAAAGTCCATTCTCGAAAATTACGTCCAAAATTTTTTTGGGGGAAAATTGTCTACTTCCATGTCCAGCCATTTGATTGTCCAGACTGCTAGTACGTCTATCTTTATATTACATTCTCGTATTAAAAAAACTCATCCAAGTTCCAAATACCTAGAACAAGACCTTCTAGACGTGGGAGGAGCCAGCAAAGTGATGGACTGGCCACCCAGACATGGCAACAGAGTCGTGGGGCACCTTACAGGGCACTGCTGTGAACTTCACAAAAAGTGTGCCACATAAACATCTCAACACAACTCCCTTATAGGTCATGGTGAGCCACCCAAAACACCCCCCAAAACCCACTATACCCACCTGTCTACAACCTCAATAGCCCTTATGGCTGCAGGTGCCACCTATATAGCATAGAATAGGGTTTGGGGTTTATTTGGGGGGAAGATTCACATTTTCCACCATTAATGCAGTGGTTAGAGTGGCTTATGGGCCTGGGTCTCCTCTCTATGGTTCATTAGCCCCCCCCCCCCACCCCCAGATTACTTAAACTACCTCTGTGCTGCTCTACTAGGCTTTTCTATACCAGGTGCTGATGTTCTGGAGACAGGTATGTATGTTTTTATTCTGATTTTCATGGCAGTGAGGGGGGGTGTCATTGATCACTGGGGGAGTGTTTGGGGGTCTGTACTTTGTGTCTGCAGTGGTTCTCTGGCCACTTTGGATACCTTTTGGGCACTTAGACCTGTTTTTACATTGCCTAAGTCACAACATAAAGTTCTGTCTATGCAGTCTTGTCAAACTTTCAATTATCTAGGTTGGCCCACATCCCGCCCTAACCACTCCTCCAAAAACACCCCTTTCTGCTCTGGGCGCAGAGCAGGATTCAGAGGCTTAAAACGTCTCTGGATACATTTAAGACACTGTTTCGATTATCAACACTTGGATGACCTGTCTTTTTAATCTTCTAAGTGCCGACTTGGGTGGATTTTTAGACGTATTTCTGTTTCAATTATGAGCTCCATAGTGACCAATTGATGACATAGCAAGCAAATCACAACTTACAAATCATAATATCCAGTTCACATTTACAAATTAACAGCAGCACAAAACAGTGAAACACCACTGGTAAACAAAAACATAACCTAACATAAAAATCGACTTCTAGACTGCATAACCTTGCAGTTCTATGCGGTTTACAAAAGATTACATCTACTTACAACTGAGCAATCATATAAAGTGTAACTGGACAGTGCAAAAACTACAGCAGTGACTAGAATAAACAGGTAGTAGAAGTCCCCTACTGAACTATAGACTCACACTGGCTTATCAGAAGCCTTCCAAAATCTAGGATGTTGCCAGAAAACAGGAGCCAATCCTGGCTGTTCAACTGTTTAAAAATGCCAAGCCGCCCAAAGCAATAGATCAGGCGACTTGGGCATGTATTGTACACTGTTCAGTACTGCAGCTTTGTAAAGGACCCATTAGTCTTTTTTTTTTTTTTAATTCTTTATTTAATTTTTAAACTACAGAAGTGCACAATAATTAATACATTTACATATAATATTAAAATTAAAGCACCTTAACTTACAAAAATGTATAAAAAGAAAAATTAATTCCCCCCTTCCACCTATTAATAAATAAATACCTTCAAGAACAATCAATACATACCCCTGAAACCAATTCCAAAATGTACCCCCCCTCCTCGATATGTATGTTAAAGGGACAATTAAAAAAATCAATCCTTACATTATTTCGTTAACGATTCCCAAACATCCATGAATTTCTTGTAATTTCCCTGCTGAATGGCCATAAACCGCTCCATTTTAAAAATATAGCAAAGAGATTCCCACCAAAATGTGTAATTTAGTCTATCCCAATTTTTCCAATTAGTCTTTATTTATGAAATGGTTTTCTTTTCTGTTGGTAAAGATGCGTCATTCTATCACATCCGTAACTGAAAATAATGACTATCTCCGCTTCCGAAAACATGTTAAAGCTCATTTCTCTATGAAATTCTTTAAATTGTGACAGCTTACTTGTTTTTATTTTTCAATCTTAATATCTCGCCTATAATAAAATGTCTAAGCGGCTTACAATTATGGGGACTTATTGTTACCCATGTTGATCCTTTACAGAGATTAGATGGGATAGAAGTGCATAAATAATATAATAATAATAATAACTTTATTCTTCTATACCGCCTTAGTCGAAAGACTTCTAGGCAGTTCATTGTCGATGAAGGCTGGACAAGCAGCGAAATACAGGATGTAAGAGAGGGTTACATAAGAATTAGATAAAGGAACTGCAAAAAAACAGTGAAATTACATCAAGGTAGAGAGAGGCTTCTGTTTAGGAGATGAATTTGTCAAACAGAATGGTTTTGATTGATTTTCGGAATGCACCTTAGGTCAAACTGGCTCTGTTTATGTAGTTGTCCAGCCAGGACTGCTGTCTGCCTGCTTGGAACTTGAAAGTCCTGTCCAGAAAGGATTTGTACATGTCTATAAAAAGAAAAAAAACAAATCATAATAGTGTCTTGGGCACAACTTACTGGGCTGTACTTAGATATAGAGTAGAGAATGACATGGGGACAAATTTTTCTCCATCCCCGCAGGAACTCATTTTCCCATCCTATCCCTGTGAGTTCTTTTCCTGCCCCATTCCTGCAACCTCCGTCCTCATCTGCACAAGTCTCAAACACTTTAAAATCATAAGTGTTTGAGGCTTGTGCGCAGGATATTTCCTGCATGGTAAGGCCTTTTCCCCTATATTTTCCATTAATGGGCATGTGAAAATGTTGTCATTAGTACCTGCCACAAGGAGAGCCAAAAGGACACCTCCATGACAAAAGAACCTAGAACAACTCGGAAGTCGTGAAGAGATGCTTCCACAAGGGATGGTTTCACTCAATAGGTCTTTATTCATATGAACTCAAACTCTACACGGCCAGTGTCGCTGCTCCCTTTGCTGTTTCCTTTATTTGTTGATAAAATATGCCTTCAAAGGCAAAATAATTAGTCAAGGCTATGCTTGCAAATGCTACTATTAGGTAATTTGGGATTCTTCTGTCTAACTCCTGTCCTACTAATGTGTCTTCGATAATTGTCAAGGCTTCTGCTTGTGGGATGTTCATATACAAGGAGTCAGCATCGACAGTAACTAGTAGTATATCAGTAAGATCTCCATCAAACTTTTGTATGACATTTATAATATGATTTGAGTCTCTGATATAAGAATCAATTTTAGGAATATATGGGCACAGGAAGTAATTCACAAAGACACATAACGATTCCAGAATCAAACCATTGGCTGATACTGTAGGCCTACCTGAAGGATTATTGAAGGATTTGAGTATCTTACATTAAATATGGATCGTGGGTATAACTGGATATTTGACTGTTAAGAAATCTTTTTCTTTAGATGTTAAGAAACCAGCACCAAATGCAACATCAATTAGTTCATTAGTTTCTTCTTGCAATTTAGTAGGGTTGTCATGGATCAAAACATAGGATTCTTTATCATTTAATTGTATATTGACTTCCTTGATATAGTCACTTCAATTAAGCATGATAATCCCACCTCCTTTGTCCACTGGTTTTATCACTATCTGTGTATCCTCTGATAACAAGTGAACAGCCTTATATTCTTCCTTATTTAAATTGAAGAAACATTTTTTCTTCTGCTCCAGGGTTTCACATCTCACTCAACACATTTATGAAAGTTGTCAATGATTGCATCCCTTTGATCTGGAGGAATCCATTTAGATGGATTTTGACAACAGATGCGTTGTTATTGGATGGGGCAGTTTTTGAGAAAAACTTTGGAATGAGGATTCCCATTACAAAAGAGTACACAATCATACTTCTCAACAACAAAACAGAATATAAAGAGGAAGAGGAAAGGGGCATGGAGGAGGCAGAACATCAATGAATCACTTGAACAACAGCAAAACACCTATGAACCACTAGAACAACAACAGAGATGGATTTCAATCACACAACATAGTAACATAGTAACATAGTAGATGACGGCAGATAAAGACCCGAATGGTCCATCCAGTCTGCCCAACCTGATTCAATTTAAATTTTTTTTTTTTCTTCTTAGCTATTTCTGGGCGAGAATCCAAAGCTTTTACCGGTACTGTGCTTGGGTTCCAACTGCCGAAATCTCTGTTAAAACTTACTCCAGCCCATCTACACCCTCCCAGCCATTGAAGCCCTCCCCTGCCCATCCTCCTCCAAACGGCCATGCACAGACACAGACCGTACAAGTCTGCCCAGTAACTGGCCTAGTTCAATCTTTAATATTATTTTCTGATTCTAAATCTTCTGTGTTCATCCCACGCTTCTTTGAACTCAGTCACAGTTTTACTCTCCACCACCTCTCTCGGGAGCGCATTCCAGGCATCCACCACCCTCTCCGTAAAGTAGAATTTCCTAACATTGCCCCTGAATCTACCACCCCTCAACCTCAAATTATGTCCTCTGGTTTTACCATTTTCCTTTCTCTGGAAAAGATTTTGTTCTACGTTAATACCCTTTAAGTATTTGAACGTCTGAATCATATCTCCCCTGTCTCTCCTTTCCTCTAGGGTATACATATTCAGGGCTTCCAGTCTCTCCTCATACGTCTTCTGGCGCAAGCCTCCTATCATTTTCGTCGCCCTCCTTAATGCCAACGGAACAACATCCAGTGTGAGGTAGACATCCATGTATTCAATTTACCAACACACAAAATCAGTTTCTGCAGAAGGGATTTAGTTTTGTTCCTACCCCAAAATAAAACGTTTTTCAAACAAGAGTGGATCTATTTTGGTTTACTAGGAAATTACAAATTATGGAATTTTCTTTCTTCGAAAACTGTCCCATTCAGTAATGACACAGACCCTGGATGGTGAGCCTAGCCCTTTAAAGGGCTGACAGAGAAAAAGAGACCCTTTTCTTCATGCCGGCAAGGTGAGGAGGAAGGCCCCTTCACTGCATACCCCTCCCCCACCGGCATGATCAGAACCTCAGCTGGGCCTGCATCGGTAGGGTGGAAGTCCCACCCAAGGACACCTGGGCGGTGAACTTAGCTCTTTAAAGGGCTGATGCCATGGCGGGCCCTCCCAAAGGGACCTTTGTGTGGACCAAGTAGGGAACTATGTCTGAATCTTCCCAGAACCAACACTGAACAAGAATGCCAAAGTTCAATCTACACAGAATTCGAGGGTGAGCACAATCTAAAGTTAATTTCCTGTCTATTGGTTTGTAACCCCTGAAAGTGCTTTTGCATCCCCTGTAGTGAATCCAGATAACCTATGTTCTCATACTATCTCAAGAAACTATTCTGAAGCTGACTTTCAGTATACTGTAATTAGCGACTGTCTAATATTACACTTCTCCCTCCGTATTCGCGGTTTCAGCATTCACGGTTTCGATTATTCACGGTTTTTAGCTTCCTGGCTCCTCCCCCCAAAATTACATCAGCTTGCACAGAGAAATCGCTGGTTCCAAGCGTTTACAGAGAAAATCAGTGATTACCGTGTTTTGCCTCTCTTTTAGGAACAGGCCAGGCCTCCTACCATGTTATTCGCAGTTTCACTATATTCACGATGGTTTTTAATAGAAAACAGCGAATAACATATGAAAAAGTTATTTGTGGTTTTTTCTGTATTTACGGTTCTGTTAATCCCCTATCACAGCGAATATGGAGGGAGAAGTGTATCACATTCCTCAGAATTGTACTTCAGAGGTTATCATCCTCCCCACTTAAACACTGCTACTATAGTCACTTTATCAAATAAAAACTTTTACATTAAACATTTGGTTTCCTCAAATATCCTTTCTGCGATCAGTGGACAGTCATCTATGCTGTTTGCTTTTGTGCAGAGATTTTTGTTGTTCTTGGTTTGACTATAGTCTTATACAATTACAAATGCTGTTGCTCCTGCTTTCCTATTTCTTGACAATGATTCTCCTCAACAACATGCATTCTTCCATCCCATTCATTATAGGTCAGGACAGATATGGTAACCTGAGCAAATCCCCCCACATAAAATCCATAGCGCACTACCTTAGGCCTATTCTCCCCCCCCCCCACTCCGCTTCCATACGTACCCAAAAGCCTCAAGCTTGCCCTCGTGAATTTAAGATCCATAAACAACAAAGATGCCATTCTAAGTGACCTCATCACAGACAATAACTGGGACATCTTCCTATAGACTGAAACTTGGCTTAAAGACAACGATGGAGCCACTCTAGGCATGCTTTGCCCCCTTCCCCCCCTCTCGGTTATCAGGCTCTAGCTTGCATACACACTGTGTCTAGAGGAAGAGGTAAAGCCACCATCATTAAATTCAACCTCAACTCAAGATTAATAGACACTATCATACTAAACGCACTAGAATGCCTCATCTTCTAAATAGGTCACAAAAAGATCTTACCATTGCCCTGATATACAGAGCTCCCCATTCCCCTATGACTGTCTTAGATGACCTGCTATCCATTCTTGACAAAGTGATTATCACTTAAACCAGATCGCTATCCTAGGAGATTTTAATTTCACAGACTAAACAAATGAGACTGAATCACCAGCAGCCTTCATCATGTCACTATCAGACCTGGGCTTCCACCAAATAGTCTCTTTACCAACTCACTCAATGGGCCATGTCCTAGCCCTAATCTTCATTCAGAAAGATTCATCTACTTCGTTGCTCCATCAAACCAGTACCCTGGTCCAACCACCATCTAATCACATTCAACCACATCTACACAATGAAACAACCATCAACCATGAAACGACCCCAGCATAAGAAAATTTACAACAACAACTCAATCGACCTAGGGGATCTCTCATCAGGTTTTTCCAACTTAGCAAGAATATTACATTCTAATCCCAAATCCATCCACAAAGCTGCCATGGCCTGGCACACCAAAGTAAAAACCCTCTCCGAAGGCTTAGCCTCAATCACAGAAATCAAATATCATCCCTGCAATCTCTCCTCTTTCTGGTTTACTGACAACCTAAGAACCAAGTTAAGGGAACTAAGAGTGGAAAAGAAATGGTACAAATCCAGAATGAATGGTACAAATCCAGCTGGAAGAAACTACACGAAGAATACAAACAAGCTACTCTTAACACCAAAAAGGTCTATTACTCCCAACATATACTAAAGACCTTCAAAAGATCGAAAAACCTTTTTACACTAGTTAAAAAGATATTTACAGCATCACAAGGAGATAACCAAATCCTAAACACTGACCTTGAGAGCGAAACACTTTCCAACTTCTTTGCTGACAAAATAGACATAATATGATCTCATCTTGACACTGTCGCACAACCCAAACAGAGCACTCGAACCTACAACTGAAACACTAACCCACTCTGAAACTTACCTTACCAAGATTCTAGACTCCATTCACCCTTCCAGATTTGTCCTGAATCCCTGCTGCAAAAGAAGCTTTTGCATGCTCAATCTTTCCACTTATCAATGCCTCTTTACCAATGGGCTCAGTACCTACAAACTGGAAATCAGCAATCATCAGACCACTTTTAAAAAATAAACCCACACTTGACCTGGGTGTGCCTAGCAACTTTAGGCCTGTCTCCAACCTTCTAAAATAGTATGTAGTCTTCATCATAAGGCGTAAGGGGACAGACTTAAAGATCTCAATTTGTATACTTTGGAGGAAAGGCGGGAGAGGGGAGATATGATAGAGACGTTTAAATACCTACGTAATGTAAATGCGCATAAGTCGAGTCTCTTTAATTTGAAAGGAAACTCTGCAATGAGAGGGCATAGGATGAAGTTAAGAGATGATAAGCTCCGGAGTAATTTAAGGGAATACTTTTTTACAGAAAGATTGATAGATGCATGAAACAGTCTCCCAGAAGAGGTGGGGGAGACAGAGACTGTGTCTGAATTCAAAAGGGCCTGGGATAGGCAAGTGGGATCTCTCGGAGAGAGAAAGAGATAATGGTTACTGCGGTTGGGCAGACTAGATGGGCCATTTGGCTTTTATCTGCCATCATGTTTCTATGTTTACCATTTATTTCCAAGATCCTGGAAAAAACTGTATTCTACCAACTACACTTCATCGACAACCAGAAAGCACTTCCAGTCAGGAAATAGACTAACAGAGCATCTAACCCACCAATCTTCCTCCTTCAGTTTAAACGACCATCCAGTCTATAATTCCTAACCAAAGGTATACCACATGCATGCTGAATTAATTTCTCTCTGTGAATGTTTAATTTAGGATGAACAAACTGTATTATATACAATAAAATACAATCTTTATTTGTATACCGCCAATACCTCCACGAAGTTCACAGCGGTTTACATGGTGATACAAATTAAAAACTAGTGTTTACAACATTTAGGAATTATTAGTAACAAATATATGAAATAGATAGGCCTTTAGATCTATTTTACTGCACAGAGCCACATGGACCCCACTCCGAATAAAATTAGTGCTGCCACCTCTCCTTTATGTTGGTTTTGTAAGTTACATTTGGGTTCTCTTGAGCATATGTTATTTCTCTGTCCTCTAATACAAAACTATTGGGAAAGTATTTGTACCACTATAGCTAATGTCCTCAATCCAAACTAATATTGTTCATTCCCAAATCCCTTTATGGATGCACAGAGGAGTCCATGTCCTTATCCTATCATGGGGCTAAGCTCTTTCGCATAATGTTTACTCTTGCCTTATAAAATGTGTTACATAACTGGAAAAACTTATCAAACACAGATCATAACACATGGTGGAATACCTTGTGCCTAACGGCTAAGTATGAAAAGGGTACTCTCTCATCGCATCAACATATATGGTCACCTTTATACTCTCATTGTAATGTTTAATGCAGCACTTCTTCTTTGATATGCACAAGATTTTGATAATTGCAACTATTAATATATATATTTATTGATCTTGTACAATATGCTGCATCCATCTATGCCTTTCATTTGTGAATGATGCATCTACTACTGCGGTTATTGCTAACCAGCCTTACTGTGTGCAATTGTTTATCCGTAATAATATATCGTTCTCTTATTCTAAAACAATTAAACTTTTTGAACTGAACAAAAAAAATTAGATTGCTGGTTAATATTAGTTGGTATATGTCACTGGTAAATATGAATGTCATTGTAACCCATTTTGACTAATTGTTATGTATATTACCTTGTAACCTATTCTGAAAACTCTGGGAAGGATGGGATATAAAACAAATTAAAGAAATAAATATCATAAGAACATAAGAATCGCTTTACTGGGTCAGACCAATGGTCCATCAAGCCCAGTAGCCCGTTCTCATGGGGGCCAATCCAGGTCACCAGTACCTGGCCAAAACCCAAGGAGTAGCACCATTCCATGCTACTGATCCAGGGCAAGCAGAGGCTTCCTCCGTGTCTTTCTCAATAACAGACTATGGACTTTTCCTCCAGGAACTTGTCCAAACCTTTCGTAAAACCAGCTACACTATCCGCTCTTATCACATCCTCTGGCAACGCGTTCCAGAGCTTAACTA
Source organism: Geotrypetes seraphini (assembly GCF_902459505.1). NCBI lineage: Eukaryota > Metazoa > Chordata > Amphibia > Gymnophiona > Dermophiidae > Geotrypetes > Geotrypetes seraphini. Next base: position 213,156,085 of record NC_047086.1, read on the forward strand.
TTCTCCGAGTGAAAAAAAAATTTCCTCCAATTGGTTTTAAAAATATTTCCCTGTAACTTTATCGAGTGTCCCCTAGTCCCTTGCCAAGGAACCAACAAAGCCAACTTCATCTCCACTCTGGTATGGGAGGGGTGACATCTGCTGTACAGCAAAGCGACCTGTGCCCCACACCTAAGCAGGCTCCCCACGAGCTGTGTGTTGTCTACTGGTTCTAACAAATAGTAAAAGAGTGTGGGATGGAACTGTGCACATCAACTAGAGATAAAATGAATACGACTCAGTCACAACCTTCATCAAACAAATGCACTGGCTACCCATCCCATCACGAATAGCATTCAAAATATCTTGCATCATTCACCGCATACTTTATGGAAACTCTGCAACCACACTCATCCAACTCTTCTCAATGGCATGGTCTACTTCCCGCAGAACTCTCAACCGAATGCTACTAAATCTCCCATCCACTAAAGATCTTCACTCCATGCTTGCCTTCCTAGGAGTCAAAACTTGGAATGGCCTTACAGAAAAGACCAGACCTGAACCTTGTCACATCATCTTCTGAAGAAAACTGAAAGCCCATCTGTTTCGATACTTAATCTCCTTTTACCCTCTCTTCTCTCCCTTTCCCTTCCTCCTCTCTCCCCCTACCTTTCCTCTCCCTCTTACCTTTCCACCTCCTCTCTCCCCCTCCCCTTCCTCTCCCTCTTACCTATCCACCTCCTCTCTCTCCCTCCTCTTTCTATCCTCTCTTACCTCTCTTTACAGTCGCCTTGAGCCTGTATAGGTATGAGCGACGCACAAATAGAAGATTAGATTAGATTAAACAAGTATGTATTAATTACAGAGTTGATAAAACAGTCTTTCATCAAGAGAATTTTTATTTTCTCAAATATCTCTGGCTACCGTGTTTATCTATATTGTCTTATCTATCAACGGCTCAAGCAAATATAGAGAATTTTACCTTTTTAAGTATCTCTGGCTACAATGTTTTTGTATATGGCAGGGGTCTCCAGAGTACGGCCCGTGGGCCACATCCAGCTCGCGATGTGATTTTATCCAGCATGCGGAAGAATTCTGTGAAAATGTGCCAATTGGACTAATTTTCCAATGAGAAGTCGCAAACCCATAAACCAAAAAAACCCACATGGTGTTGATAGATTTCAAATGCATTAATTTAGATTGTGTTCAAAATATACTGATATTCCATATTATGTTAATATTCATATTATCCACAACTTTATTTAATACTGAATCATAATTGTATACTTTGCGGTATTTCTTCGTACTTATATGGTCTCGATTGGCGGCGTTGTAGATAGCTCTGGCGCTGGCTAATCTTTAAATTGAATCTGGAAGTTTGTTACTAGTTGTTACGGTTAATTGTCCATAAGAATACTTGCAGTGGTGAAGTGTAATACTCAATTTGCAATTACATAAATTTATATTTAAAGATGCGTATTCATGTATTCAAGTATTTGCTTGTATGGAGTTCTCAGGATTTTAATAATTTCATAATTATTTATAAATTTATTCTCTTTTACAGTTTTAACATGGATGTGAAGGCTCTTTCATGCTTTTTTTCTTCTCATGAATGAAATTGATATATTTCTTACCGAGAAAACCTATTATGAACCACTTTTATCAGATACCGAGTGGCTTTGGAAATTGGCATTTTTTGCAGATCTGGTGAACCACATGAACAATTTTAATTTAAAGTTGCAGGGTGAAAATAACTTACCCCCTCTTCTACAAAGCCGCGCTAGCGGCTGCCCCGCGGCAATAGCCCCGAAGCCCTTTAAATCTCTATGGATTTCAGGGCTGTTACCGCATGGCTTTGTAGAAGAGGGGGTTAGTTTGTGATTTATCTAATATAATAAAACCCTAAGCCGCGCATGCGCACTCCCACCTGCGTGCTCCCGTTTTCTGTGAGCTGTAGGGCACCGCAGGTAGGAATGAGCATGCGCGCAAATCTCTCTCTCTTTCTCTCTTCCCCCCGAGGCGGATGTCGGCCACGGCGGCTGTCGGTGGCTGTAGGCCGCGGTGGATGTCGGTGGCTCCAGGCTGCGGTGGCTGTAGGCCGCGGTGGATGTCGGCGGCTGCCGGCAACTGTAGGTCGCGGTGGCTGGCGGTGGCTGCAGGCCATGGCGGCCGAGCACGGAGCACGGAGCCACCAGCAGCGGGTGGCGGTCAGCCCGAGAAACCCCTGACTTACAGGCCGGGCCGAAGTTTAAAGTACTGAGTGTAGGAGGGGCAGGAGAAGCTAGACTGAGGGGAAAAATGATGATGCACAGGGAAATGGGAGGGAGAGGGAATGCTGCGGCTGCTGCACAGGGAAATAGGGAAGGAGATAGGAAGAAAGACACAGGGACAGGGGCAGGGAGAGAGACAGAAAGACAGACAGACAAAGGGGGCCAGGGAGGGAGAGAGACAGAAAGAAAGACAGCAGGAGGAAGAGAGACAGAAAGAAAAAGACAGGGGTAGGGAGTGAAACAGAAAGACATACATATATTCTAGCACCACCGGGAGGAAGGGAGACAGAAAGAAAAGAACAAAGACACAGGGACAGGGAAAGACACAGAAAGACAGAGGGGGCCAGGGTGAGAGACAGACAGAAAGAAAGACAGCGGGACAGAGAGAGAGAGACAGAAATAAAGACAGACAGACATATATTCTAGCACCCGTTAATGTAACGGGCTAAAATACTAGTTAACTCATATCAAGGCATTCAAAGCAAAGCTGATACTTCTGGAAGGCCAGGTGAAAGATTGTAACTTTGCTCATATGCCATACTGTGCAGAATTGCATAAAAAGGGTGAAGCAGAATTTCCTTTCTCGTTCGCAAATTTAGGGCTCCTTTTACTAAGGTGCGCTATCGTTTTTAGCACACGCAGGATTTTAGCATGCACTAAACCCGCGCTAGGCTTCTAGAACTAACGCCAGCTCATTTAAGTACGTCACAGGTCGTGTCGAGGTGGAAAATGACATATTCTTTCCCAAGGGACCCTCGGTCACAAGGGGGCACCCGCTCAAACTTAGAGGAGGGAAATTTAGTGGTGACACCAGGAAGTATTTCTTCACAGAAAGGGTGGTGGATCAGTGGAACAAACTTCCGGAGCAGGTGATCAGAGCCACCAGCGTGCTCGACTTTAAGAATAAATGGGACATCCACGTGGGATCCCTGCGAGGGTCGAGTTAAGGAGCTGGGTCATTAGCACTCGGGCTTAATGGGGTGGGTCAGTAGAGTGGGCAGACTTGGTGGGCTGTAGCCCTTTTCTGCCGTCATCTTTCTATGTTTCTATGTTTCTAAAGTCTAGTGCGTGCGGCAATTCAGCGCGTGTTATTCCGTGTGTTAAAGCCTTAACGCGCCAGGCGCCCCCTACCCTCACTAGGCCACTGATTCAGGCCCCTAAAATTGCAGCACTGGGTGTCTGATGCTATAGCTGGTGGGTATCCCTAAGCCCCACCAGCCAAAGAAGTCTTGCAACAGTGGCATGGCAATCGAGGGAACTTTCCTTGGGCTACTGCTGCCGCCAGTGCATAGGCCCCCCCCCCTCCCTGCATGTTTTGTTCATTGACCGTCTCTGTGCATTTTTAGAAAGATGTGAATGCTTGGCTGTTTGTGTGAACATACACCTCCTGAAAGGGCTAGTCAGGTGTGTTCTTATCTCCATGTTTTTTTGTTTTTTTTTTATTATTTATTTATCAAGTTTTCACATTTTATAAATCAAGTATCCACTTGTACAGAAAGTTGAAGAAAAGCAGGAAAATAATACTCAAAAGTAGAATACATAATAATCAAATAAAATAAATGTTTAGCTTAAATTTAGCTCAAGTCCTCTAATTAGATCCAAGAAGGATTAGGCGAACATATTAACAAATATTAACAGATATTAATTAAAATATATAGGAAAACAAGATCCCTTGGCTGAGGAAGGATATCATTTATTCAATTGCACTTCACTTTAATTTCCCTTCATCCAGTTGAGTTCCTGCCAGAAAGGCTGTCAACTGGAATGGCTCAAAGAATATATATTTTTTCATATGGTATTGTATTACACATTTACAAGGGTGTCGTAGAAAAAAAGTCCCTCCAAGAGATGTAACCCCTGGCTTCATCAAAAGAAATTCTCGCCTTCTTCTTTGAGTGTCCCGTGCCAAATCTGGAAACATTAATATTTTATATCCAAGAAATTCTTTCATTTTATTTCTAAAGAACAATCTAAACAACCAATTTTTATCTGGTGCAAGAGCCACAGTGAGAAGCAATGTTGCCGGAGATGCAGCCTCTCTGTTCGAAAGTTCCAGCATTGCTGAAACATTAAGTGGTTGATTATCCTCCAGTTGTTTAGATGGTGATTTAATAACTTTCACTGGCAAGTAATATACTTGAGTAAGTGGTGGTAATGTATCCTCTGGAATACCTAAAATCTCCAACATATAACGTTTCAACATATCCCTAGGTGTCACCGAGGCTATCCTAGGAAAATTAATCAGTCGGAGATTATTATTACGAGAAAAGTTCTCCAAAGTTTCCAGTTTTCTGTGCAAATTTGTGTTATCTTTTACTAATGCATCACTAAGCTGTTTTGATGCTTTTAACTCCTGTTGTATATTCACAATAGAATTCTTGGATTCGTCAATTTTAACCTTTATATTTTTTATCTCAGTTTCTTGAAGAATGATTTTATTTTCCAGCTGCAAAAGCTGGGGCTTAACAGACTTGGCTAGGTCAGCAACTAGGTCCCAAATTGAATCCAGTGTTACTTCTCTGGGTTTTTCTATAACATATGAAAGATTAGAAATTTGAATAGTCTCACCAATTGTTAGCTGTTCCTGGCAATCCTTCTGCTGGGTTGGGATAATCCCTGATGTTTCCAAGTCCTCGGTACTTCTTGGACTCACCTGAGAACTCAGGGAGTCCATTTCCTCGCTCCTCTCCCTGTTCTTCCTAGCCTCCGAGGATAGGTGCTTGCCTTCTTCCGGCAGCTCCTCCACTCGTGGGGAGCTGGTAACCTGAGGAGGTGGGGGAGGTGCCCTAGCGTCAGGGCTCAGCGTAGTCTCTAGCCCCAAGGAGATCACCTCATTTCCGCCCCTCTGAGGCGTCTCCAGCGGGGGTGCCGACGCTGCCGGGATATCCTGCATCCAACGCAGGAGTTCTTCGATATTGCCGAAAGAGGAGACCACTGAACGCCACGAGGCTCCAGCGGCGCTGCGGCCTCTCCTCTTCGGCATTTTCAAGTAAGTAATTCCGCTCCAGGGAAAATTTCAAACAGTCTCCTCCGGCGTACTACTCAGCCTCCGAGACCGTCGGCCATCTTGGATCCCTTATCTCCATGTTTATGGAAAGTAATTAGAAGTTGTAATAACCATTGGTGATTTCTTTGAAGTAAGTTTGTTTCACAAAAATTTGATTGAGTGAAATTTTAAACAATCTGTTTTTGGGTTGTTATGTTTTTTGGGGGGTTTTGTTTTTTGTAAATCACCAATTTTTAATTACCCTGGCTCAAATCAAGTCTTCAGTTTTAATTTTTACCTCTCATTTTGAAACATTTGCTTTTCCTTTCTTTCATCGCTCTAATTGCCCTTTTTTCAAATTCACATTCCCTCCCTTTCTCTCTCTCTGCTTGTTCGACCTCTTCATTTATTGTTTCACTTCTCTTACCCTGTTTCTCTTTATATCTTTTCCTCCTCCCTCTTCCCTATCGCTTTCTCTGTAATGATAAATAGAGGCTCATGTTCATTCCATGCTTGGCTCTGGTCTATGGATTTTCACATTGATTGCAGCAGCCAAGAATTGACAGGTTATCCTTAATTAGGTGAAATGAATTCTGGGACAAGATTGAGGTGGCTTGGATAATGTGTACTCACAGTCTGATACTTAGTTGACATGTTATTTCAAATGACTGCTGTTGATACTCCTGCTATAACCTCAGGCTGTATCCCTTATGAAATGTAATATTAGTAAACCTAATGCATACTGCCTTAGGTCAGTGAATGAAGCAAAGCCTCAATTATTAATTAACCATCTCAGGAGGACTGGATGGCTCAGGGGATAGACACAGGGTCACAGAACCTATCATCTCTAGGGCTTGAAAGAATAGAGATTAAGAACACTAATGTCATTTAAGATACACATCAAGCTGGGTGAGTGGTTAAACAGGTACCAGGAGACATGCAGAGTCAGACAAGTGAAGAAATATTTTCTACAGTTTGTTTTAAATCTACTACTTAGGCCTAGATTCACTTAACTCACGTTGCTGGGCGATCCGTGGCCGAGTCTTGCAGGGCGACCGATTCACTACAGAGTCCTCATGCAAATTATGTGATCGGACGCACGTCCCAAAGCGACCCCACAGATTGCTACAGAGCGATCCAGACGTATGCACAGACCATCCTCTTTGCCTGTGGATGTGATCCGCGCATGCGCTTGCTCTCCGCACAAGCTTGAGGTCAAAACTAAAGGGGGGGAGGGGTGGCTACGCTCGCTGGCCCCACGAGTGGACTTCAGGAATCCTTTCAATTTTTTTAAATTGTGCAGCCAGAATGGAACAGAACACACTTTGCAGCCACACTACGGAACAACATGGAACAGAACAAGCCTTGTGCAGCCCCGCTTTAAACTCGCGGGTTAAAACCATGGGCTCGCACTGCGCTTTTTGCACAATCTATAAAAAGGGAGATGCATATGTACAGTTTTATTTTTTATTTTGATGCTGGGATTTCAGGGCGGCAGAGAGCAGGACAGTTAGCAAGGACATGAGCGACTGGTCCTCAGCAGTTGCTTCAGTTTGGATTGGTAACCCCAATCGGTGTTCCTTCTTCTGTTTAGTGAATCGCTGCCTTCCTACTTATGCATGTCATTTCCCTTAATTTGCATGGGTGGATCGGATATTGATCGCACAGCTGTTTAGTAAATTGGGCTGGGAAATGATCGCAAAACCAATGGTACACGATCGGTAAGTTTTGTGAATCTAGGCCTAAGTAGCTTCATTACATGCCCCCTAGTGCTAGTGTTTTTGGAAAGCATAAACAAGCGACTCACATCTACCCACTCCACTCCACTTAGAATTTTATAGACCTCTGACATATCTCCCGAGCCGGCTCTTCTCCAGGCTGAAGAGTCCTAGCTGCTTTAGCCTTTCCTCATAGGGAAGATGTGGCATTCCTTTGAACATTTTTGTTGCCCTTCTCTGTACTTTTGCTAATTCTGCTACATCTTTCTTGTGATGCAGTGACCAGAATTGCACACAGTGCGGCTGCACCATGGAACGACGCAAAGACATTATAACATTTATCTTTGTTTTCCATTCCTTTCCTGATAATTCCTCACATTTTGCTTTCTTAGCTGTCACTGCCGCCACACATTGAGCTGAGTGTTTCATCGTATCCCCCAACAACGAGACCTAGATCCTTTTCCTGGGTGGTGACTCCTAGTGTGGAACCCTGAATCGTGTAGCTATAGTTTGGCTTCACGTTAGGTGGGGCAAGGGGGGGGGTCCACTCCAGGTACCATCTTGTTTGGGGCACCCCTCCTCCTCTCGAGCCCCCCCTTCCCACTCCGCTCCTTCCCTTCCCCGTACCTTTTTCACTTTGGCATGAGCAGCCACCAATTTACTGCCCGTGGTTGGCTTCAGCACGCTCTCTGACATCACTTCCAGGACCCGTGCCTAGGAAGTGATGTCAGAGAGAGCGTCAAAGCCAACATGGGTAGTAAGTTGGTGGACGCTCGTGCCAAAATTAAAAAGTTATTGGGGGGGGGGGAGAGCGCACTGCATGGGGGGGAAGGGGGGGAAGGGCACCAGCCGCTCACCCTCACTACACCACTGGGTGTCACCACCCAAGAAAAGGATGCTATCATTGAGGATATAATGAAACCTTTAGCTCAGTGTGTGATGACAGCTAAGAAAGCAAATAGAATGTTAGGAATGATCGAGAATGGAAGAAAAGTCCATAGTCTGCTATTGAGACAGACATAGGGGAGAAGCCACTGCTTGCCTTTGGATTTGGGTTTCTGCCAAGTATTTCTGACTTGGATTGGCCACTGTAAAAACAGGATACTGGATTAGATGGGACCATTGGTTTGACCCAGTATGGCTAATCTTATCTTCTTATATCTATTAAACTCAAGTACATGCCAACCATTCAGTAGATCAGTGTATCACAAACTGTGTGCCTGAGATTCCTGGTGTGCTGTGAGATGCCGGGGAGTAAGAGAGGCACGGGCTGATTGCGTACAGGATGTGCCTCTCATGACGAGAGGCACATCCTGTAGGCAGTCAGCCAGGGCCTCTCCTTCTCTCCTCGCTTCTTCTCTTCCAGCTTTCCCCCCCCCCCTGGTGGCGAGGGATCTTCACACATGTATGGACATCGACATAATGATGTCACCCATGCACGTGACATCATCGTGTCAACGTCCGCACACTTCCAGATGCCCTCAACCTACGGCTACCACGTGTAATGGGCTGCGGCTTCGCAGAGTTTGAAAGACACTGCAATAGATGGTACTTCATCTGCCAAGTATGTTGTTTCTCTCTCTTCTTTCTACACCATGTGGGTGATTCTCTACAGATTGCCTAAGGTTAGATGCTGAGCTGAAATGTGCCACGCACAAATTCTTTAATGGTGGTTGTGTGCGTAATTTTAGATGCAAGCACTTTGACAAGCTCGGTGGCTAAGGTAAATGCTCATGCCCAACTAGAGGCAGTTTAGTATGTAAATACTAGTATGGATGTAACTGCCTGACACAACTATGCCCCTCCCAGGTCCAGGCCCTCCTTAAAGCTGGAATTTGAGTGTGCAATTTATAGAATACCAGCTTTGGGCAGTTACATATATTGACACCAATTGCACAGGCCAACAAAAGAGGGTTGGGTTTTTTTGTGCCTTGGGTTTTTTTGACCTGTTCCTGGGGTTATTTGGGGCAATTGCACTGGATAGACCACATCAGCTCTAGTTTCTTAGATATGGTTGAATTTATTAATTTTTTTTACCACTATTTAAAAGATCTCTTCTGCAGAATCAGGATGTCATAATAAGCGTTCTTTTTTTTAAAGGGAATTTTATGAATTTAAATTAAATTCAAAAATGTATAAACCAGCAGTTGCCGCAATGATACTGAAGAGATTTTGTAAATAAGGGAACAAGCCTCAGATTATGGAGCTACACCCATTTTGGGTTTTCTCAAAGAGACAAGCCACACTGTTCTCTTGCTCCTGTCTACATCACTGGCTTGAGCCCATCCTCCCTACCTTTTAAACTACAAAACTTTAATTCATTCATTTAATTCATTACTTATTATTTTTAAAAATGTTTCAACTTGGAATTCATTTGATTTAAATCTTCTAATTCATGCTAGATTCACTAATCAATCACCTAACAATTCATTTTGGAACACAGAACCGACAGAAAAAAGTACTTATCTTAAGTATAATGACCTTTAGTAGCATGAGATGGAATCATACTGCCACCACTACATATAAAGCTAGGCCTGATGAAACAATTTGTAAAGGCTTTGAATAAAGATGGTTCATGCACTGAATACGTGGAGGGGCATAATAAAAAAAAATATCTAAGTCCCCTTTTGGCCTAAGGCCCTAAATGCTGAAAGTAGAAGCAGGGAAAATGTCCATTATAAAAAAAAAAAACATCCAAAAAGGAGGTTTTTTTTGATAATGGCCTGCCTCTACGTTCAGTTGTTTAAACGCCCAGACCACCACTACTTCTACATTAACACCATATAATCAACCTAAAAAAGCCTAAGTCTCAAATGCCCAAAACATGGGCTTTTAGGCGAAGGAGGAGCCAGTCCTTCGCCTAAAAGCTGGATTCTGTAACCGGTGTCTGTCAAAAACAGGATACTCTCTATCTCCCTAACCCACTATTACTTAGTCACCTGTATCACAGGAATTAATGTCACCAAACCTCCAAGAAGGAGGTGCTTAATGCTGTTGATGTACATTTCTTTTGAAATCACGTGGGAAATATTCACACGCTATTTTTTTTTTTTTTCCCTGAAATGATAGGACAAAACCGGACATTTCAAGTTATTTCATGTATCATAAATATGTCGTTCGCACTCTTCTCAAAAAAGAGTTGTTTTTTTTGGTTTGTGTTTTTTAGCAAAGAAGGCCTGCTCTTTTCAATTGGTGTGTGCATGTTCCTCTTTTGCAAATAGTGCACTCTTTCGATATTGCTCTACTAATGAAAATAAATTTCTCAAACATCATGGGAAATGATATGAAACTAATATTTTGGGGTGCTGCACTCCTGTTTTAGGAATGCCAAGTTTCCCAGCTCCAGACTGGAGCTGTTGGGACAGACCCGGATTTCCAACAACCCCATCCTGGATTTCAATGGGCAGGATCAGGTGCTACAAATTCCATACTGGTTTGGACTGTAAATTCAAAACCAGGATTGGCCCCAAATCTCCAGCCTGGAACTGGGTAACTTGGTATCTCTGCTATTTATTGCTGCTCAGTCCTTTTGATAACTTTTGCTGGTGTTTAATCTCTCTGCTGTTGATTTTACACAGGCATGGGGGTCAAATTTTGGATTAGGCTGTTCTGGATTAGTCTGTTCTGATTTTGAGTGTATGTGTGTGCTCTTGTTGAGGCGGGGGTGAATGAGAGGGTGTTGTGCATTATTATTCAATAATATAACTGCAGGGGCCTGGTAGCAAGGGAGTAGGGGTGGGAATGAGGGCAGAGAAGGTTGAGAAGCATGCAGGCAGGTGGGTGTTGAAATAATAAAAACTGTTCCCTGGAATGCATGAGGCCTCCTGGACACACCATTGTAATAAATGAATAGAAAATGGAATGTGGGCCTCTCTCGGTCTCTCCGGGGCTCTGAAGTAATTTTCAGAAAGCAATGCAGCATTCTACTTTCACTACCAACCCCCTCCCCCCATCTCCATGTTCCTCCTCCTCTCTCCTTTCCCCATCCCTACATAAATCTGCCCGGAGCGGAGCTGCTGTCTCCATGCTGACAACTCGGATGATGCTTTATTAGACCTAAAAAAAAAAAAAAAAATAGAGAAGCATGGAGAATAAAATCACAAGTTGTTGCCATTCAAGATTAAATCTTTGGTTTCAGTTCCTGGGGGAACTGATGTGACATCTCCTCATCCTTTTTTTGGCCATTGTGGTCATGCCTTGGAGGGGAGGCTGGCAGTCAGTGCAGATGCAAACGGCAGGTTGCGAAGGCTGGTCTCTCTTGGGCCCCGTCTTCCATAGAGGTAGCTGCACACATGGTCCTGAAATTGAACTATTAACCTGAAAATTGTTTGGAGGTCCTGACTGAACAACAAGCCCATTTTCGGGCCATGACATTAAGTGTTTCGGCCTGGTCAGAACCACAGGTGATGCACAATGGGAAACTAAACTGTCTTAAAGCCCCCCCCCCCCCCCCCGCTATTTGCCATCTGCTGCTCTCCCTGTGTCCACCCCTGTGCCCCGTTCCTAATTTTAGTTATAAGCTCTCTGGAAAAGGACATGCCACCTTTTGTTAGACCCATTGCAATGCTGCGAATGTTTGAGTCAACAAAGTGAATCCTTGGAGAAGAAATGATGCAGGTGCTGGAGGCAGATCTTGACAGAAAATAAATAAGGGATTATCACATGGATCAGAGAGCAGATACTAGAATCAAGAGCTCCCCTACACGGTGTTAGGAGAAAAGGAATTCAATTAACAATTGTTAGTGAGGTGAGAGGGGAGGGGGGATAGAAGTTGCTACGTCTTACGTTTGTAAAAGAACAACAAAAAATGAATCTGAATTTGGATGAGGTAAAGGTTTGAAATCTGTTAAAGTAAAATAGTTTGGTTTTATAGCCATGTTGAAACAGATGCCTCGCTGTTAAATATGTGTTCTTTGAACCATATCAATTGACAACTTTTGTGGCAATGTCTCGTCTGGATGGAGAAAAATCTTGAGCCCTATAGAATTTGATTTAAATATGGAACCTTGTTTTCAGTGCTATTGCTTACAGCATCCTTTTATTATACATTTTGTATTTTTCTTTTGCTTATTTTTGCTGTTTCTAAAGTCTTGGATACAAAGGAGGACTTGAGCATAAATAGTTAAATACTATTTTCTTTGTTTGTAAAATCAAATTACATGTATTATTATTGCTTTCTGTACAAGTTTAATACTTGAAATTTAAGTTGAAAATTATTAAAGATATAATTTTTTTTAAAAAGTAACAGATGCCTGAATTGCCATAAACTTTCGGCTTCACTTTCTTCATATCTGGAGATATGTTCACCACATAGTTGGAACAAATGACTAAGTACAGCATAGCGAAACATAGAATCTATGTCGGAAAACGATCCCCTAGTTGTTCTTTCTATGAAAAACATAAGGATAGCATCTTATCATTTATTTCCCATTAGAGCATCAATCTTAAAAGAATTTAACTGGGGGAAAGATCTCTTATTTTTCCAGACCTTTGACAATTAAGGCGCTATTTTCTGTGAAGCTGAAAGATTATGGCTAAGCACTAGTATTACTGAGGACTATTAATTCAAGGGTTGATCCTAGAGAATGACACGGTGACAAAATTCATCACCGTTCCTGTCCCCCCGGATAACCGCGGGAAATTCATGTCATTCTTTAAGGAGAGAGGGAAGAATCGGAGTACGAATGGCCACAACCACTGACCCTCAAGCTTTGCTTTGAAGAATGCTGGTGTAGAAGCAGATATTGTGATGTCATAATGCCTCATTCCACCAGTGCCTAAGAGCCAATCAAATCAGTGATGTCACAATGGCTTCATTATCCTTGGTTCACATAAGAACCAGAGTATGAACGGCTACAACCACTGACCTGCAAGCTTTGCTTTGAAGAATGCTGGTGTAGAAGGACTGAGGTTGAAATAGACACTAGAAAATGGCATGGGATTATTTCCCGCGGTTATCCGCGGGGACGGGGACGGTGATGAATTTTGCCACCGTGTCATTCTCTAGTTGATCCCATAGCATTACAGCATAAAACGGATTACACTGCTGCTAAAAAGACAGTGGATGATCATGAATCCAATTCCCCCACAACACTAGCCTAGTATAACAGAAAACATCCGTCCTTAAAAAGGGGGCCATGATGTTCCAGTTATGCAAATAATATACCCAGTGGAGAAGGTATATATTTCATTTGTTTTATATCCTGTTCTCCCCAACGAGCTCAGAACGGGTTACATAGATAATATAGATAATATATGGTTGAACTGGTTTCAATCTGACATACTTGTAATGCAATGTGTTTATCCTAACTTGACATATACAGGGGATCTAGTTCAACATACATTTAGGGCTCCTTTTACTAAGCTGCGTTAGGGCATTAACGCATGGAATAGCACGCGCAGCGATGCTGTGCGTGCTAGACGCTAATGCCAGCATTGAGCTGGCGTTAGTTCTAGCCGCGTAGCACGGGGGTTAGCTGCCGCGTGCACTAAAAACGCTGGCGCACCTTAGTAAAAGAGGCCGTTAGTATACATTCCTTTTTTTGTTTTAAATCATTCGACATTAGGCAAAGGGGTTAAGTGAAGAGGTAAGTTTTTACTGATTTCCTAAAGTTCAGAAGCCCTTCGATGGATCTGACCAGTACGGGAAGTTGATTCCAGCAGCTTAGTATGAAATGGGAGTAATTAGACGTCATATACAGAATCATGCACTGTTTATTTAAAAATTTCTTATATGCTGCACATCTACAAATCTGGGCGGTATACTACATAAAGCATCGCAATACTAGATTTATTAAGTATTTCCCCACCCCCCAAAGGAGAACAGCAGATGCCAAGACCCTTGTACAGAGTACTGCTAGATGGGCCCCTGTCCTGCTCTGGATAAGCACAAGCAACCCACAATGAGAAAATAAATAAAGGAGGCTGAAAAGGATTTATGTAAAAATAGCCATTTTTTTGTGTATTGTGTTTCGCCCCCCCCTTTACAAAAGTGTAACACGGTTTTTAGTGCCGGCCGCAGCCTTAACAGCTCCGACACTCATAGGCGGCGCTAAGAAATGCACTACGCTTTGTAAAAAGGGGGGGGTTAATGTTTTGTTTGTGATATGGAATATGCATTGTTACTTGGAACCACCTAGGTTTGAGGTGGTGTATAAATGATAAAAATAAATACATTTATTAAACCCTCCACAGGTGCACAAAAAACATACACAAATAAAGCCATGAAAACAATAAGATATAACATAAACACAAAGCAAGGCGATGGTGAAAAGTCTCATTACCAGGACTGGATATTATCAAGTTTTCATGGGCCAGAAACGGATTTTTTTTAAAATTTTGGATCTGTTCTGTGGAACTTTGGCTGGAAAATTACCAGGAAAAGTCCTCTTACTGCGGTTTTCTTAAAATCATTAACGCTGGCTTTTACAAAGCTGCACTAGAGGTTTCTACTGCGGGCCAATGAGGTAAAGCTCCGACACTCATAGAATTTCTATGAGCTTCGGAGCATTTATCTCACCAGTCTGTGGTAGATATCTCTACCATGGCTTTGTATAAGGAGGCCTACAACTTTATTGTTTCAACAATACTAAAGCTAATGGTTTAGTTTAGTTTATTTCTAGCCCGTCTTTATCCAAAGTGGATTACAAAGTAAATGTACACAAGAAAAACAGAATGCACACTGAATAAGGTTAAACAAATAACAAAAATCCGCTGACCCATAAGACCCAACATATTACCAGGTAGCATATTTCATTTACATCACCCCTTCCCCGTTTACAAAACCATAGTGCGCTTTTTAGCGCCGGCTGTGGCGGTAACAGCTCAAATGCTCATAGAATTCCTATGAGCATCGGAGCAGTTACCGCAGTGGCTAGTGCTAAAAAACCGTGCTATGGTTTTATAAACGGGGGCGGAGGGGGGGGGGGATGTGTGTTGCAGAGCGTATCTCATTTTGTACAATAGTTTGTACTAGCATAGTATCACCGAATGCCATATTTCATAATGCAAAACAAATGTTTATTTAACAATTTCTTAAATTCCTGCAAGTTTTTCAGATGTCGTAAATTCACAGGCAACTTGTTCCACTCTATGGGACCTGCATATGAAAATACACTTTTCTTTATACTCTTAGACATTTATTCTGTGTATAGAAGAGTGGAGGGGCATAATCAAAAGAAATGTCTAAGTCCATTTTGGGCCCAAGTCGCAAGTCGCCCAAAGTCGGACACGGGAAAAGGTCCATTTGCGAAAAATATGTCCAACATATTTTTTTTCCTCGAATATCATCCAACTGTACATCCAGCCGTCTGATCGCCCAGACCGCTAAGTCATCCATCTTTATACCCCATGTTTGGCCAAAAATTTGTCCAAGTCACAAACGCCTAGAAAAAGACCTTTTGGGCATGGGAGGGGCCAGAAAAGTGATGGACTAGACACCCAGACATGGCACCAGAGTAGTAGGGTACCTTAAAGGGCACTGCTGTGAACTTCACAAAAGGGGTCCCACATAAACATCTCACTACAGCTCCCTTATAGGTCATAGTGAGCCCCCCAAAACACCCCCAGAATCTACTAGACCCACTTATCTACTACCCCAATAGTCATTATGGCTGCAGGAACCACTTATATGGCAGTACAAAAGGGTTTGGGGTTTTATGGGGGGTGCGCATGTTTCACCATAAATGCAGTGATTAGAGTGGCTTATGGGCCTGGGGCCTCCTCTCCATGGTTCACTAAACCACCCCCAAGACCACGTAAGCCACCTCTGTGCAGCTCTACTAGGCTTTCCTATGCCAGGCTGCCAGGTGCTGATATTTTGGAGGCAGATATGTAAAGATGTTATTACGATTTTTATGGGGGGGTGTCAGTGATCACTGGGGTAGTGTGTGTGGGGGTCTGTACTTTGTGTCTGCAGTGCTTATCTGGTCACTTTGGATACCTTCTTGTGACTTAGACCTGGTTTTAGATGGCCTAAGTCACAATGCTCAAGTTCCGTATAGGCAGTGTTGTTAAACTTTCGGTTATACATGCAGTACGACTAAGTCTAGGACAGCCCATGACCCGCCCAAATCCTGCCCTCGACACTCCTCTTGAAACTCTCCTTTTAGCTCTGGTCATTCAGCAGCACTGTGAAGGCCTAGGTTGTTTTTAAATACGTCTAAAACCAAGTTCGATTATCGGTACTTGGACGACATGTGTCATTGATCGTCCAAGTACCGATTTAGGACGGTTTTTAGATGTTTGTCTGTTTAGATTATAAGCCCCCTAATGTATAGGTTGATATAAAAAGTCTAGTACTGCACATTCACTCCCATGCCATGGTCTCTTAAAGATCACCTTTGAAAGGATATAAATCAACTGGTTTTGGTCTGCATGGCAGCTACTAAAATGGAGCTGCATGCTGTACCTATTATCCTCATGCTTTGACTAATCATCATGAGAACCGTACAGAATTCTGTGGGGCATACAGCGCCAGATGGAGCTGAGAGTCCGTGCCCCACCCCACAATCTTGCACTTCCTCTGCCAGAGTGATGTGCGTAGTGGGACTGAGTCACGTTAGTGAATTTAAAAAGTAGTTGCTGCAGATTTATTTATTCAATTTTCTATACCATTCTCCTGAGGGAGCACAGAACAGTGGGCTCACAATCTATCTAATATACCTGGGGCAATTGGGGGGGAGGATGAAGTGACAAGGAGCAATGTGAGTTTGAACCCACAACCTCAGGGTGCTGAGGCTGTAGTTTTAACCACTGTGCTACTCTAGAAATCATAATGTAGCAGAAGTAAGCCAAGTATAGGACAATGAAACCATTGTGACATCACTGATGAAGTTGACTGTTATTGGTGGAATGAGGCATTATGACGTCACAATACCAGCTCTGGTTATCAGAGGCTGAAATATTTCACACTATGTATTTATTCAATTTTCTATACTGTTCTCCTAGGGGAGCTCAGAACGGTTTATATGAATGTATTCAGGTACTCAAGCATTTTTCCCTGTATATCCTGGCAGGTTTACAATCTATCTAATGCACCTGGTGCAATGGGGGGATTAAGTAAACCTACAACCCCAGGATGCTGAGGCTGTAGCTTCAACCCCCTCTTACAGTTAAAAACTCAAGAGGGCTCATTCGGGAGGTGAACCTAGGACATCTTGCACCCTTAGCAAGAATCACCCCTCTAAACCAGTGTCTCATAAACCTTTTTAGCTCTAGCACACTAAATGGAGCAAATGTTTTCATGGCACATTATAGTTGAAATTATAAAATTGCAAAACCAACAAAAAATTAAATTTGAGAGCTTGTTTAAAGTTCTTTAAGCTATGTATGGGTAATTGTAACAGTGGTGAAACTAAGGGGTCCTTTTACTAAGGCGCTCTAACTGATTTATAGCGCACTAAATGCTATGGCGCCCATAGAACCTAATGGGCTCCTTAGCATTTAGCATGCCTTAGTAAAAGGACCCCTAAAGCAGAAAACCTGTGAGGGAATCTGTGGGACCGTTGGATGGCCAAGGAGTGAAAGGGGTGCTCAGGGAGGATAAGGCCATAGTGGAAAGACTGAATGAATTCTTTGCTTCGGTCTTTACGGAAGAAGATGTAAGAGATCTACCTGAACCAGAAATGGTTTTCAGGGGTGATGATGCGGAGGAACTGAAAGAAATCTCGGTGAATTTGGAAGATGTGCTGAGCCAAATCAACAAGTTAAAAAGTGATAAATCACCAGGACCGGATGGTATACATCCCAGTGTACTAAAAGAACTCAAACATAAAATTGCTGACCTGCTGTTAGTGATCTGTAACCTGTCGCTAAAATTGTCTGTAGTACCTGAAGATTGGAGATGGCCAATGTTACACTGATTTTTAAAAAGGGCTCCAGGGGAGATCCGGGAAATTACAGACCGGTAAACCTCACTTTGGTGCCGGGCAAAATGGTAGAAATGGTTATAAAAAATAAAATTGTGGAACATATAGACAAACATGATTTAATGAGATGGAGTCAGCATGAGTTCAGGCAAGGGAGATCTTGCCTCACCAATTTACTTGACTTCTTTGAAGGTGTGAATAAACGTGGATAAAGGTGAGCTGGTTGATATAGTGTATTTAGATTTTCAGAAAGCTTTTG
The DNA here is from genome assembly GCF_902459505.1 of Geotrypetes seraphini. Classification (NCBI taxonomy): domain Eukaryota; kingdom Metazoa; phylum Chordata; class Amphibia; order Gymnophiona; family Dermophiidae; genus Geotrypetes; species Geotrypetes seraphini. Next base: position 213,174,165 of record NC_047086.1, read on the forward strand.
ATAAAGTTCCTCATGAGAGGCTCCTGAGAAAATTAAAGAGTCATGGGATATATAAGGACATAAGCAGTGCCTCTGCTGGGTCAGACCAGAGGTCCATCCCGCCCAGCAGTCCGCTCACTTGGCGGCCCATCAGGTCCAGGACCTGCATAGCAATCCTCTATCAGTATTCTTCAATCCCCTTTTCCTTCAGGAAATCATCCAATCCCTTCTTGAAACCCAGTAGCGTACTCTGTCATATCACACCCTCTGGAAGCGCATTCCAGGTGTCCACCACTCTTTGGGTGAAGAAGAACTTCCTAGCATTGGTTCTGAATCTGTCCCCTCTTAACTTATTCGAATGCCCTCTCGTTCTTGTAGTTTTCGAAAGTTTGAAAAATCTGTCCCTCTCCACTTTCTCCATGCCCTTCATGATCTTGTAAGTCTCTATCATGTCCCCTCTAAGCCTCCGCTTCTCCAGGGAAAAGAGGCCCAGTTTCTCCAATCTTTCGGCATACGATAGGTTTTCCATACCCTTTATCAATCGCGTCGCTCTTCTCTGAACCCTCTCGAGTATCGCCATAGAAGAGCGACCAAGATTGTAAAGGGGATGGAACTCCTCATGTATGAGGAAAGGCCAAATGGGTTAGGTCTCTTCAGCTTGAAAAAGAGACGGCTGAGGGGAGATATGATTAAAGTCTACAAAATCCTGAGTGGAGTAGAACGGGTACAAGTGGATCGATTTTTCACTCCGTCAAAAATTACAAACATTTATACGGAAATACTTTTAAAACCAATAGGAGGAAATATTTTTCACTCAGAGAATAGTTAAGCTCTGGAAAGCGTTGCCAGAGGATGTGGCTGATTTTAAGAAAGGTTTGGACAAGTTCCTGGAGGAAAAGTCTATAGTCGGCTATTGAGAAAGACAAGGGGAAGCCACTGCTTGCCCTGTATTGATAGCATGGAATATTGATACACCTTGGGTTTTGGCCAGGTACTAGTGACCTGGATTGGCCACCGTGAGAACAGGCTACTGGGCATGATGGACCATTGGTCTGACCCATTAAGGCTATTCTTATGTTCTTAAGTGCAAATTAACTCAAAATACAGTTTGATAGTTTAGAACAGGGGTGCCCACAAGGTCGATCGCGATCAACCAGTAGATCGCAAGGGAAATGCGAGTCGATCGCAGAGCCTATCCTGGGCTCTGCAAAAGACTCGCGTTGCTTTTGCATTCTCCCTGCTTCCCCAATGCTGCAAAAGCCAGGCCCGCGCCGTGCCCACAAGCCTCTTTCTCCCCAACATCATTTCTGACATTGGAGAGGAAGTTCCGGGCCAGCAAATCGCTGCCTGGCTGGCCCTAAACTTCCTCTCCGATGTCAGAATTGATGTCGGGAGTGGGGAGGCTTGTGGGCCCAGCGGAGGCCTGGCTTTTGTGGCATCGGGGAAGCAGGGAGAAATCAGTGACGGTGGCTTGGGGGGCAGGGAGAGAGAAAGAAAGAAAGGGGGCAGGGAGAGAGAAAGAATGACAGAAAGAAAGGGGGGGGCAGGGAGAGAAAAAGAAAGAAAGACAGGAAAGAAAGGGGCAGGGAGAAAGAAAGGGGGACAGAGAGACAGACAGAAAGAAAGAAAGAAGGGGGCAGGGAGAGAGAGAGAGAGAAAGAAAGGGGAGGGGACAGTGAGAGAGGAAGAAAAAGTTGGAGTCATGGAAGGACAGAGAGAGATGTTGGTTGGGGAATGGAATGAGGTCTGGAGGATAGGAAACATGCAGGAGGAAGAAATAAAGAAAGGAACAAAGAAAGAAAGAAAGGATGCACAGTCAGAAGGAAGTGCAACCAGAGACTCTTGAAATCACTAGACAACAAAGGTAGGAAAAATGATTTTATTTTCAATTTAGTGATTAAAATGTGTCCGTTTTGAGAATTTATATCTGCTGTCTATATTATGCACTATGGCCTCCTTTTACTAAACTGCAATAGAGGTTTTTAGCGCAGGGAGTCTATGAGCGTTGGGAACAGCATGGGGCATTTAGTGTAGCTCCCTGTGCTAAAAACCGCTATCGTGGTTTAGTAAAAGGGGAGGGGGTATATTTGTTTATTTTTGTATAGTTGTTACTGAGGTGACATTGCATAGAGTCATCTGCCTTGACCTTTTTGAAAAAAACCTAGAATGTAAATGATAATTAACATTTTATCTCCGTACAGTGTGCTTTGTGTTTTTTAAAATTTTATTGTTGGTAGATCATTTTGACTTGGTCATTTTAAAAGTAGCTCACAAGACAAAAAAGTGTGGGTCTAGAAGCAAACACACATTTCGTCATCCACCATCTGCAGTTGTTCTCTTTCTTTGATTTAATTTCTGTCAGAACTGAAAATCCAAGTTCGCAAAGATAAGAAGATCCAAATAATAACAAAGCGTTGATTGCTTTGTTGCTCAAGTTAGGATGTTAGGATAACTGTTGCATTAAAAAACAAACAAAAAAACTTTTTTTTTTAAAAAAATCTTTATTCATTTTTAAACTTATAATAAGTGTGATAACATATCCATACAAATAACCATAAATATATCACTTAATAATCAACAATGATACATATAATATTCTCTTATCTCCCCCCCTCCCCACCCATATCTATCATATAATCAATACTTATACAACATGTAACAATAAAAATACCCTCCCACCCCATAATTGAACTTGTAAATTTAAGGGAAACAAGATTTTTCTAATCATTACAATATTTTGATAATGGCTCCCAAATATCTTGAAATTTCCTGAAACAACTCTGTTGTATTGCAATAAGTCTCTCCATTTTATAAATATGGGACCAAATTAACTGTTTATTAGATAACCCTTTGATATTATCATATGATACTGTGCTGTTTGGTATGGCAATGAGAGCAAAAAGTCAGATATCTACAAATAATAACAAATTATTACTTATAATGACTGGGGTTGCCATTCAACAAATTACATATAATTGGAAAAATTGGAATAGATTAAATTATAATTTTTGGTCAAACAAAAAATCTTGCCGTTAGTTTTCAAAGACCAATCACATCAAAGAACGATGCTTGTTTGGGCGGTTGTAGCCTTATGCACACAGACGTTCATAACATTGACAGACTCTTGCCGGGATTACGGGGCACACAGTTTGAGAGACACTGCCCTAGACCCACAAGCCACAGTAGGGCAGTAGATGATAAAATTAAGGGAGAAATTTGGTTTAGGCTTATTTCACCTGTGTGATTAATTTGAACTCGGAAACAGTTTTTATATTTGTACATCATATTCAAAATTTCTAAGCAATTTTTTTTTTTTTTTTAAATTTAGAGACACATTGTGATGCAGATGTTTTTGATCCCTGCGGCAGGCGCGATTTTCGCAGAAACACAGTGCCGTGTCGGGTCTTTTACGTGTGTTTCTTGAGATAACTGTTTGGACTTCTCATCGGTTTGAAGAGTTTTGCAATAAACTGTTTCTGGGTACACCTGGGGTTTCTTTCTCGTCTAGCTGGAAGTCTGTTGTTCACCCCCACTATTTATCCTCATTTTTTGTTGTTGTTGTTGTTGTGGGGTTCCCTTCTCCCTTTTATGCTTTCTTGAAACTAAAAATGAGGCATTTTCAGTAATACTGGAAGGAAGCTGATATGCCGTCTCTTTAAGTGAAACAGTGCTGGGAGATCACTGAATCGTAGAAAAACAGGGCTGGAAATGACCTTGAGATGTTATCTAAATTGAATCATAGAAATATGGGGCTAGAAAAGATTTTAAGAGGATCATTTACTCTAAACATTAGCCTGGAGACATTCACAGTTCATGCAGACATGGAAACAATAATCTTGAAAACATAGAAAGAAAGAAATTGATGGCAGATAAAGACCATTGTACACTTCCATACCAGCTACCAAACTCTAATCCCTTCCTCGCCCTCAGAGAGCTCTGTGCTTGTTAAAATCCTCATCTCTTCCACCTCCACCAGAAGACTGCTACATGCATTCATCACCCTTTCTGTGAGGAAGTATTTCTTAAATTACATACTCTTAATTCTCTCCCCCCCATCACCATCATTCTATGCTCCCTCATTCCAGAGTTTCCTTTCGGCTCAGAGTCTCGCATTCTATGTGTTTATACCATGGAGATATTTAAGTGTTCCTGCCATATCTCTCCTCCCCCATCTTTTTTCCAAAGTATACATATTGAGATCTTAACTCAGTCCCAATACACCATGCACCATTTTTGTAGTCAACCTCTAAAGCAGGGGTGTCAAACTCAAAACACATAAAGGGCCGAAATCTAAAACACAGGCTAAAGGGGGGCCAATTTTTTTTATTATTAAGATACTTACCCCCTCCTTTACTAACGCACAATGTGGGTGGCAATTGCTCTGACACTCACAGGACTTCTATGAGCATCGGATCAATCAACGCCAGCAGCGACGCCAAAACCCATGCTACATGCCAGGAAAGGAGGGGGTTAGTCTTAGTAGAAGTATAGGGATACAACTTCTCCAACCCCACGCCGGCTATGTGTTACATACAAAATAAATAAAAAAGACTTTTCCTCTCTCTTTTAGGTCCTAGTTCACGCTTGCTGTCTAACACCAGCTCTGCCAGGATAGAAACATAGAAGATGACGGCAGAAAAGGGCTACAGCCCATCAAGTCTGCCCACTCTGCTTACCCACCCCCTGTCTATGCCCTAATGACCCAATTTCCTTATCTTGACCCTCGTAGAGATCCCACATGGGTATCCCATTTATTCTTAAAGTCTGGCACGCTGTCTGCCTCGATCACCTACACTGGAAGCTTGTTCCAATGATCAACCACTCTCTCTGTAAAGAAATACTTTCTGGTGTCGCCATGAAATTTTCCGCCCCTGAGTTTGAGCGGGTGCCCTCTTGTGGCCGAGGGTCCCTTGAGAAAGAAAATATCATCTTCCACTTCGACACGTCCCGTGAGGTACTTAAATGTTTCGATCATGTCTCCCCTCTCCCTACGTTCCTCAAGAGTGTAGAGCTGCAATTTGTTCAGTCTCTCTTCGTACGAGAGACCCTTGAGCCCCAAGATCATCCTGGTGGCCGTCCGCTGAACCGATTCAATTCTGTGCACATCTTTACTGTAATGTGGCCTCCAGAATTGCACACAGTACTCCAGATGAGGTTTCACCATGGCCCTGTTCAATGGCATTATGACTTCAGGCTTTCGGCTGACGAAACTTCTATTGATACAACCCAATATCTGCCTTGCCTTAGATGAAGCCTTCTCCACTTGATTGGCAGTTTTCATGTCTGCACTGATGATTACTCCTAAATCTCGTTCTGCTGAAGTCCTAGTTAAAGTTTCTCCGTTCAAGAAGTACGTCCTGCATGGATTTCCGCTTCCGAGATGTATGACCTTACATTTCTTAGCATTGAAGCCTAACTGCCAGGTTAAGCACCAACTTTCCAATGTAAGCAGGTCCTGCGCCATATAATTCTGTAAACTGCATTCACTTACTATATTACATAGTTTGGCGTCATCGGCGAATAGTGTTATTTTACCTTGAAGCCCTTGAGTCAGATCCCCTATGAATATGTTGAAAAGGAGTGGACCCAGGACCGAGCCCTGCGGCACTCCACTAGTCACCTCCAATGTTTTAGAGAGGGTACCATTAACCACCACCCTCTGAAGTCTGCCACTCAGCCAATCATTGACCCATGCAGTTAGTGTCTCTCCTAACCCCATCGATTCCATCTTGCTTAGCAGCCTACGGTGTGGGACACTGTCAAAAGCTTTACTGAAGTCCAGGTACACGACGTCCAAAGACTCTCCCAAGTCCAACTTTCTTGTTACCCAGTCAAAGAAGCTGATGAGATTGGATTGGCAGGACCTACCCTTGGTGAATCCATGCTGACTGAGATCCCGAAGATTCCCTTCATTCATCGTGTCCAATTTGCTTTTAATTAGTGTTTCCATGAGTTTGCACACTATTGATGTGAGACTCACCGGTCTATAATTCGCAGCCTCTGCCCTGCAACCCTTTTTATGCAGAGGAACGACATTAGCTAATTTCCAGTCCAGGGGAACTTTCCCCTTACTTAGGGAGAGATTGAATAGCTCAGCCAATGGTTTCGCCAGGACATCGCTCAATTCTCTGAGCACTCTTGGGTGCAAATTGTCTGGTCCCATGGCTTTGTTCACCTTGAGTCTTGCCAGTTCACTGTAAACTTCACCTGGTGTGAACTCAAAATTCTGAAACGGGTCTTCTGTGCTTTGTGTTGCCTTCAACTGCGGACCGTGTCCCGGTGTCTCACAGGTGAAGACTGAGCAGAAGTATTCATTCAGTAGTTTGGCTTTATCGGAATCTGCTTCCACGTAACTTCCGTCTGGTCTTCTAAGGCATACTATCCCGCCTGTGTTCCTTTTTCTGTCACTAATATACCTGAAGAAGGATTTGTCCCCCTTTTTAATGTTTTTTGCCAGAATTTCTTCCACTCGAAGTTTTGCCTCCCTAACTGCCATTTCAAATCTGACATATTGTAATCATAAAATAGAAAATATAATTATTTTTTCTACCTTCTGTTGTCTAGTCATTTTGCTTCTGGTCCCAGTTTCTCTTTCTGATTTTGTCTATCTTCTAATTCTCTTTCCAGTGTCTGCTGTCCATTTTTATCTCCTCTTCTCTCTTGCTCCAGTCCCTGTCTCCAACATTGATTTTATCCTTTCAACTTTTCTCCTTTTTTCTTTTCTGCCTCTGTCCACTCAAATCTCACCCTCTTTCTCATCCTTCTTTTTAAATTTTCAGCTACCTATCAATTTTCCATCTTCTCTTATTCTGTAGCTCTCCCATTTCCCATCTCACTCCTTTCCCGGCCTTCTATTTCTTTCTATCTCTCCTCCTGGCCCAACATTTTGCTCCCTCTCTTTTCTGTTGCTCTTCTTCCCTCCCCCCTTGATGCTGAACAATGAGATGGAAGGGAAAATAAGAGATGTTTCATATCTCTCTCCCTTCCACCCCCACATCTAACATTTCTCCCTCCCATTTCCAGATCCAACTTCTCTTCCTTTCTCTTCCCAACTGCCTCCCATTCCATCTCTCCCCGTGTCTGCCTACCTTCCTCCCTCCCACCTGGTCCACCATTTCTCCCTTTCTCTTCCCAATGGTTCCCCTTCAAGTATCTTTTCTCCTCTTCCTCCACACCACCCTAGGTCCAACTTCTCTCCCTTTATCTCTCTCTCTCTCTCTCTCTCCTCACAGCCCAGCTTGCCTTTCCCTCCAGCGCTGGTCCAATGTTGCCGCCAAGCTGAAAAATCTGCCAGCCTCAGCAATTCAGCAATGTTATACGGGGCTCCCCCTCCTGCTTTTCGCCTTGCACGGTCCATCTCCAATGACGTGCAACTTCCTGTTTCCGCCCGGGTGGAACCACAGCAGACGGAAAGCAGGAAGGGGAACCATGGACAATACCGCCGAATCGTTGCCGAGGCCAGCAGACTTTCTAGCGTGACAGCAACATCAGACCAGCACGGGAGGGAAGACACGGTGGGCTGTGAGAAGGGGAAGTTCAGGAGCATTGCCACGGGCCACATAAAAAGACGAGGTGGGTTGGATGCGGCCCCTGGGCCTTGTGTTTGATACATGTGCTCTAAACCAAAAGCAGTAGATTTATATCCTTTCAAAGGTGCAGTCTCCAGAATTGTACACAGTACTCTAAATGGGGTCTCACCCTATGGCGTAGTAAAGGGGGGATGGACTGCCCTGGGCACCATCTTTGCGAGGGGCGCCGATGACTGTCCTCCTCTCCAACACCCCCGCATACCTCTTTAAATGTTCATCGGCATGAGCATCATCTTCCACTTGCAGCTCACACCGGCTTCGGCTCCCTTCTGACATCACTTCCTGGTCGCGGGACCAGGACGTGACATCAGAAGGGAGCTGAGGCCAGCCCGAGCAGCAGGTGGAAGATTCAGTTCATGCCAGCGAATATCAAGAGGTACGCAGGGGAGGGGGCACTCAAGCAGTGGGGAATACTGGGGGAGGGGGCACTCAAGCGGCAAGTAAGAGTAGGGGGCACATGGCGCATTGATGCTGGGTCCAACTCTCCTGGGCACCATCCTCTCTCACTACGCCACTGGTCAGCGAGATATTTGGTGGCTCTCCTTCAGCTGATTTGAATGTCAAGTGGCCCCAACATAAAAATGAGTGAACACCACTACGCTAAGGGCTATATCTAGAAAAAGGGGGATACTGAGGAATGTACCTGTTATTATTTTTCAGTGCTTAAACTTACTGGCATATACAAGGGATGTAAATAGTTTCTCTGAAGCAATTGTCCCATGTTAAAGAAGTAAACTTTTCAGTCGAACATATCTGTACGGTCTGCTTTATTGATTGTAAAGAGCGTACTAAGGGGTCCTCTTACTAAGGTGCTTTAACCGATTTAGTGCACGCTAACGATTAGCGCGCGCTAAATGCTAACGCGTCCATAGAATATAATGGACGCATTAGCATTTAGCGTGCGCTAATCTTTAGCACGTGCTAAATAGGCTACCGTGCCCTAGCAAAAGAGGGGGGTAAGCGTGTGGATTGAGTGCCAGCTTTCCCCCTAGCTCTGCCTAAAACCAGTCCAAGAAATATATTTGCATAGCCCACCTGATCCTTGCTGCCGGGAACCAAAGGTTTATATCTATTTAACCTTAATATTTTAATCCAAACTCAGTGTATTTAATTGATTTTTTTTTTTCTTATTTTTCATGAGACCTCACCTCGATTGACAGATTTCCCTTGTATTCTGGAAATTATGACACATATTAACTGGATTTTCTGTCCGTATGTGAAAACATTTGGCAGGTTTCCTTTTATGTTTTGGGGTTTTTTGTGCTTTCGTAGCCCTGAAACTAGATTGCCAAAGGTAAACAGAAGTCTACTTCTTGACAACATGATTTGTGATGTTAAGACAGCGAATGTTAGCAGGCTCCGAATGATTCCCTGAAGGAGGCACAAATTCAGGATGTCAGGGGCGGTACTTGGAGAGACCTCCCAGGAAAGAGACTTGGGAGTTATGACTGACAAGTCGATGAAGCCATCCATGCAAAGCGTGGCAGCGGGGAAAAGGGCGAACAGAATGCTAGGAATGATAAAGAAGGGGATCACGAACAGATCAGAGAAGGTTATCATGGGCCATATCACCGGGCCATGGTGCGCCTTCACCTGGAGTACTGCGTCCAGCACTGGTCACCGTACATGAAGAAGGACATGGTACTACTTGAAAGGGTCCAGAGAAGAGCGACTAACATGGTTAAGGGGCTGGAGGAGTTGCCGTACAGTGAAAGATTAGAGAAACTGGGTCTTTTCTCCCTCGAATAGAGGAGATTGAGAGGGGACATGATCGAAACATTCAAGGTACTGAAGGGAATAGACTTAGTAGATAAGGACAGGTTGTTCACCCTCTCCAAGGTAGGGAGAATGAGAGGGCACTCTCTAAAATTGAAAGGGGATAGATTCCGTACAAACGTAAGGAAGTTCTTCTTCACCCAGAGAGTAGTGGAAAACTGGAACGCTCTTCCGGAGTCTGTCATAGGGGAAAACACCCTCCAGGGATTCAAGACTAAGTTAGACAAGTTCCTGCTGAACCAGAACATATGCAGGTAGGGCTAGTCTCAGGGCACTGGTCTTTGACCAGAGGGCCACCGCGTGAGTGGACTGCTGGGCACGATGGACCACTGGTCTGACCCATCAGCGGCAATTCTTATGTTCCTATGTTCTTATGTGTTGTCCAGGGCGAGGACCTGAAGGTGACCCTATGAGCTGGCATTTCAAAATTGTTAGACATGCTAAGCCCAATAGATATTGCCTCTCCCTACACACAGTCAAAAAATTTGGTCAACAAGCACCTACAGCACCCACAGAGTTAGCTCCTATGAAGGTGACCAGTTACTGATAAGAATTAGATAAGGAATGTAAACGGAGGGTGTACTAGTTGCGTCAATCCAACTGGGGAATTAAATAATTTGCCCTGCCATCTGGCAATGTATCCCTTTAAGGTTCAAAGATGAGTAAAGGGGCCTGCTCTTTCTCTACCAATTGATCTGTAGCATCTGTACTGGCACCAGCACTGGGGCATAAGCTTTGACCCTGTTCAAAATGTCAGCACAGACACTATGGGGCTGTTGACACTAGAGGGAACCAATCGTCACTTTAATTAGGGCATAGTGGCCTTTGCAGGCTAGAGAGGCTTGGCACTGCGGTCAGTTGCTGTGCACTGGATTGACAGGAAGGGAAAAGAAACCAAGCGCTAATTCCCCTTCCTTTTTTTCTCAGGGTGTTGGGGTCAGTGGCTGCTCCACAGCTGACCACTTTCCCCCTAGTGGTTTGTGCATAGACCTTGTGGGTGAGGCCTCAGGTCCTGGAAAGGGGGAATGATGCAGCATCAGCTCCTACCATACACAAAGGAAAACAGCATGCACAATAGCAAAACTGTGTTTGAGTCACGGAGAGAGACAGCATGAATCTGTGTGATAGAGCAAGTTTAGAGCAGTGGTCTCAAACTCAAACCCTTTGCAGGGCCACATTTTGGATTTGTAGGTACTTGGAGGGCCTCAGAAAAAAAAAGTTAATGTCTTCTTAAAGAAATGACAATTTTGCATGAGGTAAAACTCTTTATAGTTTATAAATCTTTCCTTTTGGCTAAGTCTTAATAATAATATTGTAATTTATAGCTAAAGAGACATAGGATCAAGAAACTGTTTTATTTGACTTTTGTGATTATGATAAACATACCGAGGGCCTCAAAATAGTACCTGGCGGGCCACATGTGGTTCCCGGGCCGCGAGTCTGAGACCACTGGTTTAGAGTGTGGCATAGTGGTTAGAGCTAAAGCCTTAGCACCCTGAGATTGTGGGTTCAAACCCCGCAATGCTCCCTGTGACCCTGGGCAAGTCACTTAATCCTCCACTGCCCCAGGTACATTAGATAGATTGAGAGCCCATTGGGACAGATAGGGAAAATGATTGAAAATTCTGTATGTAAACTACTTTGAGTGTAGTTGTATAACTACAAAAATATAACCACAATACAGGGAGAATTGTGTAAGTTACACAGAGAGGATGTGACTCATTCTCTGACAGTGAATGTTAACAGAGAGAGACAGCATGTAAGCATATGGGAAAATGAGAGACAATATGTGAAAGAACGACTGAATGAATGCCTGTATATGAGAGAAAGAGAATGTGCATGATGCAAGCATAGGGTTACCATATTTTTCTCCGGGAAACCCCGGACACATGACCCTACCCTGTTCCATCTCCACCCCATTCTGTCCCATCCCTGCCCAGTTCCACCTCTGGTCCCGCCCAGTTCCGCCTCCGGCTCCATCCTGTTCTGCCCCAAGCCCCACCCCCATAAAACCGCCTCTCTTCTTCTGGACAAGCTCCAGCCATGTCTGGAGGGCCTGGAGCATGCACGGATGTGTGTGAGATCATCCGAGCATGCTCAGAAGTTCTCTAGATGCATCCAGAGCTCATCGGAGCTTTCCAAAACCCAGACAAATGTCAGGTTTTGGAAAGTCCGTATGGGAGCCCCAACAGTCCTCTAAAAAGAGGACATGTCCAGGTTTTCCTGGACTTCTGGTAACTCTATGCAAGCATATTCTGTTTCAGTCCTTCCTCACCTCCCTCCCTCTTTCACTTTTGATAGGTCTCTGAATCCACTAGTACTTTATTAAATTTTAATTAGGAAAATGTCAAGAAACTGTTGAAATGTTTATGTTTATTGAAAGCTTTTATACCGCTACTAATGACTGGGGAGTCAATTCAGAGCGGTTTACATGATCTTCTGTAATGGTGTTACAATGACAAAGATACATACAGTATACTTCCCAGTTATACACATACAAACTGGAAAAGCATGAGGAATATGGCTCACAGGTTTCTATATTTTATTTAAAATATTTATTATTTGCCTAAAAACCTAGGCAACTTACAATAAAAACATCCAAATTATTTAAACAAACGCATAAAAAGAATCATCAACTACATTAATAATAAAAGCAAAGCTTCTTTAGGACCAGGAATATTCCAAAATGTAAACAAGTTATCGTTTCAGTGACCATAAGAACATAAGAGATGCCGCTGCTGGGTCAGACCAGTGGTCCATCGCGCCCAGCAGTCCGCTCACGTGGCGGCCCTTTTTGTCAAAGTCCAGTACCCTAACTGAGACTAGCCTTACTAGCGTACGACCTTGTTCAGTAGGAACTTGTCTAACTTTGTCTTGAATCCCTGGAGATTGTTTTCCCCTATGATAGCCTCCGGGAGAGCGTTCCAGTTTTCCACCACTCTCTGGGTGAAGAAGAACTTCCTTACGTTTGTACGGAATCTATCCCCTTTCAACTTTAAAGAGTGCCCTCTTGTTCTCCTTACCTTGGAGAGGGTGAACAACCTGTCCTTATCTACTAAGTCTATCCCCTTCAGTTTCGATCATGTCCCCTCTCAATCTCCTCTGTTCTAGGGAGAAGAGGCCCAGTTTCTCTAATCTGTCACCGTACGTCAGCTCCTCCAACCCCTTAACCATCTTAGTCGCCTTTCCAGCACTGAGGTGAAAGGGGTTAGTTTTGTAAAGTAATTTTTTTGGGTAGTGAGGTGGAATAGGTGGGGGTACTTTTTTGGGAAAAAGGTAGAGAGAGTGTTCGGAGGGTTGTTGAGGGGGGCATAGTTGGGGGTGATGCAAGTTAATAGTAGAGATTAATTTGGGGAATAGGGAAGTTATTGTGTAGTGTTGGAAGAGTTATGAGAAGACAGGAATGCAGTAACCAGAGAGAAGTCCAACATGATTAGTAAAATTAAACACTAAATAAACGATCCCGAGAGGTATTTCTGATCCAAATCACAGTAACAAAATCCCTAATCCACTCATCTGGAAAAGTGCATTCTATATAGGAAGAAACTTCTCCCCTTTATCACAAGAAAGGCCTCAGAAATGGAGCCTACGCACAGTCATAATATCATAGACTGAGTTGGTCGGCGTAGTTTACCAGCTCCTTGCTCCAGTCATTGGCCAAAAACCTGTTTAGTGAAACAGATAAGAATATATTTCCGAGAAACGCTGACCGCGTCGGCATTTTTCCAGGCTACAACTGCTTTCAGATAAGTGGCGTTTTTCTAAGATTTTACATCGCTTTATTGAGAATGATTTTGGGGTCACTTTTTTCAGTTGAGTGGATTAGTGTACGCATAATCATGAAAAGTTAATAGTTTAAACACTGTACTTAAAGAAAGTGTGAGAAAAAGTTTGAAAAAAGTTTTTGAAAAAGTAATGTTTGTCTGAGTGAACTCTTCGAATTGAAAAAGCAGTTGAATTAAAAGGAAGAGTTTCACTAAACAGGTTTTTGGCCAATGACTGGAGCAAGGAGCTGGTAAACTATGCCGACCAACTCACTCTATGATATTATGACTATGCGTAGGCTCCATTTCTGAGGCCTTTCCTGTGATAAGGGGAGAAGTTTCTTCCTATATAGAATGCACTTTTCCAGATGAGTGGATTAGGGATTTTGTTACTGTGATTTAGAAAAATTAAACAGACAGCAAAAGTAGAAAATAGAATTTTATTTTCATTTTGGGGTAAAGGAGTGTTGTAGGAGCATTAGTTCATTTTACAGGTTAATAAAAAGAAAGCAAAAATGGAAAATAAGGTACTACCTATTGGACGAATTTATCCCCCCCTCTCCTTTAACAAAGCTGCGCTAGCGTCGGCTGTCCAACATAAGCCCCAAAGTCCTTTAAATCCCTATTGATTTGGGGGCAGTTACCGCAGTGGCCTGTGCTATTGGGCTTTATAAAAGAAGGGGTTAATACTTTATTTGACTACTTGGAGGCCTAAATCTGCTAATTAACCTGAGGAATGATGTTTTAGCCTCCTAAAGATAATTAAAAATGTATTAAATTAGTCCAATATAAAGATATCATCTTGTTTTCTTTTTAATCTTTAAAGTGGACTAAGGGCTCCTTTTACAAAGGTGCGCTAGCGTTTTTAGTACACACACCGGATTAGCGCGCACTATAGCGCGCACTACCCGAAAAACTACCGCCTGCTCAAGAGGAGGCGGTAGCGGCTAGTGTGCGGGGCAATTTAGCACACGCTATTCCGCGCATTAAGGCCCTAACGCACCTTTGTAAAAGGAGCCCTAAGACTCCTGCAACACTACTTTACCCTACATTAAAATTCTGTTTTCTACCTTTGTTGTCTGGCCATTTCATGTTTCTAATCATGTTGGTCTCAGACTCCAATTATTGCTTTCTTATCTTCTCTTAACTCTTTCTCCATGGTCTCCTGTTTATTTGGCATTCTTCTGTCTCCTCATATCTTCTTCACCTCTTCATCCATCCTTGACATTGGTCTTTTCCTTTCAGCTTTCTTCTATATATCGGCCTCTGTCCACTCAGACTTCATTATTCTTACTATCTAATCTTCAATCCCCTCTTTTTTACTGCTGCATCTACTTACTTTCCATCTCCTTCCCTGACCCAGGCACTCCCATTCCCCTTCTTATATTCCCCAGCCTTTCACTAACTCTTCCCTCTCCCTTCTGCCATCCATCACCCTTCTGCCTCTCTCTCCTTTCTCACTACTATCCATCACTCCTCTCTCTTTCTTTCTGCCATTCAACATCACCATATGTTTTTGTCCCTGCCATTTAATATCATCCCTCTGCCTGTCTCTGCCATCCAACATCATCCCTCTGCCTGTCTCTCTCCCTGCCATCCAATATCACCACTCTCTCTGCCATCCATCATCCTCTATCTGTCTCTGCCATCAAACATCATCTCTCTGCCTCTCTGCCATCCATCACCCCAAAGTCTCTCTGTCTCTCTCTGCTGTCTATCACCCTTCTCTCTCTCTGCCATCCATTACCCCTCTGTCTCTCTCTTTTTCTCTCTTTCCCCCCACATGTAGCATCACCACTTTGACTTTCATCCACACCATTCAGCTTTGATTCATCTTTCTATCTCCACCACCATTGTGCATTGTCCCTTTGTTTCTCCCCCTTATCTCGCATCACCTATTCTTCTCTTTTCTCCTCCACCACCATCCAGCATTGTCATGTGTCTCTGTTTTCCTCCCATTATCTAGAATTACCCTGACTCTATCCCTCCACTTTCCAGCATCACCCTTTGGATCTCTCTCCCCACCATCCAATACTACTTTACTTTTCTCTCTTCACCCCAGCATGACCCAGCATTGCCCCATCTCTCTTTCCTTGTTTCTCCCCCACTATCCTGCATGACTGAGCCCAAGAGTTGGTCTTGATGGGTGACTTTAACTATGGGCTAGAGGGCCCAAGTTAGTCACCCTTCAATACCTTTTTCTAGAAAGGTTCGGGGGGGGGGGAGGGCGATAGCATAGAAACAGGGAGAGTAGCATGAGGACTGAAAGGGGTAGGTAGTCCAGGTAGAGGTGGGGGAGGCTATAGGAAAATGTGGCTTTCCGCCTGACAAACTTTAATTTGTTTGGGCAGAGGCAGGGGAGCAATGGATCATGGGAGGAGATATAAAGGTTGTTGCCCCCAAGGCACAGGACCCTTTCCTGTTCCTCGGAGGTGGCTTTCCCTCCTTCTCTTCCTGGTAATTGAGGTTGGTTAAGATTATAGGGGGACTGGAGATTGTCACAGTGGTGGTGGTAATCCTGAGCAACTGGGTATTGGGCTCATGAAGTGATGAGCAGCTAATTGGATGTAAGCTTACAGAGCAGAGGCAATTTGGGTCAGGTGATCCTAATAAAGGGCATGGAGGTCCTAGCTGACATGGCGGGGCCAGGGGACTATACTTTGGGTTCTTTGATATTATACATGTTGGTGGCTCGGGAGATGTGGTTTTGTTAATGTTTGCACAAATTGTGTTTTCTAATAAATAGAGCTACGGCTTGGTTTATGCCATCAAAAAGTGTCCATTGTCTGATTTACTATAATCAACTGATTAAAAAGTATGCCAAGGTTTTTACAATGTCAAGTGCAGAATGGGGTGTGAGGATGGAAGAGTAAAAAGAGATGGGGGGGGGGGAACTGGGACATTCCAGATCCAGGTGTTATCTCCTTCTCTGTTTCCCTTCATCTAGCATTGCCCCTGTGTCTCTCTCCCCCCACCATTCAGTATTATACTCTTTCCTTGCCCCTCCCCCCATTCACTGGACCTCTTCTTAGGCCCACTGCCATTCTGAGTAATGTCTATGGAAAGCAGGTGAGGGGCAATTACCTTCTACTTACTGTTACTTAATAAAACAACTCATTTTCTTACAGAACTTCCTGGTTGGTATTAAGTTATTTGGGGAACCCCACTTAACATGTGACATATCCAGCATCAAATTATTTAAGTTTAATTCCTTGCTTCACCACCGGAGGGTTGAGATTAGTTTACCCATGTCTTAATTTAATCTTGCTCATGGTAACAGATATTACATGAGGTCATTTTCAATAGGACATCAAAGTCTGAGTTTGGGCATTTGGGGGAAAGACGTCCAGAAATCTAGTAGAGAAAATGTTCATTTTCAAAACTGCAAGACATCTATCTTTTTTTTTAAAAAAATAGCTTATCTAGACGTTTTGGCCCTTAGTACATCTATAAAGACGTCCACATGAAAAAACGTACAAAAGCAAGCTTTTCAAACGTCCAAGCAGCCAGCATTCTTAGCAAACTGTTCATAGACAGCTGAGCACAGCAGAGCAGCACTCTTAAGAGGTACTGTAATGAATCCTAAAAATATCTCCACTGTAATGAATGTCACATAAAAAGTCCAAGGTACATATGCCACTATAAACTGCTTATATATATTGTATGGTGAACCCTTCAAAACCCACTCAAAAATTACTGTACCCACCTGTACACCACAACAATAGCCCTTATGCCTGCAGATGTCATCTTTATGTAGGTACAGTAAGTTTTGGAGGGCTCACCATACAATATAAACAAGTTATAGTGACGTCTGGGACTTTTAATGTGACATTCACTGCAGTAATCCTTAGAGTGCCCCTCTGCTCTGGAGTTGTATATGAGCCATGTGAATCTGTCATACATGCTGGAAAGTATTTGGTTTTTTAAAAATATTTTTGGGTGGTGGGAGGGGGGTCGGTGACCACTGAGGGAGTAAGGGGGAGGCATGCCTTAATCCCTCCAGTTGACTTCTGATCAGTTTGGGCACTTTTTTGATCCTTATTCATTTTTAAAACAGGTCTTGCCCCAAACGTCTACATGGTGTCCCTGCAGGACATCCAAGTCCTAAGCCCACTCATAACATGACTCTAACACCCCCCCCTTAAGATTTAGATGCGTTGGGGGACAAAACAACCAGAAAGATGTCTGGAAAGTTTGTTTTGAGAATGCCCACTTGGACATTTTGACTAGTATGACATCCAAGTGCTGGTTTATTCTGTCTTTTTGACATCTATCTTTTTTTGAAAATGAGCCCCATAGTAACCAGAAAACCCCCAGTACGTTTTAGTCAAAAAATTTCACAGCAGAAATAACAACAAAAATGGAAATATATATCTGAATAACTTAAAATGCTGTACATTGTAGCTAGGGAATTATTCATCCCTCTCTCCCTTCTCCCCACCATCTAGTATCACCACTTTAACTCTTCCCTACACCTTCCATGTATGGCATGAATGTGTTTGTGTGTGTGAAAAGGTTAGCTGGGGTGGGGTGGTTGGCTAGTTTGCAGGGGGAATATTTGTAGGGTTGTGGGATAGTTTTTGGGGTGAGGCAGTTTTCAGGGGTAGTGAAAGCCGTGGGTGGGTCGTTTTGGGGGATTGATTATGGGGCGGTGATATCAGTTACAGGGAGACAGTTTTGAGTAGTATGGCAGTTGTATTTGTGTGTATATGTGTGTGTGTGTGTGGAGGGGTTGTAATATTTGGGGGCAAGGTGGACTGGAGGTACACGCGTTCCTGAAAGATGTGTAGTTCTGGGTGGGTAGTGCCTCCCTCTAAACATTGTATGTGCTAATGCTGAAATGGTCCCACTTCCTTACATTTTTGTCCTCCTCCCCCCCCCCCCCCCCGGACTACCAAATAAGGTGTAGAGTCAGAAGCATAAGAACATAAGAATTGCCGCTGCTGGGTCAGACCAGTGGTCCATTGTGCCCAGCAGTCTGCTCACGAGGCGGCACTTAGGTCAAAGACCAGTGCCCTAATTGAGCCTAGCCTTACCTGCGTACGTTCTGGTTCAGCAGGAACTTGTCTAACTTTGTCTTGAATCCCTGGAAGATGTTTTCCCCTATAACAGCCTCCGGAAGAGCGTTCCAGTTTTCTATCACTCTCTGGGTGAAGAAGAACTTCCTTACATTTGTACCGAATCTATCCCCCTTTAACTTTAGAGAGTGCTAGGAATATGGAAAAGGAAAAAAAAACAGTTTTTTAAAAATTCCCCCAAATTTCCAGGCCCCCTTTTGGTTTATTTCACACATTCATGTTAATAGATATGTTTTAAGTTACACACATTGATATTACTCTTGACTGTTTTTGTAGGTTAACGCTTGTTAACTTCATTTTGCATGCGCTAAAATATTTTAGAGTGCGACTAGTTGTAACTCTGCGACCTATTTAGAGTGTTGGTGTTCTTTCTAGAATGGGTCAGAGTCCTGGGACGCAGACAGGGCAGGATTAACCAATAGGCCAAGTAGGCACGTGCCTAGGGCCCGAAAAGGTCAGGGGGGTCCAATGAAGGAGGGCATCAACATTGTTTTTTCCAAATGGCGATGGGCCCCTCCAGCATCGATCGGCAACGCGGCCCCCCCCCCCATCGACGGAAAGTAAGACAAGCAAGCAACGCGGGTAAGAAAGGCAACGGGGTGAGCAACCTTGAAAGAGACCTGGGGGTGATAGTGGACACAACACTGAAAGCATCAGCACAGTGTGCGACAGCCTCAAAGAAAGCGAACAGAATGCTGGGTATTATTAAAAAGGGTATCACAACCAGGACGAAGGAAGTCATCATGCCGCTGTATCGTGCAATGGTGCGCCCACATCTGGAGTACTGTGTCCAGTACTGGTCGCCGTACCTCAAGAAGGACATGGCAGTACTTGAGGGGGTCCAGAGAAGAGCGACTAAACTGATAAAAGGTATGGAAAACTTTTCATACGCTGACAGGTTGAAAATGCTGGGGTTGTTCTCCCTGGAAAAGTGGAGACTTAGAGGAGACATGATAGAAACCTTCAAAATCCTGAAGGGCATAGAGAAGGTAGACAGGGACAGATTCTTCAGACTGTGGGGAACCACAAGTACAAGGGATCACTCGGAGAAACTGAGAGGGGACAGGTTTAAAACAAATGCTAGGAAGTTCTCTTTTACCCAGAGGGTGGTTGACACATGGAACGCGCTTCCGGAGGTTGTGATAAGCCAGAGCACATTACAGGGGTTCAAGGAAGGTTTAGATAGATTCCTAAAGGATAAGGGAATTGAGGGGTACAGATAGAAGTAGAGGTAGGTTATAGAAATGGTCAGGAACACTTCACAGGTCATAGACCTGATGGGCTGCCGCGGGAGCGGACCGCTGGGCGCAATGGACCTCTGGTCTGACCCAGTTGAGGCAACTTCTTATGTTCTTATAACTGTAATTGTGCAAGCGGTGCTGCTTGCCCAAAGCTTCCCTCTGACACAGCTTCCTGTTTCATCCTGGGCACATGGTGGGGTGGGGCGGGACAGGGGGGCCCAGTATATTTGTATGCCTAGGGGCCCTCAACAAATTAATACTGCAGAGGGGGAGGGGGGAGTTGGAGGGGTCTGGGGGGCGGTGGAATTTCGTATTACTAAATATTGGACCTTGCCTGGAAGTTGTTCACATTTGTATCTCAGTTTGTCTATACCAGGGGTGCCCACACTTTTTTGGCTTGTGAGCTACTTTTAAAATGACCAAGTCAAAATGATCTACCAACAATAAAATTAAAAAAAAAACACACAGCACACTGTACACAGAGAAAATGTTAATTATCATTTGTACTTGGTGTTTTTATCAGAGGCCTCCCTCTTTATTTCTGCCTTTCTTTCTCTCTCCCCCTGGCCCCCCTCTTTATTTCTGCCTTTCTTTCTTTCTCTCCCCCTGGCCCCACCTTTCTTTCTCTCTCCCCCTGCCCCCCCCAAGCCATCATGCCAATTTCTCCAATTCCCCGATTCTTTCCCTACCCCCAAGCCACCAACACGATTTCTCCCTGCTGCTTCCCCGAGCCAGGCCTGGCGCGTACAAGCGCCGGGCCCACAAGACTTCACTTCCGACATCAATTCTAACTTTGGAGAGGAAGTTCCAGGCCAGCCATGCAGCGATTGGCTGGCCCAGAACTTCCTCTCCGACGTTGGTGAAGTTTTGTAAGTCCAGCGCTTGTATGCGCCAGGCCTGGCTTGGGGAAGCAGCAGGGAAAAAAAGATCGCAAAGGCAACCTGATCGACTCGCGTTGCCTTTGCGATCGACCATTTGGGCACCCCTGGTCTATACTGTTTACTGTGGGTTAGCTGTACTGCCTACTAATCTTTCTTGTATGGCTTTTGTATATTTCTTCTGTGCAATGTTCCTTCAATAAATATATATATATTTTTTAAAGTGTGCTAATAAATCCAAATTCACACTAGAAAATACATGCCCCTAAAAACTCTTGCTTATCTAAATATGTGACATGCCACAAGGGTAATGGTGATCCTCTTTAAATGTCAGGTATACTTTGTGCAGTGGAAAACCAACATTTTGTCAAGATCTCCCCTTTAAGCTTGCCAAGAAGGATTTGAAGATTGCAGTTCTCCAGCTCTTGCTCCACAGGGAACAACAGCCCATAACAAGTTCTGTCAGTGCAATTATTGCCTGTGTGGGGTTTGACTGGGTCTGATTTCGCTGTCAGCATAAAATGATATGGATTTGGATTACCTTTGTCCTTTGGGACTGCTTTATCTCTCTCTCTCGGCCAGTTTTCTTTGTCTCCCTCCCTCTTTTGCTCCTGTTTTTCTTTCTTTTTCTCTTCCTGTCTCATTTTTTTTGTTCTGTGATCCAGATGGCAGTAACTCACTAGAAGTGATCATTTTTCTTGCACTTTACTGACCATTCAGGTTGTTACAAACCCTGGTAGCAGGATAACTTAAGATATGCCCACCCAGGGATTTTGTAGCTGGATTCTCTGAAAGGAGAAACCAGCAGAGTTGCTAAGCAGTTCCAGAGGTCATTGTAAATGAGAATTTTGGAGGGAAAACAGGCTTTTATCTTTTTCCTGCCACCCAGATCTTATATCCTGCCACCCAGGGCAGGATATAAGATGTTGGCAATGGCATCCATAAACAGATTAGTGACCAGATGGCATATCCCAGAGAATACTTGAGGGGAGGGGGTGGAAGAGAATTGTCAGAGGTCAAGAGTTAAGAAGAGGAGCAAAGGACGGCCTTAATGCCATAGTGGTACCCTTCGAAGCAACATACTCCTAAAGTAAGTAGAAATAGGCTCCTTTCTGGCCTGGCTATTGACCATCTTGCTTTGGTCACAAGTGTTTGTCCCATAAAACTTAAAACACATGATAGTCTTTTATCAATAATAATTTTTTTAAATTTTACCTTTCTTTGTTAAATCAGCATTTAGAATGAATACAAATTAATATATGGCTGCTCCACTGGCTGTAATTTCTGGTTACACTTAACATAAAATATGAAGAATATTCTTAGGGCTCCTTTTACTAAGCTGCGATAACGGTTTTAGCACGCGCTGAATTGTCACGCGCGCTAGACCTTAACGCCAGCATTGAGCTGGCGTTAGTTCTAGCCATGGAGCGCGGGTTTAGCGCATGCTAAAATTTTGCATGCGCTAAAAATGCTATCGCAGTTTAGTAAAAGGAGCCCCTAGTGTAGCCTCCAATCACAATCTTAGAAATATATATAAAACATTCAGATGTGCTCTCCGTATAGTTATTCTTGCACCATTAGGAGTAATGCACTATACTTCATATCAGTCTATTATGCTTATTGATGCTCTGCACTGGTCATTGATCAGCTTTATAAAATTTAATTTTAATTTTAAATTTTGTAGTATTTTTCAAACATTATTCACTTACCCCACTCCCCCTTTTATGAAGCCACATTGGGCTTTTTTTAATCACTAGCCACTGTGGTATTAATCACTTAGGCCACGTTTTATCAAGACGTGTTAGGGGTTTTTTATCGCTGGCTGCTGTTGTAAAAGCTCCGATGCTCATGAGCAGCGAAGCTTTTACCACAGCGGTGGGCGTTAAAAAAACTCTAATGAAGCTTGATAAAAGGGGGCCTTAATCACAAATTAATATAGTCATGCAAATGTACCTTTTAAAATAAATGCAATACACTTCTCCCTCCCTATTCGTGAGGGTTAGGGGCAGACGCCGGCCCGCGAATAGGGAACATTCGCGAATAACTTTTGGCCCGGCTCTGACCCACCCCCGGACCTTATCTGTTGGTCTAGCGGTGACGTGGGACAGGAGCAATCTTCCTACACTCCTGCCCCGTGCAGAGCCGTGCTTTGAGTTCCCGTGGTCTCACGCGACTACAACAGGAACTCCCTTGTGAGACCACAGGAACTCACAGCACGGCTCTGCACGGGGCAGGAGTGTAGGAAGATCGCTCCTGCTCCGTGTCACCGCTAGACCACCAGATAAGATCCATGCTCCTGGGGCAGCTGCTCATCTCCTCTGCCTCCGATTGCCCCCCTCCGCTTCCGATCGCCCCCCTCCGCCTCCGATTGCCTCCTCTGATCGCCCCCCTCCTCCTCTTTCGATCGCCCCCCTCCTCGCCCCGATCCAAATCCCGGGGCCATTTTTTTTAATGCGGGCTGCCAACAAGCAATTCTTAGGGGGGGGGGATTGAGGAAAAACTCTGTGAAGAATCGAAACCGCAAACGTCGAAACCGCGAATAGGGAGAGGGAAGTGTATAAAGTAAGCACATGCAAAAAAAAAAAAAAAAAGCTCCTGAGGGCCAGAGAAAAAAGACTCTTAAGTGGGTCAAAAAGAAAAGTATGTAGACTTAAAAAGCAGCCTGCCAGCCTCTTTCGGCCAAATAAAAAAAAATTCCTTCTGCTCTTAAATAGCCCTTTTTCTTTACACTGCTTCCATTCTGTGAACTTATGTGCTTACTTTCAGGGTAACATCCCTGGCTATCAATTATCATGTTGCCATGGTAACCCAGCTCTGATCCCTTATCTTCTTATCTTTAGGCAAGTCTGCTAAAAGGTGTGTACCCCTCATAAATTTCTTTCAAACTGCCTCTTTGGTGTTGAGGTTTATCCTCACACATTCCACAAACCTGTTGAGTGCATCTGTTTTTGTTTTAAATTCTTTCAAATTCATGACAAGCATATAGCGCTGACAATAATATCATATAGCAATGGTCTCAAACTCAAACCCTTTGCAGGGCTACATTTTGGATTGGTAAGTACTTGGAAGGCCTCAGAAAAAATAATGAATATCTTATTAAAGAAATGACAATTTTGCATGAGGATTAGGTGAAACACTAAGAGCATGGGTCAGCGATTGGCTGAGTGGTAGACTTCAGAGGGTGGTGGTTAATGGTACCCTCTCTAAAAAGTCGGAGGTGACCAGCGGTGTGCCGCAGGGCTCAATCTTGGGCCCATCCTTTTCAACATATTCATAGGAGACCTGACTCAAGGGCTTCAAGGAAAAGTAACGTTATTTGCCGATGATGCCAAACTCTGTAACATTGTAAGCAACAGCAACAGCAAATTGTCTGATTGTATGACGCAGGACCTGCTTTTATTGGAACATTGGTCCTCGATCTGGCAGCTAAGCTTCAACGCTAAAAAATGCAAGGTCATGCACCTTGGCAACAATAATCCATGCAGAACGTACACATTAAATGGAGAAACCCTGGTTAGGACTACAGCTGAACGCGATTTAGGGGTGATCATTAGTGAAGACATGAAAACTGCCAATCAAGTGGAGAAGGCTTCATCCAAGGCTAGGCAAATGCTGGGTTGTATCCGCAGGAGCTTTGTAAGTCGGAAGCCCAACGTCCTAATGCCACTGTACAGAACCATGGTGAGGCCTCACCTGGAGTACTGTGTGCAGTTCTGGAGACCACATTACCGTAAAGATGTACTGAGAGTTGAGTCGGTTCAGCGAATGGCCACCAGGATGGTCTCCGGGCTCAAGGATCTCCTGTACGGAGAAAGGCTGAACAAATTGCGACTATAATCTCTCGAAGAACGTAGGGAGAGGGGAGACATGATTGAGACATTTAAGTATATCACTGGTCATATCGAGGTGGAAGATGATATGTTCTCTCTTTGGGGACCCTCGACCACAAGAGGGCATCCGCTAAAGATCAGGGGCAGGAAGTTTCATGGCGACATCAGGAAGTATTTCTTCACCGAAAGAGTGGTTGACAATTGGAATGAGCTTCCAGTCAGGTGATCGAGGCCAGCAGCGTGTCAGATTTTAAAAACAGATGGGATGCCCAGGTCGGATCTCTAGGAGGGTAGAGTTAAGGGGATGGGTCATCAGAGCACGATATCTCAAAAGGTAGCTAGAAGGGAGGGTCAATAGAGTGGGCAGACTTGATGGGCCTTGGCCCTTTTCTGCCGTCACTTTTCTATGTTTCTATGAGGTAAAACTCTTTATAGTTTATAAATCTTTCCTTTTGGCTAAGTCTTAATAATAATATTGTAATTTATAGCTAAAAAGACATATGATCAAGAAACTGTTTATTTTACTTTTGTGATTATGATAAGCTTTTGTGATTATGATTTAAGCTTTGTAAACCGTGTCGAGCTCCGCTTGCGTGGAGATGATGCGGTATATAAACTTAAGGCTTAGTTTAGTTTAGTTTAGTTTAAACATACCGAGGGCCTCAAAATAGTACCTGGTGGGCCGCGAGTTTGAGACCACTGTCATAAAGCATCCTATATAATAAAGAGCTAGCCGCGCATGCGCACTCCTATTTGCGTGTTCTGTGCGGTGTAGGTCTGTGGCCGCAGGAGTGCGCATGCGCGAGTCCCCAGCCTTGGCCGCGGCTTGAGGCGTATGCATCGGGCGACAGGAGCGGCTCTGGCAGCGGATGGCGGGAGGAGGACTCATGGTCCTGCCGCCGCTGCCGCTCCTGTTCACAGCGGCCTGCACGTCGCCAACTCACCCCCTCCCGCAACAACCGCTACCGCTCCTGTTCTTCCCCTCCCTCCAGTCACCGCTGCCATTCCGACTCACCCCTCCCGCAACAACCGCTACCGCTCCTGTTCTTCCCCTTCCTCCAGTCACCGCTGCCATTCCGACTCACCCCCTCCCGCAACAACCGCTACCGCTCCTGTTCTTCCCCTCCCTCCAGTCACCGCTGCCATTCCAACTCACCCCCTCCCGCGACAACCGCTACCGCTCCTGTTCTTCCCCTCCCTCCAGTCACCGCTGCCATTCCTATTTAAAACGGCCTGCTGAGGTTCGCGGCCGGCTGTAGTGAACCTCGCAGGCCGCTCTCCACGTGGTAGCACGTTCCCTCTGACGCGATCGTGTCAGAGGGAACATGCTACTGAGGTGAACAGTGGCCTGCGAGGTTCGCTACAGCCGGCCGCGAACCTCAGCAGGCCGTTTTAAATAGGAATGGCAGCGGTGACTGGAGGGAGGGGCAGGCAGGAAAGGGGGCTGCTTTGGGGGGAGGGGTGTGCTGGAGGGGAAGAACTGGAGGGGAAGAGGAAAAAGAAGGGCCATGAAGCAGGCAGGAAAGGGGGCTGCTTTGGGGGGAGGGGTGTGCTGGAGGGGAAGAACTGGAGGGGAAGAGGAAAAAGAAGGGCCATGGAGCAGGCAGGAAAGGGGGCTGCTTTGGGGGGAGGGGTGTGCTGGAGGGGAAGAACTGGAGGGGAAGAGGAAAAAGAAGGGCCATGAAGCAGACAGGAAAGGGGGCTGCTTTGGGGGGAGGGGTGTGCTGGAGGGGAAGAGGAAAAAGAAGGGCCATGGAGCAGGCAGGAAAGGGGGCTGTTCTGGGGGGAGGGTTGTGCTGAGTGCAGATAGCGGAGAGTTGGGCCAACCTCTCCTTCCTCACCGACGCCAGAGAAGCTGCAGGCCCCGCTCCCTGTCGCGCTCTGAGCACTCACGATTGGCTGAAGAGTGTCGTGTCAGTGCTGCAGGTGCAGGGGGATGCTTTTGTTGGAGAGGTGTGCTGGGGGGTAGACAGCTTTGCTCGGGGGGGAGGGGGAAGACACAAGGGGGTCAGGGAGAGGGAAAGGGGGCTGCTTTGGGGGAAGGGGTATGCTGGAAGCAGACAGCTTAGCTCTGGGGTGGCGGGGGAATGACACAAGGACACAGATACAAAGAATGACACACAGGGGGCCATTGAGACAGACAGAAAAGAAGACATTCAGGCAGCGTCCAAGGAGAGACAGCCAGTGTCCAAGGAGAGAAAAACAAATAAACATAGACAGACAGACAGCGGCCAAGGGGAGAGAGAGAAAGAAAGAAAGACAGACACACACATCTATTCTAGCACCCGTTAATGTAACGGGCTTAAAGACTAGTTATATTATACTTCATTCAGTATTTGGCATATTCAAAATGTGATTCCTTAAGCAGTTGTATATAATGATTATGCTTAAATCCAGTCCTGACTCAAAGTACGCATAGAGCAGCAACCCTGCAGCCTTATGCCTTGTGAGATTTGGGCTCCGGGATACCACCTTATTCTCAGGGCAGATGAAAAGAGGGGCATCCTAAAAGCTAAAGTAGTTAGACTCTTGCCTGCCTTTGCTACCCAGCTAATAACTACCAGAGCAAGTTCCAGTATCAGTGGAGGTGAAGTGCTGGATAAGAAAAGCAGTTGAATGCTATCCTAGATTCAGTACTATAGTTAAAGAAGGACCTAGGAGAAAGCCACCTGTGAGGAAGGTGTTGCCCTGTGTGGAACCAGATTAAGTCAGGGCTGGTTTGAGGCTACCTGTTTCCCTGGGTCAGGAATCAGCGAGGGGCTTATTGAGGTAAAGGTGGTCCAGCGGGGCTCTTTATGGCAGGAACATGGCCCTACTCCTGCCCCCTCACAGCTGCCTTCTAAAATAGCTGCCATGACCTCTCGCAGCTGCTCACGGTATTTCCTGTAGTACTGCGAGCTGCCATGAGAGGTCATGGCAGCCATTTTAGAAGGCAGCCTCGAGGAGGCAGGAGAAGGCAGCACTTCTGCCACAAAGACTCTCACTGGACCACCAGGTACTTTGGTAGGCTCATGGTGGGGGTGGGAATCGTGAGGTTGGGAGGGAGATTAAAGGGTCGGGGCCTGGAGAGGGCCTTGTCTATGAATTTGGTCGGGACAGGGTCAGGACAGGGTTGGGGCCTGGAGCGAACCTTGTCTATGAGTTTGGGGGACAGGAAGGGGGAGGGGAGAGGTGCAGAGATCTGCAAGGGGTTGGAGGGGAGAGAAGCTACACCTTGCAGCTCTTTATACGTCTTGGGTTAAACATTTTGGATAAATTGTCTCTTTGCTGTAAAAAGGTTGCTGACCCCTGTCCTAGGTGAACTTTCAACTGTGTATTCTCCGCAACCCTCACCCCAATGGCACCTGAAATTAATCTGCTACCTTAAGCTATGGTTGAGTTGGTGCCCCCTTCATGATGCCCAAAAGGAAGAGCTTCCTCAGAGCTATGGTTAGGGAGCTGAGAGGGAAGGCCCCTTCATTGAGAACACTGGCCATGTAGTTGCTCCAATAGAAAATAATGACATTTATATTCCCAGGTTATAGAAAATCTTTGCAATTTAAGCAGCTAAAAAATTCTAGCAGTTAAATTATGTAACCCAGTACTCTAGTATATTTACCGGTATATATATATATATATATATATATATATAATAATTGCTCTAACCCTGCTTATTGGACCATCATGGTGATAATTGTAAGTTCTGTATTCACAGAAGACCCTCTCACCCAGCAATGGGTGAACAACAGAACTAAGACATGTCTCCATAGAATTCACCATACCAACAAATGCCTGGTTGTATTTTCATCTCATTAATGATAGCATAAACCCTTTTCAGTACCAGGCAAATATATTATGAAGTAATACAAAACCCTACAAAAGTCACTCAGGACCAAAAATCACACAACAGAGTCAACCAGAAAGGTTTCACCAACCTTAGCGCGAAGGACATTGCAGTCGAGGACATAAAAATGTGGTAGAAATATTTCCCATCGTTTTAGGTGCCACAGGCTTGTTCAAAAAGAACTTCCAAGTATATTTGGATAAGTTGCCTATACATATTACATCTTATGAACTTCTGAGGGAGCTCTTTTTAGCACCAACAAGTATTAATAGCAAGCATTAGTAATAAATTGCGAGACTGAGATCTTGTTCCATATACCCTGGCTTAGGAATGAGGTTCATCTCTGTAATGGTATGCGCAAAACTAAGTATCACACAATACAAAGGAAAAGAGCACAACCCTTTGTACGGAATATGACACCAAAAAAGAGTGGGGAAGGGACACAAAGTTAAATTACTGTGAGGACAATCAATTTATTGAAACATCATATATTGGCATAATATATATACCATGTACATAAAAAGAGGCAGGCATAACATGATCCTTTTTAAAGAACAAACTGGACCCCAACATGGTCCGTGTTTTGGCTATATTAGCCTTCTTCAGGGGTGTATATAACAGAAGCCCAGTAGATGATGCCAAAATATAAATAAAGAACGGGGATTACTCTCGGTGTCTAATCCTAAACCTGTATCTAATCCTAAACCTGTATCCTAAGCCTGTGTCTAATCCTAAACCTGTATGATTCAGCAGCGATATTTTACCTTCTCTGCAGTATGGACACAGTGTTTTGTTGACATCGGGTCAGGCAGCAGGTTTAGGATTAGACACCAAAAGTAATCTCTATTCATTAGTTGTATTTTGGCGCCATCTACAGGGCTTCTAGTATATATATCCCTGAAGAAGGCTAATGTAGCCGAAACACGGATCATGTTGGTGTCTAGTTTGTTCTTAAAAAAGGATCATTTTATGCCTGCCTCTTTTTATGCACATGATATATGTATTATGTCAATATATGATTTTTCAATAAATTGATTGTCCTCACAGTAGTTTGACTTTGTGTCCCTTCCCTACTCTTTTTTGGTTTCATGTGCAAAACTAACCCATTTGTAGAAATTGCCCCTGAGACAAATTCCATGCTAAAAGACTACTTGGCCTTGGTCACAAGCACTAAGCACCGACAGACCTTCATCAAATATAGAATCAATTACTACAAACTAAAAATAGAAATATGTGGATAAAAATTAAACTGAAACCCTCATGAAACTACACCTTGTATATAGTACAAAACCAGAAAATTAGAAACAGTGATGCATTTTCCCCTGTACCAGATAAAATGTAAAGATAGCAGAGTGCCATATTGCAATCATTAAATTGAAAATAAAATGATTTCTCTACCTTTGTTGTCTGCTCATTTTATATTTTTGTAATTGTTTCACTTCCAGTCTCTAGTTTCTGCTTCACTCTGTCTTTCGCAGGGCCATATACTAAAAGTATCTGATGCCATAGGCAAACCTTTGGCTGTGCGCATGCTGCCCCCCTCTCTTCGGCAGTTCAAGGCCCTATTACCTATAGTCCAGCATCTCTCCTTCTCATCCCTTCCATCAAGGGATGTGTCAAAGTAGATCTGCTGGACAACAGTAGTTTAATATGTGTGGAGCAGTGGCGTACCAAGGGGGGGGCGGGAGGGGCGGTCCGCCCTGGGTGCCAGCCCTGAAGGGGTGCTCCCGGCCTTGCCGTTCAGTCTCCCCATGCCCCCGAAGGACCGCTCGCCCCACTGACCTTCCTGCACCACCTGTGAAGCAGCAAGCAGCAGGATCGCGAGGTCAGCTATCCCTAAGCTGCTTGGGCGCTGCTTCCTGCGCCACGGTCCCGCCCCTCCTCTGACGTCAGAGGAGGGGCGGGAACGCGGCGC
This sequence comes from Geotrypetes seraphini, assembly GCF_902459505.1. Taxonomy (NCBI): domain Eukaryota; kingdom Metazoa; phylum Chordata; class Amphibia; order Gymnophiona; family Dermophiidae; genus Geotrypetes; species Geotrypetes seraphini. Next base: position 213,204,038 of record NC_047086.1, read on the forward strand.
AGGAAGCAGCGCAGGGATAGCTGACGTCGCGATCCTGCTGCGGCTGCTTCATAGGTGGTGCAGGAAGGTCAGTGGGGCGAGCGGTCCTTCGGGGGTGGTGGTGGGGGTGGTGGTGGGGACTGAACGGCAAGGCCGGGAGCATAGGTAGTGCTGCTTCATAGGTGGTGCGGGGAGGCCAGGGGGGCGAGCGGTCCTTCGGGGTGGGGCGGGTGGGCAGGCAGGCAGGCATTCAAGGGGGAGGGGAGTGACAGGCAGGCAGGCCTTCAAGGGGGGGGGACAGGCCTTCGGGGGAGGTGCAGACCTTCAAGGGGGAGGGACAGGCCTTCAAGGGGGGGCAGGCAGGCCTTCAAGGGGGGACAGGTCTACAAGGGGGGACAGGCCTACAAGGGGGGGACAGGCCTACAAGGGGGTGGGACAGGCCTTCAAGGGGGGGACAGGCCTTCGGGGGTGCAGACCTTCAAGGGGGGGACAGGCCTTCAAGGGGGGGACAGGCAGGCAGGTCTTCAAGGTGGGGGGACAGGCCTACAAGGGGGAGGGACAGGTCTTCAAGGGGGGGGGGACAGGCCTACAAGGGGGGGGGACATGCCTTCAAGGGGGGTGCAGGCCTTCAAGGGGGGACAGGCAGACCTTTAAGGGGGGACAGGCCTTTGGGGGGGGACCATGGTTTAGAAGTACACAGAGGGAAGGGGGTGTTCAAAGAGACGTGCATATGCCAAACTTTGGGGGGGGGGATGAAGAAATAATGGGTCTGAAAATAGAGGAGAGGGAGAGAAATGATGGACCATGGGATTTAGGGAGGGAAGGAACTGAAAGGGAGAGAAATTGGACACAAGGGATGGTGTGGAGGAGGGATAGAGATACTGGATAGGAGGGTAATTGGGAAAAGAAAGGGAGAGATGGTGGACTCTGGGGTGGTGGGGAAGGAGGGAGAGATGCCGGATGAAAGGGTAGTTAAGAAAAGGTGGATCTGTGGAGGGAGATGAAAAAAAGGAAAGATACCAGACTTCCTGGGGAGGGAAGGGAAATGGAAAGGGAGGACAGAGTTGGCAGATGGATGGTTAGCACGCAGAAAGAAGAAAGAAGGAGACCCTGGCAAGCAAGTTATCAGAAGAAAATCAGAGCCTTGGACCAACAAGATTTGAAATATAACCAGACAACAAAAGGTAGAAAAATTAATTTTATTTTCTGTTTTGTGATTATAATATGTCAGATTTGAAATGTATATCCTGACAGAGCTGGTGTTGGACTGCAAACGTGAGCTAGGATTTAACAGAGAGAGGAAAAGTCCTTTTTGTTTCTTTATTTTATTTACACCACAGCGCCAGTGTGGTTAGGAGAAGCCAAAGGGGGTGAAAAAGCTATAAAACCCACCAGGAGTTTTGAAAAAAATCACCCAACTGGGCAGGAAAATCGAATTGAAAAACCAATTCAATAGGCTGAATCGAATCGAAATTTTTTTTCCTGAATCTGGCAGCATTAGTTTGCGCTACTGTCTTAGACTTTAGGACCTGGGATTGGGGAGAGATGGCATCCTCAGTACTTTATAATGCAAGTGAAACGAGGATTTGGTCAGACTTTTGAAGGGTCTGCAGAAAAAAAATATTGTATAGGCCGGGGACATGAAACAGCAGGAAATGGGAACTTTTCTTCCTTCTATTTTTGTGAATGGAAAGGCTGAGGATGTCAGAGAGTTCAGTTAAAATATGTGCTTTATAAGAAAATATAATAATGTGTTTTATAAAGTTTATAGCATAGCTGGCCTACCCAGTGAGGTGTTTCTAGTGGTGGTGGTGGCAGCGTGTCAATGTGTTGAGAGGAAGAGGTGGTCTGGGAAATTCTGCTGAGCAAACTCCGGGCCCATTTCCACCCCCCAGTTAGTCCACTCCACTCAACTGGTTCACACACTGAGTGGGTCATTGGGTTTTGTGTTGGGATCTCTTCCAGTGGTTTATCAGTATCTCCTTCTGGTCCAAGGAAGGAAACTTTGTTATCCTTAGCATTGACCTACAGAATATGTTTGTAACAGCGCTGCTTGTGTGGCATTAGGCTATGTAGTGATCGAAAGAAAAAAACAGACCTTTGCACATTTTTGCACTATATGGTGGGTGTATGAGGAGATTCACATTTCCTGCACAGCTAAGTCCATGTGAAGTTACCTTGTGCTGTATTTGACATCTAGCAAGGTCTCTGTTTGAAAGGAAAGATCGAAACTTAAAAATGAAGTGGCCAGAAGTTATGATAAAAGCAGATAGTGTAGCTGGTTTTAAGAAAGATTTGGACAAATTCCTGGAGGAAAAGTCCATAATCTGTTATTAAGACATGGGGGAAGTGTCTGCTTGCCCTGGATCGGTAGCATGGAATGTTGCTACTCTTTGGGTTTTGACCAGGTATTAGTATCCTGGATTGGCTACCATGAGAATGGGCTACTGGGCATGATGGACCATTGGTCTGACCCAGTTAGGCTATTCTTATGTTATGTTCTCATCTGTAGGGGCCTTTGTTTTCACTTCTTATTTTAATGTATTTTTTTCTGGGAACTTATCAGTGTTTTTTATAATGGGAACAAAAATGGAAGAGAATTAATGTGTGTGGGATGAGGGGGTAACTAATTTCTTCAGCTAAATAATTCAATCCACTTCAAACAGACATAGGAGAACTCACGCACCATTCACACACCCTCCAACCAAAAACGTCAAAAGGAAAAAAACTGTTCGACAACCTCCTAGCCATTCGAGCTGCAACACTCGACCCCCAACCCTACAACCAATTGACATCGACCACATACTGCAAAACCTTCAAAAAGAAATAAAAACCCTTCTATTAAAAAAACACATAAAACCGAACTAACACAATCAGAACTGTCCCAAGCATCACCTGCAACTACTCCATATGTACTTCTGATGTCATGACAATTCAGACATAATTTATGTTATGTTATGTTTGGAATATAAGAAAATTTTCACTGCCTGTTTCTATTCTGACCATTTATTCCGTTTCATGGTCATTATAAAAAATATTTTTTTACATGGGGGGGGAGGGGTGGCAAAAAATGATGGGCCCCGGGTGCCACATACCCTAGGTATGCCACTGGTGTGGAGAAACTACATTTTCAAGATATATAGTGATGCAGGAAAAGGAGAGTGGAGTAATGAGCTGGGCCTATTGTCAAAGTATTATATTCTCATTAAACAAGGCCCAAAAAAGACTGCGAGGGTGAAAGAGGATAAAGGAATTTGTCTCTTTTAGACACAGAAGGAGTAGGAAATACAGAAAAAGAGAGGAGCTTTAAGGGAAAATCATCAAGAACCTGAAGTCCCAGGAGGGTTTTAACCAATTATCTGGAGACCTGAAGGACACTTACTTTCTGAATCTCTCACAGTAAATGATTTGCTCAATATTCAGCCCATGGAAGGATGTAGACACAGAAGTAGATAGGTGGGTTTTCAGCAGCTCCTAAAAGTTATCCTGCTCTGGCCAGTATTCACTTCTGGTACCCAAAAAACTGACCAGGGCTTAATTAATGTGGCTCTACTTGCTGTAGTGATCCTACATAATATTCAGCAGCACTGACTAGCATTGAATATTTTATCCAGACCCTATCAGAGCTTTTTAACTAGGTAGGAGCCTCTTCTGCCCAGTTAAGTAGTGCTAGATATCTGCCGCTATCATTTTAATCCACATCGTGGTGTTCTGTGTGTTTAGCTGAATGTGAGAAGGCTGAAAGAAGTTCAGTGAAGGAGAATGGATATTGGGTTTGCTGCAAAAGAAAGAATATTAAACCAGGGCATGAATGGACTTGACTAACCTGCACCCCCAACAGAGTTTTGGACAACAGCTCATGAGCACAGCTAGAGTGGAAAGAATTATGTTAGAGAGGTATTTCATTCCAAACAAAGGCCTCAGAGATTGTATTATCCCTCTGTCCCTCAGTACCTTAACCAAATAATATTATTCTATAGCCCCTTTAATCTGCCACTAAAAATGGTGGTTCACTGGAGTCTGCCTACACCTCTTCCTCTGAGTTTTCTCTCTTATGGTATTATTGAAGATAGATGACAATGTTTCTGGATAAAATATACATATTTCTTGTTATGTGGCTTGATAATTGTGGCAAAAATAAAAATCCAATGGAACAGCAGGGGGATAAGGGACAACAGGGGGGGGGGGAGAGAGGGAGGAAGGTGCTTTGTTGCACGCTCTGATCAGCATGGAACAATATTTCTTTTTTGTGTGTGTGATTTGGCTGTATCTATTTACCCCTTTGCCAATCCAACTGGATTGGGATATGGTACTGTAAGCCTTTATTCACAATCGCATAGGAATTTCCTCCCGTAAGATTGGTACCCCTACTCCCACTGATCATTACATATCTAGCTTGGCAATGTGATGATGCTCCTGGGGAAGGGACCATGCACCAGAGCTTCATCCAGAAGGAATCCTAAAATCATTAGCCTTGAATCCAGCCACTAGGTGTCACTGTTGATCAATGACTGTGATACCTTTCCAGCTAAGACTTATAAGCACTCTCTCCATAGCATCCTCATCTGACCTAGGGCAGTGTTTCTCAACTTCTTCAAGCCAAGTACCCCCTATCTAACAAATATCAACTGAGTACCCCTGACTACAGACCGCCCAAGCTCTGCCCCAGACCTGCCCAAGCTCCACCCATAATAATAATACTACAGTAAAACCTTGGATTGCAAGTAACTTGGTTTGCAATTGTTTTGCAAGACAAGCAAAACATTTTATTAAATTTTAACAATATACAAGCAATGTCTTACAATACAAGTACATACAATATACGCACATCACAACTGAGCCGATGGTTCTTCTCTCTCTGATGCAGCGGGAGTGTAGTGACTGTTCTAAATGAGTGAGATCTTGCAATACAAGTACGTATGGTATTTTGTATTAAAGTTTTTAGGTTGTGGAATGAATCATCTTGAGTTTCCATTATTTCCTATGGGGGAATTCACTTTGATATATGAGCACTTTGGATTACAAGCATGCTTCTGGAACGAATTATGCTCTCAAACCAAGGTTTTACTGTAATTGTAATGCAATTTCTTCCATTCATTTTTCATATATACACAATATAATCTTAATACATAATTAAACTACACAAAGCACACTGTACGCAGAGAAAATTTTAATTATCATTTGTATTCTGGGTGTTGTTTCAAAGAGGTTAAAGCCACTGTCTGTTTCTCTTGTGCTTTGTTCATTCAATAAACATATATAAAAAAAAAAAAATGCAATGTCACCTCAGTAACTGCTACAGAAAAATAGACAAATATAAAGCAAAATAGAGACAGCAGATATAAATTCTCCAAACTGACATATTTCAATCACTAACCCCTCCTTTTACAAAGCTACGTTAGGCTTTTTTATTACCGGCCATGGCAGTATTAACTCCAACACTCAAAGAATTCCTATGAGTGTCAGAGCTAATTCCACCATGGCCAGTGATAAAAAAAGCCTAATGTGGTTTCTAAAAGGGGGAGTAAATTGATAATAAAATCATTTTCCCTACCTTTGTTGTATGGTGATTTTATTTTTCTAATCACCTTTCCCAGTCTCTGGTTGCACTTCCTTCTGTCTGTGCTCTTAACTGTGTTTCCAGGGCCTTCTTATCCGTTGGCTGTTTTTCACTCCTTTTTCACTTTCTGCCCTACATCCATCTTTGGCATTAACATTCAACTATTTTCAATTGTTCTCCTTTCTTCTCAAAATCTACTTTTCCATGTTTTACCTTCCCTTCCTAACTCTCTCCTCTTCCATGGTCCAACATCTCTCGCCTTCCCTCCTTCTCCCCCCCTCCCAGTGGTTTGACATCTCTCTACTTCCCTCCCTCCCCCCCAGAGGTCCAACATCTCTCTCCTTCCTTTCTCCCCTTCCCACAGTCTGGCATCTTTTTCCTCTCCTTCCCACAATCTGGCTTCTCTCTCCTCTCCTTCCCACAGTCTGACATATCTTTCTCTCCCCTCCTTCCCCTTCCAGTGGGCTCGCTCTCTCCCTCTTTTCATCACCCTTCTCCAGAATCTGACATCTCTCCTTTCCTTGAGTCATCTCTCCTCCTTCCCAGTGTAACATTTCTCCCTCCCTTCCTCCTTTCTGCCCCCTGCAGTCCATCTTTCCTCCCTTCCTCCTTGCTTGACCCCCTCCCAGTCCAACATTTCTCCCTCCTTTCCCTCCATCAGTTCAAGATTTCTTTCCCTCTGCTTCTTGCATGCTTCCTCTCCTCTGGTCCTCATTCCCTCCCCCAACCAACATCTGTCTTTCTCCTTCCATGAGTCAACTTTCACTCTCTGCCCTCTCCCCCCGAGTGTGACATTTCTCCTTCCCTCCTTTCTGCCCTCCCCATCCAACCTCTCTCTCCATGAGTCCAACACTTTTTGCCTCCTGCACACTTTCTCTCTCCTCACCCCTTCCCTTGAGTGTGACATTCCTCCCTCCTGCACCCAGTCCATCTCTCCCCGACCCCACTCACAACTAACATGCTCTCTCCCAATGCACCATTTCTACCTCCCCTCCACCCCTTTGTCCATTTCTCCCTCTCTTACCACTCTCATCTCTCTTGCAACAATTTTCTTTCTTTCCCTCCACCTAACCACTCACTACTAACATGCTCTTTCCCCATGCACCATTTATCCCTCCCCTCCACCTCATGTCCATTTCTCCCTCTCATCCCTCTTGTATCATTTTTCCTTGCTTCCTTCTCTCCTCCCAACTCCAGCCCCACTCCCAACTAACATGCTCCCTCTTGCTTCAACGGGTTAGCGGCAGCAATTCGTACACACTACCTTCCGCTAACTCAGAAGCCTCTCCTCTGTCACAGAAACAGGAAGGTCTGTTAGAGGGCGGGTCCCGGCGGAGGAGAAGCTTCCGGGATAGCAGCAGGCAGCGTGTAAGAGTTGCTGCCGCTAACCCGTTGTAGCAACGATGTAGTGCAGTAGAAGCATTGACCATGAGACCATATTAATTGTAGGGCTGGCAGCAGCAGTGATGACAGTGGCTCCACCAGGGGGTTGAGAAGGAAGGAGGGTGGGAGAATCATGCAGTGCTGTTTACCCCTACCAGCGGTTTGTGTACTCCTAGGGGTACACGCACCACGTGTTGAGAACCTCTGACCTGAGCAGGCTCCTTTGCTTCACAGTGTACATTACTGCCACTAATCTACTGGGCTGGCATTGAGATAATATTCTTAGAGAAGGTGAACACAGGGGTAAAATAAATAAGAAATTATACAAAGGATAAAAGAAGCATCCTTACAAACTGACCTCTTCTTCCCTTTCACTTCTGCCTGCATTGTGTGAGTTGTCACCCAGGGACCTAGAGAATGCATAAAACCCTTCTCTCCTTACCTTGCTCTCTCTGCCTGGAATAAATCAACCTTAATGCATTACAGCCAGATTACTCTAGACTGCCATGAACAAGGCCTGGCTCCTAATCAGCCATCAGTGATTCTGCTCACTCTTCCCATTCCGCCTATTGCTCCTACAGCCTACTGTCTGTACATTTGTTCTTGCTGATGGCTTCATAGACCCAGCCTCACTCCCACAGCAGTTTCAATGGTGCCCCAGGCGATTGTGGGCAATAAAGCAAGACCGGTACTGTAACTTCTTTGGTTTTCCAGAACAAGAATTTGAGGTGCTGGCTGCTGGGATCCCAGCGCAGGCCACCTTAGCACAGCCTGTCATGAGAATTTTCAAGATATGGTTGGAGGCAGGGATATATTGCCAGATGAATCTCCCGGAGAGTTCAGCAAAGTGCAGGAGGCTGGAATCAGAGGACTCTGCTAGAGCCTGATCGACACCTGCTGAATGCTTGTCAGGAAGCTAGAAGAGAAGGGGGAGAGAGGGGAATCATCTTAAAGTCATGTCTTATTGTCGTCAAATAATGCTATCTCTAAGTAACCCTGGCTCCTGTCTTCCAGAGGCCCTGCAAGGGCTGTGGGATTCTTAGCACCCAGAAACTGCACACTGGCTTTCCTGCTTTGTAAAAAGCCCCTACTAAAGTCACAGAAGCATGTCTGTTTTTCTTTGCAGTTATAAAGGACTCCTAAAAGTCTCTCTGTCCCAGTGGTATAATATGATGTTAGACAAGGACTTTGGTTTTTCAGATTATCCCCATTTGGGATGTGTTTTAGGTTTTGTTAAGGTGAATAGAAGTTCAGAACTGCAATGCTACCTATCCCTATCCCTAAGGAATTATTGTTATGAAGAAGGATGTGGACTGGCCCAGAAGCCCTTGAAGTAGGGTTATCAGACATCCGGACATATCCAGGGGTCCGGATGGCTTTTCAAAACCCAGCACTTTGTCTGGGTTTTGAAAAGCCTCCTCAAATCATGTCGGGCTTTAGTAAGTGAAAAAAAGAACCAAGAATAGCAAACACAACATGATAATAGTGGAACAAAATACCAATGAGGTACATGTGGTTTCTTCAATTTCCTCCATTTTCAACCTGAGATTCAACCTGAGATCCTCTCTCCTTGGCGTTCCTCAATCTCTCTTCACTGCGATTGCTCCCGAAGAAGGAGGCTTGTTCCTCCGAAACGGAGCTCTGTATAGCTTTTGACTTTGCAGCACGTTTTGACTTGTAAACGACAATGCTTTTGAAGATAAGGACAACAGTTTTTACTAAGTGAATTATATATGATAACTTACCTCAATACATAAAGGGATTTCTATCAGGAGGCTGGACCTCTAACTTGACGCTATGACTTAAAATAACTACGTATGAGAAAACTCACTTGGAGACGATCATACTATATTATTTTGATTTTTCACTGTTGCGTTGATTACACATGCACTTATAGTATAAGGACCAAGGATGTTTCACGCTTGATTTACCCTGCTGGGTTATTATCGAGCTTACAACTTGGGGAATAGAATTTTCCTGTATATGAGTTGTGAATACTGAGGACCTTCATTTACATGTTACTTAATTTTGATTGGTTAGCTGGATAGTGTGACAAGTGTATGATGTCCCGGTGGGTTCGTTTTTGAAAGAATACATAATTATTTAGTTCTTAACATTCTTTCTATATTGGGTTCGTTATTTTTGAAAGTTCCCCAGTATAAACATTATTTCCATCTGTGGGTATCTGAATGTATAAAATACTAGCACTAATGTGGGTAAGTGTACACTTGAGTGGGTTAGTGCTAGGTGAGTGTTCAGTGTAGGGGCAGCTCGAGGCAATCTGCTCCCTGAGGCGAGGGATGAAATGACGCCTCCCCTGCTTCATCTCAGAGCTACAATCAGGAAGTAAGATGGTTGGGAATGAGAGAAAACAACACTCTGAAAATAGCTAAGCAATTAAGGCCCCCTTTTATCAAGCGTTTGGGGGCTTTTAAAATTGACGGCTGCTGCAGTAAAAGCTCCGACACTCTTATAAATTCTATGAGCATCGGAGCTTGTACCGCAGCTGCCAGCAATTAAAAAAAAAAAACCCAATTTGGCTTGATATAAGGGGGCCTAAGTTTATTACAAAATAACAATACATAAACCATATATATTCTATTGACATAAACCCAAAGTTGAACAATCTAATGGAGTCAAATCACACACAAAAGAAAAATGTCCAGTTCATTCCATCAGGGTTGAGCCTTTAGGTGCTGGTGGCTGCCACAGCCTAGCTGTATTTCTCTGAAGCCTGGAGTGAGAAATATAAATAGTCACAGAGAAGTCAAATGTATGCAATTATATAGAGTATCATTATTATTTACATGGGCATTCCCAGATCAGCCAATAAAAATCTTCCAACAAGATTTGGGAGGGGGAGTCGCCAAGATGGCAGTGCTAACCTGGCAGTAGTAAGAACGCTCTCCGTGTTGTATTTTATACTAACTATACAGAATGCCGCACACCAAATGCAAGGGTAGTGTGAGGATGCCTACCTCCTCAACTCCCTCGACTGCCTTTATTCAGCGCACTTTGGAGCAATGTCTGCCAGGAGTTTGCTTCTGTACGGGCGAGTTAAGCCCCACTCCGTTCCCGAGGGGAGAAGACTCGGTAACGCTGGGGCAGGAGATCTCTCTCTCTCTCCTCCACCGGTAGTCCCGCCTCCTTGTCCGGCTGATGCGGCTGCCCAGGAAGTGGAAGGAAGGGAAGCCGAAGCTGCACCCGACCTGTCCATAGAGAAGGATCCTAGGCAGATGAGCTTCAGCTGATGCGGAACATCTTAGGGGGTTCTACCCCCGCAACGGATGACACTCTAATAACTATCCTCAAGATGCTCCAGAAGCTGGACATGGCTACAATGAAAACGGCAGAGGAGGTAAAGGCTCTTGGAGCAAAGTTAGATACTATCACAAAAAATTTTGAGCAAACAAATTTGGAAACTAAGAACTCCATTGAAAAACTTCAAATTGAGGTACAATTATTGCAAGAATATAAAGGTCTTGCAATAAAGGACAGTACATTATTACAACGTAAAATAGAAAATATTGAAAATTTCAACAGACGTCTTAATGTTAGAATTTTGAACCTCCCGAGGTCCCCTGGGATTTCTCCATATGATCTCTTTAAAAAATATTTGGTAGAGATATTGAAATATTCCCCTGAGTTTCTACCTCCTTTGAATAAAATTTATTATCTACCTACTGCGATAAAAAATTCCCAGGAGATACAGGAAGGGAAAGAAGAGAAAAATATTCAACCTCAACTTGATTTGAATGAAATATCTGCAATATTAGAAGAATCTATCAACGAATCTACCTTAAGGACAACACCATTAATATCATTTGTTTTCCAACAAGATCTGGATTCATTCATGAAATTATACTTTAAATTTTCCAAAAGTCTGTTTTATGGGAAAAGAATATGGGCATATTTAGATATGACTAAAATCACTCAGGAGAGAAGGAAACAATTTTTATCCTTAAGGCAAGAGGTTATATCTTTAGGAGGAACTTTCCTTCTAGCTTACCCTTATAAATGTATAGTGAAATATGCTCAACATAAATATGTATTTTTTCTGCCAGATCAATTAAAATCTTTTCTGGAGCTGAAAAAGATAGTTAGATAGAGTTGACACCAGGGCAAGGAATATTTAGCAACTTGCGTTAAAGCCTTTCCTCTTTATGTTTTCTTTATGTTGAAGAAAGATACTTCTCTTTATTCTGGATTTAACTCCCTCTCCATTATTGGGATCTAAGGAAGCGATTATAATTGCCTTAATGTCAAAATCTTTGATTTAATGTTATATTTTAACTGTATTCTGCTGTATTGCTTTAACAAGAAATTTGTTTCTTGTAATGTTTTTGAAAAATGATAAGTACACAAATTAAAAAAAAAAAAAAATCTTCCAACAAAAGTTACAGAGCTGATCTAGATTGCTTCACTTTACTTAGCATACGAACCCTTGGGGCACCTTTTACGAAGGTGCGCTAGCGTTTTTAACGCACGCACCAAATTAGCGCGCGCTAGCCGAAAAACTACCGCCTGCTCAAGAGGAGGCGGTAGCGGCTAGCGCGTGCGGCATTTTAGTGCGCGCTATTCCGCGCATTAAGGCCCTAACGCGCCTTCGTAAAAGGGGACCTTGATGTCAATTCAGTGACATCAACACAAACTCTCTCCACTACCAGACATTGTGTGATGTAAGACAAAACCTTGCAAATAGACCAGTGAGAGATTCCAGAATTTTTCTTTATTTTTAAAGATTCCCTTCATAAGTTGCATACGCAAGAGTCTGTCAATGTTATGAGGGCCTGTGTGCGTAAGGATACAACTGCCCAGCCAAGCATCATTCGTTGACGTGATTGGTCCTTGAAAACTAATGGCTTGTAATTTTAGTTTTATTTTTTATACAGTAGTTATAGGTTATAGTCCCTCTTAAGTATTACAAAACAACCATAAATACAGACACATATAAATTTCATCCACATATCACACAAAATAAACAGTTAAAATAAGTGCTCAGCACCCATATTTCATTTCGCAAAAAAGATGTCTCTTCAAAAGCTTCTTAAAAACAGTTACATCCTTTTGCTTTCTTTTTTTGGGGGGGGCTTTCTAATATAAAAGGGAATATGATTCCAAGGGCTCCTTTTACTAAGCCAGGTTAGGGCATTAGCGCATGGAATAGCGCATGCTAAACTGCCATGCGCGCTAGACGCTAACGCCAACCTTGAGCTGGCATTAGTTCTAGCCACGTAGCGCGTGCTAAAATGCTGCGTGCACTAAAAACGCTAATGCAGCTTCGTAAAAGGAGCCCCAAGTGTCCGGACCAGCAGAAGAAAATGCTCCCACTCTAGTTGCATGTAACCTTGCCTGCTTAAGAGTAGAAGCAGTCAGCTCCCTTAATTGAGCTGAGCGTAGACTTCGAGCAACAAAGTGATCAAGCCTTTGTTACCGTTTGAACCTTCTTATCCTTACGAACTTGGATTTACAGCTCTGACAGAAATTAAATTGAAAAAAAAGAGAACGACTACAGATGGTTGATGATGAAATGCGTGTTTGCTTGTTGACTATCGAGCTGTTTTGAGTTAATTTGCACTCAAAAATAAGCACATCCATCGCATTGATTAGCAATTCTCTTCTATCTACTTTAGTTTCACCATTGTTACAATTACCCATATACATGTATAGCTTAAACTTTAAATACATAACTCTCAAATTTACCCCCCTTTTACTAAACTGCGATAGCGGTAATTAGCGCAGGGAGCCACGCTGAATGCTCTGTGCTGCTCCTGATGCTCATAAAGTTCCTATGAGCATCGGGAGCAGCGCAGAGCATTCAGCGTGGCTCCCTGCGCTAATTACCACTATCGCAGTTTAGTAAAAGGGGGGCTTAATTTTGGGGGTGTTTTGCAATTTTATAATTTCAATTATAATGTGCCGAAAAAAAACATTTGCTCCATTTAGTGTGCCAGAGCTAAAAAAATTTGAGACACACTGAAATAGATATTCAGCCATTGGTGCTGGAATGTGGGGTGGGAGTGGGGGGGGCACAGGGGGCGTGGCCTCCCCCCAAATTGCCACTTACTTTTATCCCTGGTGGTCCAAAAGTGCAGCGGAAAGGAGCGAGCTTTCCGCGCCCTTGCCCGCTGCTAACCCGGTCAGCCGCGGCTGGTTTCTTCTGCCACTGAGTGGCAATCAGCGGGAGTGCGCTTTGGTGCTCCTGCTCAGCCCTCAGCGACTTGTTTGACTGGCTTTGTAACAAATTTTAATTTGGTTCATTCTTCTTTTCATATATATATTTAACTGGCCAGGAATGGTTCTTGATCGGTTAAATAGCTCTAAGCCAGATAACTGCTAATATTCAGCATGAGATGGCTAATGAATATTAGCGCTTAGTGGCTAGCTGGCTAGCTGCAAAATTTAAAGCACTAGCTGGCTAAGATTAGCAGCCAAATCAGGCAGTGCAAATAGCTGATATATCCTTGGCCGCTATAAACTTAGCTGCACTGAATATTGATGTAGCTGCCTAACTTTATAGCAGCCAAAAATAAACCAGATATTCCATGCTGGTCACCCGGAAACCGCTCGGCATTGAATATTCGGTCTCAGTGTGACCACAGGATTCAGTCTGACTAACTCCTGTTGTCTGACTATCGGCCTCTCAGAAGTTTACCAGCTCCAGGTTAAGAACTCAAACTACACCAAACCTACCCACAAAAAGTTTGCATTGCAAATGTTCTGGATTGGGGGCTAAGGGTCTTTTATTAAGCATAGTGGATGAAGGGCTCTTTTCTAGTTGGAAAAGATAGACCGCTATAGATTCCTGTACGGAACCTACATATCAACAGAATCCCTCATCTCTGTAACACAAAGAAAACACAGGCCATCACTTAGCAAAAAAATACAAAATTACAAACTATGAAGTATAATGTAGACTATTTATTCACTAATTACCCAACCTTATCAACAAATTGCTTATTATAAATTTCTGAAAATGTTTTTTGCTTTATGGAGAAACACACATACACACAGAGTAAAAAAGAAAAAAAATCTTTTAGCTTCTTTATCGAATTTGGAGGTAATACAACAAAGTAGTTTTGCAAAGGCGAGCACTTTTATCAATGATTAAAAAAAAAAAAAAGGAAAAATAAATGTTATAAAAATTGACAGCAATCAAAGGTACATTTATTTCCCCTTCCCATTTTCAAAGAAAGCGAAGGGCCCCCTTGAAGACTGATCGATATCATCAAATTGAAAACCTGGAAACGAATGAGGTCTTCTTGTACACAGAGCCCATTATCATAATGCAGTTAACAATGGGAGAGGGAGCAGAAAGGTTGAAAGCAGAAACAACTTTGTGAGAAATGCAGCAAATGTTTGCATTAAAACCTGATTAAATCACAGCTTGTGTCAAATACCCATAAAAATTATAGAACAGAGAGTGTGGTGCAATGGTTAAAACTACAGCCTCATCACCTTGGGGTTGTGGGTTCAAACCCACGCTGCTCCTTGTGACCCTGGGTAAGTCACTTGATTCCCCCCAGGCACATTAGATAGATTGTGAGCCCACCAGGACAGACAGGGAAAAATGCTTGAGTGCCTGAATAAATTCATGTAAACCGTTCTGAGCTCTCCTGGGAGAACAGTATGGTTAAATATTTGGCTTTTTTCCTTAGAAATGACATACTGAGTTACACCAATAGTCTATCAAACTCAGCATCCTGTCTGTAACCGTGGATAGTCTAGGTCACTCGGCAGAAGCAAAGAGAAAAAAAAACCCCTATTCACTCTGAAAAGTATGAATGGACTTGTTCTCCAGAAACTTAGGTGCCCTTTTATCAAGCTGCACTAGAGGTTTTTAGCGTGAATTCCTGTGAGCGTCAGCGCACTTACCTCGTCAGCCTGTGCTAAAAATCTCTAGTGCTGCTTGATAAAAAGGGAGGGGGGATATTTAGGCCTTTTTAAAATTCTGTTACACAACAACCTGGGTCACATCCCCTGTAATGCAGATTTCAATGTGTGTTCTATAAGGATTCCAAAATCGCTTTGTTGAGTGGTGACTAGTAATATGGAATCCAGCATTGTATATCTGTGGTTCCGATTTTTATCCCCTATGTGCATCATTTTGCACTCGCACACATAAAACTTTCAGCTGCCATGTAGATGCTTAATGTCCCGCATGGTCCTCCTGCAATCTCTCACAATCTGTTCATGTTTAATAACATTGAATGTTTTTGTACCATTTGCATATGTATACTTTGGAAGAAAGACGGCAGAAAGGAAATATGATAAACATTTAACCATCTCAGTGATATAGATGCATGGGTGGCGAGTCTCTTTCAGTTGAAAGAAAGCTCTGGAATGAGGGGGCATATGAAGAAGTGATAGTGGACAGACCTAGTCCACTTCAAAAGCAACCTGAAATGCTTTCTATTCTAGTATGCTTACACTTTATAACTTCCCTCAGACATATTTTACTTCTCTGCATCTTATCCCCGCCCTACCATTCTTTACCTTAAATCAGGGCTGTCAAAGTTCCTCCTCAAGGGCCGCAATCCAGTCGGATTTTCAGGATTTCCCCAATGAATATGCATGAGATCTATTTGCATGCACTGCTTTCATTGTATGCTGATAGATCTCATACAAAGTCATTGAGGAAATCCTGAAAACCCGAATGGATTGTGGCCCTCGAGGAGGGACTTTGACACCCCTGTGTTAAATGTTCCTTTTTATATTAAAGATTATATTTCTTCCCCTCCTTTCCTCTTGTACCAGTCAGTCTGTGTTTTCTCTGTGACTATATTTTATATCAAAATGTACCCATTTTTTAATTATTTAAATTGTAAATCGCTTAGTAAATCAAGACAAGCGATCAAATCAAATTTTAATAAAACTTGGAACCCATGAATAGCGCTTCTTTTTGGTTGGAGAGATGCCGACGCATTCACATACACTGTTTATAGAGCTTTGCAAGTACGAAATTGTCCCCTGAGGATGGCAATGATATCGCCGAAACTCGGATCCTAGTCGGGCATTCGTTGTTTGTTTTTTGGAACTTTACTTGTTTTTAGATTTTGTTATGAAACTTTGATACAAACTGCAAATAAAGACTCAGTGTCCACAGGTTGGATGTGACATCTCCAGTGTCTCTCTTTGTTGATTTTGCTTTGCCTCGAGTTCCTGGTACCTTTTTTCCCTTCCCCACATACTTGGATGTCTTGGCCAGTAAGATGTACAAATGCTACTTTATGCTGCTTTTTGGATGACTTTCTTTTTTGAAAATGAGCTGCTTATTATACAAATTACAAAGTATTCACAGTCAGAGAACCAGTTTACACCATATTACTTCTTAACATCCTACCAGATCCTTTAGGTCAGCTTAGCAGAACAGGGTAGTTGTTCCAAGTTATAGGCTAATATACATGTGTCAAACATAAGGCCCGCGGGCCGAATCCGGCCCGCCTGGCCTTTTTATGTGATCCACGGCAATGCTCCCAAACTTCCCCTTCTCATAGCCCAGCGTGTCTTCCCTCCTGCGCTGGTCTGATGTCGCCGTCATGCTGGAAAGTCTGCTGGCTTCAGCAGCGATTCGGTGGTGTTGTCCAGAGCTCCCCTTCCTGCTTTCCGTCTGCCGTAGCCCACCTGGGCGGAAACAGGAAGATACATGTCATTGGAGACAGACCGCGGCAGGCAAAAAGCACGAGGATGAGCCACGTACAACATTGCTGAATTGCCGAGGCCGGCAGATTTTTCGGCTTGGCGGCGACATCAGATTGGCGCGGGAGGGAACACATGCTGGGCTGTGAGGAGAGAGGGACTGGTGCTGGAGGGATAGACATGCTAGGCTGTGAAGAGAGAGAGAGATGAAGGGAGAGAGGTTGGACCTGTGGTGGTTTGGAGGAAGAGGGAAAAAGATACTTGAAGGGAGAACCATTAGGAAGAGAAAGGGAGAAATGATGGTCCTGAGGGGAGGGAGGGAGGCAGGCAGGCAGACAGGGAGAGAGTTGGGATGGGGGCAGTTGGGAAGAGAAAGGAAGAGAAGTTGGACAAGGAGATGGAAGGGAGGGAGAAATGTTAGGCCTGGGGGTGGAAGGGAGAGAGAGATGCAGCATCTCTTTTTTTTTTCCCCCTTCCATCTCATTGTTCAGCATCAAGGGAGGAGGGAAGAAGAACAACAAAAAAAAGAGGGAGCAAAATGTTGGACCAAGAGGACAGAGGAGGAGAGATAGAAGGAAATAGGAGGCTGGGAAAGAGTGAGATGGGAAATGGGA
The DNA here is from genome assembly GCF_902459505.1 of Geotrypetes seraphini. Lineage (NCBI taxonomy): Eukaryota > Metazoa > Chordata > Amphibia > Gymnophiona > Dermophiidae > Geotrypetes > Geotrypetes seraphini. The sequence continues at coordinate 213,221,213 of NC_047086.1, forward strand.
GAGCTACAGAATAAGAGAAGATGGAAAATTGATAGGTAGCTGAAAATTTAAAAAGAAGGATGAGAAAGAGGGTGAGATTTGAGTGGACAGAGGCAGAAAAGAAAAGAAAAAAAGAGAAGTTGAAAGGGAAAAATCAATATGTTGGAGATGGGGACTGGAGCAAGAGAGAAGAGGAGAAAAAAAAATGGACAGCAGACACTGGAAAGAGAATTAGAAGATAGACAAAATCAGAAAGAGAAACTGGGACCAAAAGCAAAATGACCAGACAACAAAAGGTATAAAAAATAATTTTATTTTCTATTTTGTGATTACAATATGTCAGATTTGAAATGTATATCCTATCAGAGCTGGTGTTAGACAGCAAGCGTGAACTAGGACCTAAAAGAAAGAGGAAAAGTCTTTTTTTTTTTTTTTTTTAAATTTTGTATGTAACACATAGCCGGTGTGAGGTTGGAAAGGTTGTATCCCTATACTTCTACTAAGACTAAAACCCCTCCTTTGCTGGTGCTTAGCGTGGGTTATGGCGCCAGCTGGGGCCCACGCTGTGCATTAGTAAAGGAGGGGATAAGTATCTTAAGAAAAAATTTGGCCCGCGACTTAGCCTGTGTTTTAGATTTCATCCCCTTATGTGATTTGAGTTTGACACCCCTAGGCTAATAGTATATGAACCTACCCCAGGACTCCATATTCTCCCTGCAGCCTAGGTCCCATCCCTACATATGACCTAGTCCTAGACAGAGACGGGAATCTGGGCTCGGTGAGCCTAGGCCTGACTCAGCAAAGCTTCCTTTTATGTTGTTATACAGAATAAGTGCACATTTCCCGCAGAGGAGAGAATCCTGCATTCACCGTGGGCCTCATCTGGGGCAGCCTCCTTGGAGCGGCTGGGGCATGGGCAGTGTGTCTGGGAGAGAATGCATGGTGAAAAGGATTCAGGTCCCAATTCCTGCCCCATACTTTCTCTGTCTCTGTCATTTGTAAGTCAGGTACCTGGGGACACATCTTAAAGACCAGAAACCATCTTTCAAATATGTCCGTCTTTTATTATGAGTTTCACATCTTTTATACGAATCAGGTTTGCCAGCATGTGTCAGCATGTGACGTAAATGCAAACCATATATGGATACAGGTCACATGAAACTTTAAACACATCAGCATTTTTCCTAGCTAGAGATTGAAGTCCAAAAGGTAAGAAAAAGCCTTGACCAGCAGAGCTTCTTAACTAAAGCTGTCTGTAAATACGGCTTAACAAAACAATTGAATTCACTTCACATTATCTCTGTTTAAACATTTTCTGTCCTTGTATTCTCTTCAAGGAAGGGAAAGATAAACAGGGCCTACCTTTGCATCTTTAAACAACATATGCCTAAGGACACTTACTAAAGTTCTGATACGTGTCCGTTCAATTCCCCTCTTACGTCATGTAAATGACGTCACAAATACACAGCATGAGCTGGAAGGGAGTGATACCCTAGGTATGTCTCTCAAGGAGGGGTCTTTTTAGGAGCTGTAGTACGAATAACACAGTACATGAGCAGTCAAGATAAGAGTGCAAATAATAAGAGATTATGCATTCAACTAAAGTGCTGATCCCAAAAATTAGATAAATCAGAGTTACATTTGAACTCAGCAAAGAGGTCTGCTAATTTCTGAATGTCCATAGGAGGACCTATATTGTCAGAAAGAAAAGTACAACAGCATAAAATACTGAGGAGAATTTTTCAGAATTCTCAGCTAGAATCATATCTAGGGCCATATGATTTTGAGAACCATCTGAGAAGTGGAGCCTAATTGATCAGTAATACCTTGCAAGGCGTCCCTAGAATAGTTCACAAAGCGTTGCTGATTATAATAATTTTAACTAATCTGATCAACATTCTTATTAATAGTAATAAAGGGAATAAGGAACTCAAACCCAGCCTTAACCTGAGCTCGGGCCTTAAATTCATCTGGGACCCCTCTTGGGACCCCTATAGCATCTATGTATACATGTGATCAGATTTATATCAAGACAAATAAAAGGAAAAACCATGTGAATAGGAAGGATGCCTTTCAGAAACAATATGCAGGAGCATAGTAACCTTAACTAAAGTGCACTGGCCTATCCACTGGCTGGGTAGCTTAACAGGGAGCCAAAAGTCTCCATAAAGCCAGTAAATATCAAATCTGATGCAGCAACAATGGGGCATACCTATGAGCCAAGACAGAACAATAACCTGGGGGTAAATTACCTACAAAACTACTCTGTGTCAAATTAGAAACATGACATATGTAATTGCCCTTATAGATGGTAACAGCAATATCAAGCTTTTGCTGTCCTGGCAACAAAGGGTATTTAGAACACTGCAGTACACAAAGGGGATAGGTAAAATTAGAGGAGATACTGGTAAATAACCCAAAAAGCATGGTTGGATACCAGGAGGGAGGTCCAGATGTACGGTTCCTAAATGGGGTCTAGCTTGAGCACATATGTAACAATTACTCTTATTATGTTGATCAGCAGTGAATTTCATCCATTCTAACCAAAGGTTACGTTCTGAAAACCCTACCTCAACAGCCACAATATCTTCAAAAGTGGGATTGGCAATAGCCATCATGTCAGTAAGTTTATTGAATGTAGGGGCCAGTGGGTTAGTATTTTTTGGGGCCCCCACAAAATGGCGGGAGAGGATGAGTGGAGGTAGATAGATCCCATAAGAAAACTGATGGGTCGGATAGCTAGACCCACCCTTAAACCACATGTCCATAATGTACATACCTTCATCAGTAGGTCTAGGGTTGTCAATAGTAAGAGAAAGCTTAATAATTTGTGCAGGAACACTTTTCCTATAACAGTGTCCAACCTTATGAAGGGTCATACAAGTAAGCAGTGATTTACCATTTTGGTCCACTGTTTTTCAGGGTATTTTCTAGTTTATAAGCCCAGTCAGTATTAATATTCCACCCTACCACTCCCCAGAATGCACACTTATCCCCCCAACGTAAGTCAGTAACATATACATATATGTCCTTAGTTTTAGGAATCTCTGAGGACCAATGGCACAGCCTTGGGATATCAATTGATGAACAGTCCACAATGTCACAATACTCAAAGGAGAAGGTGGCAACTTGCACACTGCTGGAATTATACCAAAGGGTAGCATACTATCGGTCTTTTCTGGATTCCAATTGAAGGACAGCCTTTGCGAGGGAGTAGTCCAGCTTGACGTCGTGTTCGCAAAGAGGTGTCGGGGGTGCTGTTTACAGTAGGAGTGTCATTTACAGATGGGTATGGGCAGAAAGTGTCGTGAACCCAGAACACATCATCCCTGTAGACCCAGTTAGAAATGATCCATACAGGGAGAAAAACTAGCAGCAGCGGTGCCAGTAAGAGAATGATAAAGTTGGTAGAATGCTGCAATGAGATCATCATGTTGTTCTACTGGAGGAGGTGAAATCTGCGCAGGGAAGACTTGCTTCTGGGGTTTTAGGTTAACCCTCTTCAAGCGACTTGCGTGGATCCAAACAGGAAACTCCTCAGTGAGTGCAGCGGGCCTGGGCACAGCGATCACAGTAGTGGGAAGGCCAAAGGGGAAATCTGTCTGCTTCCGATCCTTGGAAAGCTGCTGGATAATCACCAGGCTGGAAAAAATGGGTAGGAATCTGTGGAGAGAAAGGAGAAGTGCAAGACACGTTTCTTTGAACAAGCCCTAATATTTCAATTAGCTTTTGGACGTATTCCTCCTGTATCAAGGGAAAATCCACCCATGGGGCGGGGAAAGGTCATCCCGTGAGAATCTCAAAGGGAGAGCAGCCAGATGTCTGTGCATACAGAAAGAGATACTTGAAAAGAAATGCTTGAAAAGCATTCCAAATATCATTCAGCAGCTGTACTCCAATGTGATCCAAATAAGAGATAGAAAACAAGAGAAACCATGTTGCCTGTACTGAATGTGGCAACATGTAACAATACCAATTCATTCACTTAGCATAGCCATGGCAAAAGAGAGACAATACTCACTTACTTAAGGTTCTTAATTGAACAATCCAAAAGGATATGTTTTTATCGTGCTGCATATAACTATTATGCACCTCAGAGAAACCATACTGATGTACTGAATGTATTCAGAAATGTATATTGAATGGATCATATGTAGGGAACACCACGAAATAAACGCTGCATAAAGTAAAACTTTTTTCTTAAACATATAACCCTTAACTAAACTATATTCAGAATATAAAAGCTAAAAGTAAAAGAACATTGCGCAGTTAGGCTAGTAAGAAGTGGAAAAAGAGCTCTAGAAATGGCCAATGTTATGTATCCTGGGGTACCCACTAAACTAAGACAAGTAGACATGACACAGACAAAACATAAAGTTTTAAGCGTGGAGCTATTTCTTCATCTGTCAAGTGTGCAGGGCTGAATTTAACTCTGCAAATAAACACATTGATATAAAAAAACCAAAACAACAAATAATGTATATCATAACCATCTCATATTTGGAAAAAGGCATAAAGCTAATGTCTCTTTGGAGCGTCTCTATCTCTGCAGTGATAAAGAGGACCCGTGGAAAACATTAGAAATATCTGTGCCAAAATGGATCTGGGATGGCTATGTATAAATCCGGAAAAAAACATTTTAAATTAGCAACATCCTAATTTCAGCTAAAACAATAGAAAGGAATTGTATTTTCCAATTTATTTTCAATTCACAACCGTGCCAGCTGTAATTATCGAGCTATATATCTCTGTATCAAGGAGCAAAAGGTCAAGAATGAAAATATCACTAGCAAGAAGTTAAAATGTCGAGCGAGCACTACGATAACCAATACCATGATATTGGGCAATGAATAAGGGAGAGCTAGCAGCTGGTATCCAGGGTTTCCCCTCTTTGCACCAAAGTCCGTCTAAAAGGGCGGCTTTGGGCACCTGCCAAACGCCAGGCATCAAATTCAGAGGAAGCTGTGAAAAAAGAGAGGAAGAGAATCCTGTTCACCCGTGAGACCCGAAAGCCCATTTAAAAGAAGGGCTTGAACATCGTGAAGAGTGTGAAGGGTAATGGGGTGACCTAGGATCAGAGAAGTAACCATCTCTACCACAATAGCACAAGCAGCCAGGGCTTTCTTGAACAGGAGTGACTATAAAAAAAAGGCAACAGAGCGTAATTTACCGCCATGTTCTCCCTTCATGGTGTTACAATAGTCCCAAACAAAGAGATAAAACATGTGGGCATAAGCAGGAAAACCCAAACTTGAGCTAGAAACCAAAGCACATCTTAAATGTCCAACATTTCATAAGTCCATCTGATAAGAGCAGTCATTTCAGAAACCAGGGTCTGTCTCAAAATCTGGTCATAGAAGGAACAAGCAGAGATCCATTGGCGGCAGTGACCAATCATAGCAAGAAAAGTAAGCATGTCTTTCTTGGTAGCTGGGCGGGGCAGACACAGAATAGCAGCAGTGCAGAAAGTGCAGATTTTCCTCTGACCATGAGACAGGACAAAACCCAGGTATTTCACTTCAGATGTACACCAGTGCAGTTTATTTCATGACACCTTGTGACCACACACAGACAATCATTATAAAAGGTACAAACTATCAATCGGACAGGTCTCCTGAATTATGGAACACAAAAAGTTGTACAAAATAAGAATAGGACCATGAAGGGCAGTGCATGACTTGTAGAATAGCCCGAAGGACATTCCACACTAGGTATACTGTTGCTTAAAGGTGAAGGCAGCCTCACCAAAGGGACTAAAAATAAAACATTCTTTAGGAAAATGACAGAAAAAAAAATCATTGGCTGCCGGTGGAATGGTGGAAGAAACATAAGGGCAATGAGAATTACCAAAACATTAACAGCCCGAAAATCTAGGACGAAACAGGGAATGCCATCAGCTTTGGCAACAAGAGCGATGGGCGTATTATAAGAAGAGATGGTGGTTTTGATAATGCCGGAGAAAAGTCAAGAGACAAGCAGTGGAATCTCACCTTACTGCTTTATAAAACCAAGAATGAGTAACTTCAAAGAAGCACTATAGGGGGTCAGTGGAAGCCCAAACAGAGAAGTCTGGGGGAAGGGACAAAAACATTCATGCACAGACCCTGATAATGAAAGCAAAGAACAGATTAGCTTTGCTCTGCACAAGAAAGAAAACCTTTAAAACGGAATTTTTCTTTTTCTTTTTTCTTTTTTTTAACTACAAGGGAAAGATCTTAGACTGATTCAAACAGCGCATTCAATTCATTCCACATAACAGCATGTCCTACCTCAGTAGTAAACATTGGTGACACAGAAAGATGGGAGCTGAAGGAAAAATGTCATACACACACACAGCCGTACAAGTCTCATTTGTCTAGGAGTAAGTGCCTTTATGACTCATTACAAAACCCATATAACAATGCAAAAATATTCGCTTATCTTACCTTATAAGCGAGGTACAGTAATAAGAGACAATAAAATCTTATACTCTATAAAAGTTTTTAACCTTACAAATGACAGAGTGGGCAGGGGGGTTCTATAAATAATTTCATTCTTTCCGAAAGAATGGCAGCTGCTTATATATATGAGGGGTGCTTACCAAAAGTACCCCGAGATTTTTCCCAAAAAAACTCCATAATAGAACCCAAAGCTTGAACTTAAAATAAAGGGTGGGTACAGGTCACCACTACCCAGTGAGTATTAAAGAACAGAAAAAATTCAGAAATACTCACAAAATACCGGTGATATCATCTGCCCATCGCGGACAAGCCCCCAACTGAAAAGGATTCAGGTCCCAATTCCTGCCCCATACTTTCTCTGTCTCTGTCATTTGTAAGTCAGGTACCTGGGGACACATCTTAAAGACCAGAAACCATCTTTCAAATATGTCCGTCTTTTATTATGAGTTTCACATCTTTTATACGAATCAGGTTTGCCAGCATGTGTCAGCATGTGACGTAAATGCAAACCATATATGGATACAGGTCACATGAAACTTTAAACACATCAGCATTTTTCCTAGCTAGAGATTGAAGTCCAAAAGGTAAGAAAAAGCCTTGACCAGCAGAGCTTCTTAACTAAAGCTGTCTGTAAATACGGCTTAACAAAACAATTGAATTCACTTCACATTATCTCTGTTTAAACATTTTCTGTCCTTGTATTCTCTTCAAGGAAGGGAAAGATAAACAGGGCCTACCTTTGCATCTTTAAACAACATATGCCTAAGGACACTTACTAAAGTTCTGATACGTGTCCGTTCACATGGATGGGAGAACATCTCAGAGGAGGAGACATAGGCATCCTGGGACTGTCTGCCAAGTCTCTTCCCTGAAGAAGCCCTTTCTGGAAACGTCAATCGCTCCTCCTAAACTTACTTGCTCCACTTCATCACTGACGCTGAAACCGTGGATTGAAGACAAAGTTTTATTTTATTTTTCTTTCCAGCTTATGATTTATCTTTAATCTTATCTATTGTTTTGCCTTTTGTCATTGTTTTGTTCTATTTCTATCATTTAAATTTCTCCAGAATTCTACTGTTCAACGGCTCCCCCTTCTGCTTCTATTCCTTTCTCTCCTCTCTTCTACCTTCCAAAGTATTTAGATCAATGCTGTCTTGTTAAAATGTTTATTTTATTTTTATTTTTCCTCTAACTCCACTTTTCACTTCTCTATTACCCTCCAGGTACTTTAGTTAGATTGTGAGCCTTCGGGACAGTAAGGGAATTTTTCAAGTACCTTTCTTATTTCTAATCTTAATGTATATTTTCTGTAAACCGCTTAGAACCTAACGGATGTAGCGGTATATAAGAAATAAATTACATTACATTACATTCCTCAACACTTCATTTCAAAGTCCTGTCCTCAAAAGCTGCAACTCCTCTACAACTCACAAGCCAGCCAACTCCTCCCCCTCAATGAAATCATACAAAGTACATACTTCTGTGAAAGTCTTAGGGCTCCTTTTATCCAGCCGCGCTAGCGGTTTAACGCACGTAATAGCGCACGTTATACTGCTGGCCGCGCTAGCCGCTACCTCCTCCTCTTGAGCAGGCGGTAGTTTTTAGCCAGCGCGGGGGTTAGCGCGTGATGAAAAGTCGCGCGCGTTAACCCCGCTAGCGCGGCTTGATAAAAGGAGCCCTTAGAGTTCTGCTGTATCTTGGCTACTCCATGTTATCCCCTCTTCACTTCCCAAAGCTGTAGAACAGGGGTCCCCAAAGTCCCTCCTTGAGGGCCGAATCCAGTCGGGTTTTCAGGATTTCCCCAATGAATATGCATGAACATAAGAACATAAGCAGTGCCTCTGCCGGGTCAGACCATAGGTCCATCCTGCCCAGCAGTCCGCTCCCACGGCGGCCCAAACAGATCACAACCTGTCTGAATCATCTGAAGGGGCTCCCCTGCCACCTTGGCCTCCCAATTTGGTCCTGCCTTCCCATCGAAGTCCCAGCCCTCCGGTCCTGCACATGCACGACCTGGTTGGTTTATACTCATTACCTGACAAACTTTCTATACTTTTGTTACATCCCAGCTCCTCCCTCAGTATCCCATGATCCCTTTATCCCTCAGGAATCCGTCCAATCCCTGTTTGAATCCTTGGACCGTACCCTGCCTGATCACTTCCTCCGGTAGCGCATTCCAAGTGTCCACGACCCTCTGGGTGAAAAAGAACTTCCTTGCATTTGTTCTGAACCTATCTCCCTTCAGTTTCTCAGAATGCCCCCTCGTATTTGCTGTCCCCTTCAGTCTGAAGAATCTGTCCCTATCCACCCTCTCTATGCCCCTCATGATCTTGAAGGTCTCTATCATATCTCCCCTGAGCCTCCTTTTTTCCAGAGAGAAGAGCCCCAGCCTATCCAGCCTCTCGGCGTATGAGCAGTGTTCCAGCCCTTTTACCATTCTCGTTGCTCTCCTTTGGACTCTCTCTCAAGATCTATGTGCATGCACTGCTTTCAATGCATATTCATTGGGGAAATCCTGAAAACCCGACTGGATTGCGGCCCTCAAGGAGGGACTTTGGGGACCCCTGCTGTAGAAGATAAATCACTTGGCCAAGGATATAAGGTTTCAGAATTGTGCAAATTCATTGCTAGGTTCTTTCTGCCTGAAATTGAAATCTTGGCAGTTGCTAAAGTAAGGCTGAAAAGAATGTTTCCTGTATATCTAGAGACAGGAACAGACACGATCTGCAAAATCATTTTTTTTAATAAAAACACCCTACTTTAAATTTTGTATGCAGGTGTGAGCGGAAAAATAAATAAATAAATAAAATCTCTCTGAAAGGCAGTCTTTCTCCTGTACTCCTCAATAAGGTTGAATTTCCATGAATAATATCGTACTTAATTCAGCATTGCATGATCAATGCGTCGGTAGGGTTACCATATGGCTCCGGAAAAAGGAGGATGGATTGAGATATCCGGGTTTTACTTCCATTGTTTTCAATGGAAGTAAAACCCAGATGTCTCTATCCATCTTTATTTCCACTGTTTCAATGGAAATAAAACCCGGATATCTCAATCCGTCCTCTTTTTTCTGGAGCCATATGGTATCCCTAAATGTGTGTATCTGCAAATAACTCCTTAGCACCCTGCACTATTTCACTACTGAGACCTCTTCCCTCTTACAGCTCTGCCAATATACCTCAGTCCTGCCCTACAGCTTTCCCAGTACGGAAACCACATCAGAGAACTCTGTTAATGTACCTCAGTCCTGGCCTGCAGAACTGAACTCCCATGACAGGAAATACATTACAATATACGAGAGTACTTTGGTGAGAACGTAGGTCTGACTAATTTTCCTAATGGAAGCTAATTATTTAAAAGCCGACAGCGGCATCAATTTATAACAGGCTGGGTTATGCAGGTGGAGGTGTGGTAAAGATCTCTACCCCCTTCATTGTGGTTTGCTTTATTCCTATAATACATCTTTCCAGTGCTGAAGGAGAATTGCACTTTTTCTGTTATGTTCTGCTCCCTCATTCTTGCATTTCTGACATTTTTCTTCTTCTAAAGAGCTTGAGCCTTAGGTAGCTGTGTTCTTGCACAATCCTAAATATAGCCCTTCCCCCTTCCCAAGTCCGGTTGTAATATACAGTACATCATGTAATAATGTCCTTTCAAGTGAAAATGTTTTCATTATCTGGAATAAGGGAAATGTGACAGGCACAGAGACCATCTCTTGATTGCTTGGCTGTGTCAGGTGCAATCATGCTGATGATACCCATGTCTGTTATCACCTGTTAAAGTCAGGGAAAAAGCTGACCCTCCCCCAACTCAGGTGAGAAACTGAAAAGCTATAGTGACTGACTTTTACAATTTGGCCTGGAATCGGTGTGGGTAGTGGAGAGGCTTGCTTTAAATGCAAGGCTTCCCAAATTTGTACTGCTCAGCCACAGGTTTCCAGAAGATCCACAATGACTATGTATGAGATTAATTTTCATATACCGCATCGCCAAAATACACAGATTTGTCTCGTGCATTTTAATCGCGGAGATGAGCTTCTGAAAACCTAGCTGATGGATGGAATCAGTGGAGTAGTTCCATGACTTTTCAACTAGCCTATTCCCATCAATGATGTCACAGTGTTGTGTCTGATCTCATTGCTCTTCTGGGAATTGTGATGCAATAGACTGCATTAGGTCATCGTTGCTAGAAGCAGGGATAGGTGGTGTGTGATGGTCAGGAAAAGAAAGCCTGAAGAACAAAGAACATTTGCAGCTCTCAGTTAAAGTGTAGCTTCTTTTGGTTCCTTCTTATGTCACCACCTCTACCCCCCTCATCCATTATAATCCATAATTATTTGTATGAGAGGGAGGGCATGCTTTCCTTTCATACTATCAATACTAGACCTGCCTCCAATTTCTCCAAATTTTTAATTTGAAAAGAGAGGGGAAAATGTTTACTCCATTGCCCAAGGTACAGAGCTTACATTGTAAGCCAACTAAGGACAGAAAAAGTACCTGCACTTAGTATATAAACTAGAGAATGACAACCGGTCCCAGCGAGTTCTTTTCCTGTCCCTGCCCCATTCCTGCAAGCTCCATTCTCGTCTTCACAGGCCTCAAACACTTTAAAATCATAAGTGTTCAAGGCTTGTGCGGTTAAGGCAGAGCTTACAGGAATGGGACAGCGACAAGACTTGCGGGGACAGGATAGGGAAATTGAGTTCCTGCGGGAACAGGGAACAATTTGTCCCAGTGTCATTCTCTAATATAAATCACTAGTGCAGGGGTAGGCAATTCCGGTCCTTGAGAGACGGAGCCAGGTCAGGTTTTCAGGATATCCACCATGAATATGTATGAGATAGATTTGCATGCACTGCCTCTTTGAGATGCAAAACTATCTCATGCATATTTATTGTGGATATCCTGAAAACCTGACCTGGCTCCGGCTCTCGAGGACCGGAATTGCCTACCCCTGCACTAGGGCTGTACCCACAGAAAGGAGGTATATCAAGTCCATGACCCTTTACCACTTGTCCTTCAGTGATAATCCGCTTCCCCCACACTTCTTACATACATGTTTCCCAACAAGGACCTGCTTTTCATAAGGAGTTAAGGCACCTAAAGAGCATTGTGATCTGGTTCCACGATGGAGATTTTGGCCAGTCCTGGTTTTCTTAAACCCACATCCCTTGTGTTGTGGTATCTGTAGTCCTTGCTTCCATGGTTCGAAATCAATGCTGCAGGTACTGGAATGCATAAGGATGGGGGGAGGGAGGTGGGGGGAATGAGACATCCAGGGTAGAGAATGACACGGTGACAAAATTCATCCCTGTCCCCGCGGATAATCCCGGGAAACCATCTTCATGTCATTGTTTAAGGAGAAAGGAAAGAATCAGAGTATAATTGGGCACAACCACTGACCCGCAAACTTTGCTTTGAAGAATGCTGGTGTAGAAGGACCGAGGTTGAAATAGACACTAGAAAATGACATGGGATTATTTCCCACCGTGGGGACGGGAACGATGATGAATTTTGTCACCATGTCATTCTCTAGGGCTGGCTTAAACTCAATCTTTCTCCTTGACCTAAGTCACTTGGCAGCTCTGGGAAATGTGATAGTCTGATAGGTCATGGGTGGTATCACACATCTTACAGTGGTACTTCCGGTTTTAAGGAGGAGAAACCACTGAAATCTACAGCCCCGCATCGTATGACAGGGGGGGGGGGGGGGTGATGCGATTGCCTTGAAATGAGGGGCAGGAGTGATCCATTACACAGGAAGAGAAAGTGCAAAACCATGTTACATCCGTGTCTTGCATGAAAGGTGCTTTTTTTGGTTGTTGTTTTTTTTCTCCTATAGGGGTGGGGGTCCCCCCCCCCTTTCAAAGCTCCCTCGTCCAATTATCTTTTTGCAATCTGCGAGTGTGCACCGGTGAGGGGATTTCTGAGATAAACGAGCCGTCGCGAAATAGCATCTGGCAGCGGAAGAAGCTCTTATACTCCATCAAGCGCGCCTTTTTTTCATCCTCTCCTCCGGTTCCGGTTGAGCTGCCAGAGACGGCAGTCGAGTGAGGCTCGGGCAGATGGTCATAGCTAGAGGTTCTTTCGGCGCAAATTAAAATTCACAGGAAAGAACAATGAAGAAATGATCCGTCAGGCCGGCAGTGGGAATGATGTACAGTTTAATACACTCCCAGGTCTCCGCTTTTGCCTTTAGCAACTCAAAACTTGCTTTTTTTTTTTTTTTCCTCTCTTATCCGACTGCTTTCTTGGTCAACGTCTGGAAAGAAGACAGCTAAGCAACGCTTTGCTCCCATTCCATCCGCTCTTTCTAATTAGTGTCACTTATACCTGACCTTAATTCTCGTATTCCGGAAGATTCGAGCTCCTAAATTGCATTTGTGAGGGGGAGGGGGAGGAGAAGGAATTTGGATGATGCTACCGGAATAGTATGTAAATAAAACTCCTGCTGAACTGTTGAAAGAGAGTTGCCACTGCATTAACATTGTACCAGAGGGGGTACCATCAGGGCAGGATTAATTCGAGGACCCCTGGGCACACAAGTGTACTGGGCCCCCTGCCCCAACCCGCCCCACCATGCGCCCAGGCGGAAACAGGAAGCTGCGTCAGAGGGAAGCTTTGGGCAAGCAGCACCGCTTGCAAAATTACAGCTCCCGTTGCTTTTCTTACCCGCGTTGCTTGCTTGCCTTACTTTCTGTCGATAAGGGGGGAGGGGGGCGTTGCCGATCGATGCTGGAGGGGGGGGGGGGCATTGCCGATCAATGCTGGAGGGGCCCAATGCCGTTTGGAAAAAACAATGTTGATGCCCTCCTTCATCGGACCCCCCTGACCATTTTGGGCCCTAGGCACATGCCTACTGGGCCTATTGGTTTTAGGCCTCCGTTTAGCACTGAGACAGTAATTGCGGCTATCCTGGACAATTTGCGTTACTTGTTTAGTAAGGGCCTCAACGCCCTAATCATGCAATTTGACATGAGCTCTGCCTTTGACTTGGTGGACCATGGAAAACTATTACAGTGCCTAGACAAAATTGGAATCAGAGGAGAGGTACTGAGCTGGTTTTGAGGTTTCCTTATATCACGCACCTACCAAGTCCGTTTTAATCACGATCTCTCTGACACATGGAGCAATCCATCTGGCGTTGCTACAGGGATCACCATTATCCCCTTTGCTCTTCAATGTTTACATGTCCTCATTGGGTGTGCAATTGTTCCAGCTGGGGATAAAACTATTTAGCTACGCTGACGACTTCATGATAATTATCCCATTCACTAACTCTGTCTCAGAAGTCAACCCCAAAGCAACAGAAGTACTAAATCGGATGGAGCAATGGATGATTGAATTCAGACTAAAACTAAACTCAGAGAAAACAAAATTTTTCATAGCATCGTCACACCCACTTGACACTAAAGCATCAATGTGCATCAATAACCTTAATTATCCCATTCAACCCACTATGAAAGTATTGGGAGTAACACTAGACCAGAGCCTGCCCATGAAAGACCAGGTAGACTCCTTGATTAGAAAAATCTTTCTCACCCTTTGGAAGCTTCAGTCCATCAAAGCTTACTTCAATGTCTCATCATTTTGAATTCTGGTACAATCCCTTATACTGAGTCAACTCGATTATTGTAACATCACCTACTTGGCACTCCCCCAGAAGAATATGCGGCGATTGCAACTGGTACAAAATGCAGCGGTTAGACTACTTTGTGGACTGAAGAAGTTTAATCACGTAACGCCTTCTTATCGACTTCTACGCTGGCTGCCGATGGAGGCACGTGTGAAATTCAAGTTTGGTTGTTTTTGCTTCAAGGTACTTTATGGCTTAGCCCCTAAATATATAACAGAACTTTTCTCTTTCACAACCAACAGACATAGGCGAAGCTCACACCCGAACTTTGTTTCTCCACCGGTTAGAGGTTGTAAATTTAAAATTCATCACCAACATCTTTTCTCACATCAAGCAGCACTGTGGGGTAAAGATCTAGAACAATTACTCATGCCTACTACTGATAGGGAATTCAGGAAACGCCTAAAAACACATCTGTTCCTGAAATACTTAGGAAACCAACCTATACAATCTTAGTCCTCAACAAACGATCTCTAGAACTGTTAATCACTAATTCTGTACTTTGTTTAGTCCACTCAATCTGTAACATCTTTAATCATTGTAAACCGCATAGAACTTCACGGTCCTACAGTATATAAATTATTATTATTATTATTACCATCCAATGTCCTCAAACTCTCTTGTCTCTCCCTCACTTCCATACAGCATCTGCTGTGCTCCCTCTCTCCTTTCCATCCTCTTTCTCCTCTTTCTCTTCCCCTACCATCATCTTCCCACACCACCTTTTCTCCCCTCTTCCATCCTGTATCTGCCCTGTCTTCCCCTTCTACAAAACATCTGCTCCTCTCCTTTTCCATTTGTATCTCCTAGTTTCGTCCCCTTCCATATAGCAGCATCCCACTCTCTCTTTCCATCCAGTGTCTTCCTCTCTCTCACCTCCTCCCCCTTTCATCTCCCTCCTGTCTCTCCCCTCTTCCATCCAGGACCCTGCCTTCCTCCTTCTATATAGTTTCTTCCTCCTCTCTCTCCCCTGCCATCAATATTTCCCTCTCCTATGTATCTCTTTCCTTCCATATATTTGTCCCCTCTCTCCCCCTCATCTTTCCATGCAGCATCTCCCCTTTTGCTTCTCCCTTCTATCATATCCCTCCTCTCTAACGCCCAACATCTGCCCTCTATCCCCCTGTTCTATGCAGAATCTGTCTTCCTCACTTCTGTACCATATTTGCCTTCTCCCTCTCTCTCCCCTTGCATCCATATCTTCCTCCTGTCTGTCTCTCCTTCCATCCATCATCGGCCACCCCTCTTTCTCCACCCCCCACTTCCATACAGTGTCGGCCCTTTCTCCTATCCAGCTAGTGCCTTCCCTTTCACTTCCCCCTTCCATCACCTTCCACCCTCTGTCTCTTCCCCACACCATCTGCTCTCTTTCTCTCCCCTCTTTTATAAATCATCTGTCCCTCTCTCCCTTTCCATTCAGTGCCTTCCTCTTTCTCACCTCCTTCCCCTTTCATCACATCTGTCCTGTGGCATAGCAGGGAGTGGGGTGGTCCACTCCAGGTGCAATGTTGGTGGGGGTGCCCCCTCCGCCTCTTCCTATTCCACTCCTCGCCATGCACGCACCCCCTTTCCTTCCCACATACCTCTAGTTGTTTGCCTCTATGAGTAACAACTTCAACATTTTCCTCACAACCATGCCAGCTCTCCCGCTGACGCCACTTCCAGGTGCCACACATAGGAAGTGATGTCAGAAGGAGAGCCGCCGGGGTCGCGAGGAGCATGTTGAAATTGTTACACATGACGGTGAACAACTAGGGGTATGGGGGAAGAGGGTCGCATGCAGCACGGTGGCTCAAGGAAGGAACTGAGGAGGGGGGGAGCGGATATGAAGTCAGGGGAGGGTCAGCTCCACCCCGGGTACCTCTCACCCTCACTACGTCATTGCATCTGCCTCTTGTCTCTTCTTTACCCAAGTTGCTGCTTCTTGTGCTTTCCCTTCCTCCCTCCCTTGGTCACTCTAACAGTGGCGGTAAAACAGCCCACCTCATTCTCCTTGGTCCCAAGTCTGTACTCACAACCTCAGTCTGCATGGCTGCTGATCGCGCTCCTCCATTGCCCTCTTCTGGTTCCAAGGCCGAGCCAGCTGCTGATCAGACTGAGGCTGCGAGTGTAGCCCCCACGGAAGAGTAAGGCAAGCTGTTTTGCCACTGCTGCTGCTCATTTAGAGAAGCAGCAGCCAGGATGGTGGTGGGAGGGAGGTGGGAAATGCTGCTCCTGGTGCGTGGCAGTCCTAAATTGCTGCGCAGGGTCTTCAAAAGAGGTGCCCAGCCACGCCACTGCACAGCTTAGAGGGCACACTGATTTTACCACTAGCTCATGCTATTTTTAGGTCCCATTTTATGGAATGAGACCTAGTTACTAATAATTAAGGTAAACAGTAAAATAACACATCTTAATGGTCCCTTCTTAATTAATTAAAGAAAAAAGAAATGTCTCTAGAAATCAAAGCCATTGCTCTATGTAATAAAAATGAACCAAGCATGATAATGAAACCACTGTGACATCACCGATGAGGTTGGTTTTTAGGCATTGGTTGAATGAGGCATTATGACATCACAATATCAGCTCTGGTTCCCACAGGCTGAAACTTTTTACAATAGGGGGGAACATTATTAAAGCACAGGTCCCATTTTATGCAATGAGACTTAGTTACTAATAACTCAGGTAAACAGTAAAATAATACATCTTAATGGTCACCCATGTTGATAACATCCACCCCCCCCCCCCCCCGTCCATGACTGTCATCTTCTGAGGGTGTTGTTCTCAGGTGTACTGTGACTTAACAGTAAGAGTGTTTCCAAATTCTGACTCAGCTGTACAGTGCATCAGCTACCCACCTGTCCTAGCAGGGATGATAGTCATACACACCATGACCTTTGGCAGAAAACTGTGAGATAATCACCTTTCCCTAGATGCATCTGCAACTGCATACAATCAGGCATCAGCTCAGCTTAATTATAGCATGCTTAAGATGCCTCTGTAGAGAAACCCTTCTTCAGCTCTTTGCTTTCATAATTACAAGTCTTTGTTGTCAGTTTTGACAGTTCTGAGACATAATTTACTTCAGGTGAGCCTGGCGTGAGCAGGCTGAAGAAACTGGTCCAGTTATCTTTATCAGTGTGGGTATTACAGAGTCAGGAAGGGAGTAAAGTGTTGTTGGGGGGAGGGGGAGGAAAGAGGGTCTTAGGAATGGAAAGAAATGTTGACTGCTGCCAGCTGAATATTAACTGGTAACCTTTTGGTTTTGTTTGTATGGCTGTTAGAATCATAGGTTTGCTTTGACTGCAGGAGTTCTTTGCCAAACCCTCTCCCCACAGGAGCTGGAAGACTAGGCAACTCCCTAGCTTTGCCTACTAGTTAAGCTGACTCTGATTACAGGTGAGGTCCCGGGACCCTTGGGTTAGCTGTTTAGCCCTCGCTTTCTTTATGGGTTACAGAAGAATCTCCTGGGGACTGAGCCCACTGGAGGCTCTAATCATGGGGTGTCCAACCTGCGGCCCCGTTAAGTATTTTGTGCCGGCCTGGTTGAGGGCGCAGCAGTGTTTTCCTCTGCTGCCCCTGGGTGCTTACCGCCTTGCCGGCTCCCTCCTCTGTCTTGCTGCAGCGTTTGCACGGCCCCAGAAACATTTTTTTCGGCCAATGCGGCCCAGGGAAGCTAAAAGTCTAATGCCACTTCCTCTCCTCAGTTTAGACATGAGGAGACCTCCAGGCACTCCTCCCAATCTTCTTCTTGTGTCCCCTTCCTTGACAGTTCTGAGACCCCACTGGCTTGTGCTTATCCAGTGTTCAGGCCAGCTTTGTAGATAAAGGCACCCGTTCTGGTGGCTGCTTCTACATTGCACTTGGGGGACAATTCTAGAACTGAGCACCACAATGCATGCAGCTGCCCTAGATTCCGCACGTTGAGTGCTAATTCTGCAATAGAACCTGGGCACCAAGATTCCATTATAAAATACTAGTGTAAATCGGTGCATCCACTTATGCTATGTCAATTAGCAGGTGTATGTGGGCACATCTCAATGCAGAAATTTAGCATGTAACTTTACTTTTTGTAGGTTACACTCACAAATATTGGTCCCACCCTGGCTCCTCTGTTGTGAACAGGGTTGACTTAATCTGTTGACCAGGTGAGGCCCAGGCCACCAGTGCTAAAGGATGCTAAACGTCTGTTGCAGTGACATCACCAGCCCATAAGTTAAGCTCTGAGATGGCTTGAACACTCCAGCTCCTCCCTCCTTTGACACTGCTGCCCAATCCCCAACAGGATGTGGCTTCATAGACCAGCTGCCATGAGGGAGGAGGAACAATGTTAGCATCAGAGGAGGAAGGTGTAGGATTACCTTATTTGGAGCCTCATGAACCCAGATGCATGGCCCCGCCCCATCACCACCTTGTTCTGTTTCCAGCCCCACCCAGTTCTACCTCAAGTCCTGCCCCATTCTGCCCCCAGCCACACCCCATCAAAGCCTCATCTTCTTCCCCACCAAGCTCTGGTTGCGTCTGGAGGGCCTTGAGCATGCGTGGATATGTGTGATGTCATCTTTGCATGCTCAGAGGCCCTCCAGATGTGGCAGGAGCTCATCGGGCTTTCTAAAACCCAGATAAACTGCCAAGTTTTGGCAGTCTGTCCGGGAACCCAGACAGTCCTCTAGCCCGGAACTTCAGGGGTGAAGGGTGGTCGACCCGTTGGGAAGCAGGGAGAGCTTAGTGTAGCGGCGGTTTGCGGGCCTGTTCCCCGATGGTGGCGACAGTGGCTTGGGGGAGGGCAAGGAGAAAGAAAGAATGGGGCAGGGAGAAAGAAAGAAAGGGGTGGGGCAGGGAGAGAGGAAGAAAAAGTTGGCAGAGGGAATGAGGTCTGGAAGCATACAGGAGGCTGAAATAAGGGAAGAAATATTGGATGCACAGTCAGAAGAAGAAAGTGCAACCAGAGACTCATGAAATCACCAGACAGCAAAGGTAGGAAAAATGATTTTATTTTCAATTTAGTGATCAAAATGTGTCCATTTTGAGAATTTATATCTGCTATATTTTGCTCTATGGCCCCCTTTTTCTAAACCGCAATAGTGGTTTTTAGCGCAGGGAGCCTATGAGTGTCGAGAGCAGCACGGGGCATTCAGCGCAGCTCCCTGTACTAAAAACCTCTATCGCAGTTTAGTAGAAAGGGAGGGGTATATTTGTCTATTTTTGTATAGTTGTTACTGAGGTGACATTGCATAGAGTCATCTGCATTGACCTCTTTGAAAAAACCCTGGAATATAAATGATAATTAAAATTTTCTCTGCGTACAGTTTGCTTTGTGTTTTTAAAATATTGTTGGTAGATCATTTTGACTTGATCATTTTAAAAGTAGCTCGCAAGCCCAAAAAGTGTGGGCACCCCTGCTCTACCACATCTAGTGCCACTTACTTCATTAGCTATGCCTATAGAAGCATTAGGCGCCAATGGGCACCTCTGGAGGCGCGATTCTGGTGCCTTTTATTTAGGCACT
This sequence comes from Geotrypetes seraphini, assembly GCF_902459505.1. Lineage (NCBI taxonomy): Eukaryota > Metazoa > Chordata > Amphibia > Gymnophiona > Dermophiidae > Geotrypetes > Geotrypetes seraphini. Next base: position 213,240,755 of record NC_047086.1, read on the forward strand.
GGTAGGCACCTTAAATTTGACATTGCTTGCCATTTCAAATAGCATTTCACAATTCACTTAGGCACCGGTAGGGCGCCTACCAGCACCTAAGTTTAGGCGCTGGTTATAGAATTTCCTTCTATGAATGCCATTCTATAAACGGTACTCCGAGTTGGGCACCATATATAGAATAGTGCTTAGAGCTGATTTCCACATGAGCTTTTGGACATGAGGATTTACACAACTGAAACCCAGTGTAAATCCTGCACATAATTAGGGCACAGATCCCCTGAATCCTATAATACTGCGCAAACCCTCCATGGCCATGCCCCCTTTTTAGTTGTGCATTCAAAGATTTGGGCGCATCTTTATAGAATAGCCCTTTGCATGATGTGCAGTGTACATAAATCCTAATTGGAACCAATTAACTACAATAACACTATGTAACACAATTTTTGTTCCTGGGCAGTACGTGTAATTTCCTAATTGCTCATGCCTAAAAAGTATAGAAAATGTCTGTTATTTCCATAAAACTTTTCTTTTGTGATCAGGATAGTCCAATTTTGCAATTTACCAATTTAAAACATGAAAACACTGAATTTTCATCTTTTCATTCTTATAAAGTCATAAAAAGCAACATATGAATCACAATTTGCATATATTTATATTGAAGCTATACAAAGATGACCACAGAAGATTAAGAAGTGAGTAGTTTCTCAAGATTTATGATTATATTTTAAGCCACTTTCATGAATCAGCCCCCAGATGTAGTCTTCCATCATGTGATGGAAGCACTCACCTTGTTCCTCTGAGTATCCTCCCATGTTCTCCTTGAATGCCTCAAGATGAGTATCCAGAACATGAACTTTGAGAGATATCCTACAGCCTTTTTTACTATAATTCTTCACCAGATTCTCAACCAACTCTACATAGTTTTTGACCTTGTGATTACCCAGGAAGACCTGAACCACTGCGACAAAGCTGTTCTAAACCGCTTTCTCCTTCCTAGTTAGCTTCTCCAGGATCTTCTTTATAAGTGGTCCAATGAAGACACCAGCTATGACCTTTGCCTCAGACAGATTAGGGAAGATGAAGGTACTTGAAGGCTGCCGACTCCTTATCTAGAGCTCTGACAAATTGTTTTATTAGGCCCAATTTGATGTGCAATGGTAGTATCGGCACCTTATGGGAGTCCACCAGTGGCTCCCATTTGACGTTGTTTCTCCCCACAGAGAACTCAGTCCAATGTGGCCAGTCCCGCCTTTGGTAGTGCACCTTTGTGTCTCTGCTATCCCAAAGGCAGAGATAGCAGGGAAACTTGGTAAAATCGCCTTGGAGACCCATTAGGAATGCCACCATTTTGAAGTCTCTGATGACCTCCCAGCCATTCTCATCATACTTCAAGGTTCCTAGTAAGGTCTTGATGCTGTTGTAATCCTCTTTGAGGTGCTCTGAGTGAGCCAATGGAAGTGATGGGTACTTATTCCTTATTCCTGTTATGGAGCAGCATTGCTTTGATGCTCCCGGATAAACCGTCAATGAAGAGATGCCACTCTTTCGGATTACAGGCAATTCCAAATGCCTCAAACAGACTGGTAACTTTGTGGCAGAAACAGAGCCCACTTCAATGAATGAAGATGGAAAAATCTTGGTGATGGTTCCTCTGATTTGTGACTTGCACACTTACATCCAACAAGTTCCACTTCTTGAGCCTAGATGTCAAAAGGATTCTAAGTTTACTCAGTTTAGAATCAATGTTGAATTTCAAAATATCAATGTCCTGGTCACAAAAGCAAAGTTTGAGGGGAATGAGAGCTATTTTCTATACTTTTGTGGCATAGGCAATTAAGAAAGAACACTTATTACGCAGGAACAAAAAGTAAAATAAAATTTTGTTGCTTGCAGGCTCATAATTTTAAAAAAACATCTTAAATCGGCACTTGGACATCCTAATCACCAGGACATCCAAGTGCCGATAATCAAAACTATTTTTCTGTACATCTAGCGAGGTGTTCTAGCCTCTGTACGTCCAGAGCACGAGGTGAGTGTGGTGGAGGCATGTGATGGGCAGTTTTGGGTGATCTCAAGGGCGGGTTAGACATGACATCTTGCAGCGATAATCAAACATTTTGCAAGACATCCTGGACAGAACTTGTACCTTTGGAACTAGACCTATATTAGAAGGGTCTAAGTGCTACAAAGGTGCCCAAACTGACTAGATGACCACTGCATGCATCAAGGTAAGGTACCCCCATATTTCCACGGTGCTCACTGACCCTTTCCACCACACAAAAATGAGAACAAAAAGGTACATACCTGTCTCTTGTATGGGGAAGTTTAGTAGAGCTGCATACAGATTAGAGAGTTGCGTGGGGACAGAAATCCCACCCATCCCCGCCAGGATCCTCTCCGTCCCCACCCGTCCCCGTCAGGATCCTCTCCGTCCCCACCCATCCCCGCAAGGAATTACCTCCATCCCCGCCTGTCCCCATAAAAAGCAGCAATTACTTCTGACAGGATCATCAATTCCACAGTTTCTTTTGTGTTTGCGCTGCTGTTTTCCTTGTGGAATCTCTTTGGTGGAACCCTTTTTTTGTTTTCTGTTCAGGTAATTAACTTATAAACCCCCTCTTTTACTAAGGCTGACGTGTCCATTATATTATATGGACGAACCCTGCTTCCAAAGCCTTCCATCCCCGTGGGAGTCCCGTTGGCCAGAGGGGGGTCCCCATGGGAGTCCTGTGGGCCAGAGGGGGGTCCCTGTGGGAGTCCCGTGGGTTAGGGGGGATTCCCGTGGGACCCGCGGGATTCCCGCGATCCCCGTTCCCATGCAGACCTCTAACACAGATGTGTTAAGTAGCCTGGTGGGTGGGCTAATGAACCATAGAGAGGAGGACCTAGACCCATAATCCACTCTAACCACTACATTCATGATAGAAAGTATGAGTCTACCCAAAACCTACTATACCACCTGCAGCCATAAGTGCTATTGGGATGGTACACAGGAGGGTATAGTAGGTTTTGGGGGGGATCACCATAAATTATAAGGTGTTATGGTGAGATATACATCTGGTACCCTATACGTGAAGTTCACAGCAGTGCCCTCTAAGGTGTTCCATTGCTGTGTTCCGATGTCTATATGGCCATTTCGTTACTATGCTGGCCCCACCCACGTCCAAATGGTCAGGATTAGGATGTTATGGTGGCCAAGATGTCTAAGTAGACTTTTAAAAAAAATTATATTTGGCCGTCCAGCAGTTTGCCATTCGAAAATGGCCATTTTTTGTAACTCTAACTTTGGACATTCATCTGGAAATGTCCCAGTTTGACTGACTTTTTTTTTTTTAAATGCCCCTCATAGTGTAATTAGTTGTTAGCACCCGATTATTGCTAGTTAATGATTTGTTACTCAAGATGTGTACACAATTTGGGAGCATGCCTAATTCTTGGCACCATATATAGAATCCAGGGGTAAGTGAGTTGCGTGTGTCATTTATAGAGTACAGCAAATCGCTCACTAACATTTATGTGCATAAGTTTATACTTATCCACTTAAGTGTTAGTAGTCTATAAATTTATGAACACAATTGGTAGGCACAGCATTGTCGAATGAGGGGGCTGGGTGTGAGAACTGAGTCTGAGCTTCTAGATTCACTTCCAGATATGAGTAGCTTCTGTTTCTCTTTGTGGATCAGTGGACCTCCATCCCAGGCCCTGCTACCTGAGTGTGATAGACAAGGCGGATTGGCTGAAGCTGCAAATCATCTGGCTGTCAGGGTTCTGGAAAAGGTAGTTCCCTCCAAATCATGGGTAGATGCAGTGGCATAGTAAGGGGGGGCGGTCTGTCCCAAGCGCTGTCTCGGTGGGGGTGCTGGCAGTTCTCTGCCCCCTCACACCACGCTCACACTATCCTTTCCCCGCACCCCGTACCTCTTTAAAATCTTCCCCAGCGTGAGCAACTACTCTAACCTGTGGCTTGCCCAGGCCTGGCCCCCTCTGAAATCACTTCCGGGTTGCGGGGCAGGAAGTGATTTCAAAGGAAAAGGCAGTGTGAGCAGCAGGCGGAAAAGATACTCGTGGTGACAAAGATTTAGAGGTACGGGGTGGGAAGGGATGGCATGAGTGTGGCATAGGGGCATGGAAGGAGCGGGGAGTTGGTGTGAAAGGAGTAGGGGTGGGTGGAGAAGAGGGCGCAGGGGGTACCGTTTCTTCAGGGCTTCCAGACTTTCATATACCATTCACAATTTAAGCTGTGAAATTAACCAAGCAACAGCTTAAATTGTGAATGGTATATGAACAGAACGCTTGCCTACTGGACAATGGGACACTTTCAATGAAGTCCGCTTTCAAGACCAAACTTCAGACAACGCCGTAGTGCGGGTTAAAAACACAGGCTTGCTGGGCGGCAGAGAGAAGAGAAGTAGACTGGGCGGCAGAGAAGCAGGCAGGGCGGCTCTGCTTTATAATAGTGATGCATAGGTAAAGGTAGATTTGCATTTCTTCATCTACTGAACGGCAGGATTAGCTACCGCCGCCGTTTCTTACTGGCTTTTATTTCGGAGCATCTATTGCCCAGTTTCACTTATGTGTGCACTCAGCAGGATCAGTATTTCATTTTGTTATCTATAAATATATTTTTTCTACCGCTTTTCTGGTATGGAAGGTGGTTGGGTGTAATACATGCACTTTCAGTCCAGAGAGGCAGGCAGGATGGCAGAGATGTGAGCGACTGGTCCTTAGCAGTCGCTTCTTTTTTGATCAGCCACCCCAGTTGATGCTTCTGATTTTGTTTAGTGAATCGCTGCCTTCCTACTTTTGCATACCATTTCCCCTCAGTTGCATGTGCAGATCAGATTGGGTATGGATCGGATTGGAAGGTTAGTGAATCGGGTCGGGGTCGCATACTGGTCGGGACATGATCGGTGGGCTTAGTGAATCTAGCCCTAACTCTCAGCAAGACCTCTAATTTTGCACCCAATGTCTTCTCCTGCATGCAGTACCCTCACCTCTCATTCTTTTTCCTTTTTTCCCCAGCTGTCATTCTAACTCTCCCACAATTCCCTTGGTACATCCTCAAGCTTCATTCCCACTAGCGGTGTAGTAAGAGGGGAGTGGGAGGGGCAGAGCAACCCAGGTGCCAACTCGGCAGGAGTGCTGACATCCCTCCTCACCCCCAGCATGAAAGTGGGTATCCCTCCTGCCTCTCTTTTTCATGGGGGGGGGGAGGGGGATGACGACAATATGGCAGACCTGTTGGTTACACAGTTACCGACAGGAGTAGACCTGTTGTTTTTTTCGGGTCATTAGCATTTTGTGCATCACGAAGCAATGTTAGGGCATCGATCGGTGGGCTGGTTTTAATATTAATGACTTGGTTTTATTACTAATGAGGATATTTGCATATCAGAGTCGGAAGCTGCAACCAGTGGCGTAGCAAGGGTAGAAGGCACCTGGGGTGTTGGTGCCCCCCCCCCCCGCGCCCTCCTCTCTGCCCTCTCCCACGCCACTGTCATGCCTTTCCTTCCCCTTTCCCTTTTTAAAACTTCACCAGTGTGAACAGCTTCTCCGGCCTGCTGCTTGCGCCAGTGCTGGCTTTCTTCTTATGTCACTTCCTGGCCCCATGACCTGGAAGTGATTTCAGAGGGAAGCCAGGCCAGTGTGCGCAGCAGGGCGGAGAAGTTGCTCACACTGGCGAAGATTTAAAGAGGTACAGGGAGGGAGGAAAGGCGGGTGCGAGAGTGGCATGGGGAAGGGGGTGGAGAGATGCTAGTTCCTTCACCAAGATGGTGCCTGGGGTGGTCTGCCCCCCCCTCCCCACCTTACATAGAAACATAGAAAATGATGGCAGAAAAGAGCCAAAGCCCATCAAGTCTGCCCACACTAATGACCCACCCCCCTAACTTTACCCTCCTAGATATCCCATAGCCCATCAAGTCTGCCCACTCTGATTGCCCTCCCCCAATTTACCCTCTTAGAGATCCCACATGTGCATCCCATTTTTTCTTAAAATCTGGCACGCTACTGGCCTCAATTACCTGCATTGGAAGTTCATTTCAATGATCAACCACTCTTTCGGTGAAGAAATACTTCCTGGTGTCGCCATGAAATTTCCCACCCCTGATTTTTAGCGGATGCCCTCTTGTTGCCGAGGGTCCTTTAAGAAAGAAAATATCATCTTCCTCCTTGATACGACCAATGATATATTTAAACGTCTCAATCATATCTCCCCTCTCCCTACGTTCTTCGAGAGAGTACAGCCGCAATTTAGTCAGCCTCTCCTTGTATGAAAGATTCTTGAGCCCTGAGACCATTCTGGTGGCCATTCGTTGAACCGACTCAACTCTCAGCACATCTTTTCGGTAGTGTGGCCTCCAGAATTGTACACAGTATTCCAGATGAGGTCTCACCATGGATCTGTACAACGGCATTATGACCTCAGGCTTCCTGCTAACGAAACTTCTACGGATACACCCCAACATTTGTCTTGGATGAAGCCTTCTCCACTTGTTTAGCAGCTTTCATGTCTTCACTAATGATTACTCCTAAATCACGCTCTGCTGCAGTCCTAGTTAAGGTCTCACCATTTAGGGTGTAATTTCTGCACGGATTTCTACTGCCAAGGTGCATGACCTTACATTTTTTAGCGTTGAAGTTAAGTTGCCAAGTTGAGGACCAGTGTTCCAACAGGAGTAGGTCCTGTGTCATATCGTCAGGCAAATTGCTATTACTTACTATGTTACATAGTTTGGCGTCATCGGCGAATAATGTTATTTTACCTTGAAGCCCCTTGGTCAGGTCTCCTACGAATATGTTGAAGAGGATTGGGCCTAAGACCAAGCCCTGCAGCACTCCACTGGTTACCTCTGACGTTTTGGAGAGGGTACCGTTAACCACTACCCTCTGAAGTCTACCACTTAGCCAATTTTCGACCCATGTAGTTAGTGTTTCTCCTAATCCCATTGATTTCATCTTGCTCAATAACCTATGGTGTGGAACGCTATCAAAAGCTTTACTGAAGTCCAAGTACACGACGTCCAAGGACTCTCCCAGATCTAATTTTCTTGTGACCCAGTCAAAGAAGCTAATTAGATTGGATTGGCAGGACCTACCCTTGGTAAATCCATGTTGGTGGGGATCCCGTAGATTCTCCTTGCTCATGTTTAAGTAGTGTTTCCATGAGTTTACTCACTATCGATGTGAGACTCACTGGTCTGTAATTCGCAGCTTCTGCCCTGCAACCCTTTTTGTGCAGTGGAGTCCAAGGAGACTCTCCCCGTACTCAGTGATAGATTGAACAGCACTGATAATGGTTCCGCTAGGACATCACACAACTCTCTGAGCACCCTGGGATGTAGATTGTCCAATTCCATGGCCTTGTTCACCTTGAGACTTGATAATTCACGGTAGACATCGCTGGGTGTGAACTCGAAATTCTGAAACGGGTCTTCCGAGCTTTGCCTTGCCTGCAATTGTGGACCGGACCCCAGCGCCTCGCAAGTGAAGACTGAGCAGAAGTATTCGTTTAGAAGTTCTACTTTATCGGAGTCTGATTCTACAAAATTCCCGTCTGGCTTTCTAAGGCGTACTATCCCGTCTGTGTTTCTTTTTCTGTCACTAATATACCTGAAGAAGGATTTGTCCCCCTTCTTAATGTTCTTCGCTAGATTTTCCTCTATTCGAAGCTTGGCCTCTCTGACAGCCAGTTTGACTGCTTTAGATCTGGCTATATAGTCTGATTTACTACACCACTGGCTGCAATGGATGCACAGAAAAGCACACGGTGAGCCATTGTGTACATCAGTTGGTTAAATTAGGTCGACATTAAAATGGTTTAACAATAATTGTTAGCTGCATGGTCTGTGGAGAAACAAATATTGAAAACAATACAGGTGGGATATATGCAGTTAAAGATGTTGCATAGATTGAAGCCTATGTTGCCAAATTATGATTTTCGAAGTGTGGTGCAGGCATTGATCTTGAGCAGTCGATTATTGTAACTCATTATATTTGAGAGAAGCAAAAGTGAAAATGAGGGCATTATTACAGATGTTGATTAACTCTGCAGCTAGATTGATCACAAGTACTTCTAGAACAGTGGTCTCAAACTTAAACCCTTTGCAGGGCCACATTTTGGATTTGTAGGTACTTGGAGGGCCTCAGACAAAATGACAACTTTGCATGAGGTAAAACTCTTTATAGTTTATAAATCTTTCCTTTTGGCTAAGTCTTAATAATAATATTGCAATTTATAGCTAAAGAGAAATAGGATCAAGAAACTTTTATTTTATTTTTGTGATTATGATAAACATACTGAGGGCCTCAAAATAATACCTGACAGGCTGCATGTGGCCCCCAGGCCGCGAGTTTGAGACCACTGTTCTACAATGACTCGTATAACACCAGTATTGAAGCAGTTGCACTGGTTACCAATACAACAAAGAGTCCAATTCAAAAGTCTTTCCATAATTTATCAAACTTTGTACCAAGTCTCTCCTTTTTTTCCAAGAGTTTTTTTAAAAATCTATCAGCCTAAAAGAAGTCTGAGATCAGAAAACAGTATGAAATTATGTTTGGAAGGTAATATGTTAATCTCCCACATTAAGATTGGTGCGACTATGTTATCTGTAGCGGGTGTAAAGCTATGGAATACCCTGCCAGGAATTTTGCGTTTGTGTGCTGCTAGAATGAACTTTAAGAAAATGTTAAAAACTCAACTGTTTGTGAAGGCTTTTTATATTCAAACTGGATTTTATATTCAAACTGGATTTGAAGATTTCTGATGTTTCTCGACCATTTTTAAGAGTGTTGTTTTTAAACAACTGAACTATGTATATTTGTTTAACATTTTGTGTTTGTTACTATGGAAACCGTATAGGTAATATATGGCATATAAATTTTTAAATTTAGTGCATCCAGATATGAGTTATTTAGCATCGATGGAGTGTAGAAAGTGTAGATTATTTTTGCCAGTGTCCCTATCCCCCCCCCCCAATAAGTACTCTGGCTAAGACTGATTTGAGCAGGAAAGAATTACACTTCCACACTGCCCGGATGGGGATGAGGTGAAGCAGGATGAAGAGGGTTACCCTCAGCTGCTTACGATTCATTGGCCAGGAGTCATCAGGCTTGCAAACTTGCAAAGCCTTGTGCTTCCTGCTTAGTTCAGGCTCCCAGAATTGTTGTGCTCTAGGCCAGTGTTTGTCAACCTTTTGCCACCTATGGAGCGGTGGAAAAAATATAATTATTTTGTGGACCGGCACTGACCCGCGGACCGGCAGTTGAAGAACACCGGGCTAAGTCATGGGCCAGATCCCGCCCATCTCCACCCAATCTCCGCCCCCATAATAGTACTAATTGTAACACCATTTTTTGCATTCATTTTTCAGATATACATACACAGTATAATCATATTAACAACACATAATGGTTATCCACAAAATTGAACTACACAGAGCACACTGTGTGCTTCTCAATATTTATTCCTACCAGAACATAGATAACCCCAAGCAAATATGGGACCAAAAACTAAAAGTAATAATATATATAAACAAACCCTAAGATGCAAGACTGTGCATGCAGAACAACCCCAGAGAAAAAGAAACAAATGCATTTCTTCCTGGACAGCAGATGTAAATCAGTCATTAAATTTAAAAATAATTCTCCCTAACGTTGTTGTCTCCCTCCCTCCATGCTGTGCCTTGCCTTCTGGCCTGCCCCCCGGTGTTATCTTAGGGCCGGCTCCCTCTTCCTCAGTACTACAATGCACAAAGCCGTGGGCAGTGTCCTGCGCCTCATCTGGAAGCCTTCCCTCTGACGTTGCGACGTCAGAGAGAAGGTTTCCTGTTCAGGCGCAGGATGCACGTAGGAGCCTCTGCCCACGGCTTTGTGCACTGCAGCACTGGGGAAGAGGGAGCTGGCCCAAAGATAACGTCGCATCGATCGTACCGTGGACCGGCAGCTGAAGAGCACTGTCTGGGGCTCTGTGGACCGGCAGGGAATTTCTGTGGACCGGTGGTTGAAGAACACTGCTCTAGGCAGTCCCCTATGCTGCCTAATGGAAATGCTGACCTTGCCGGGACCAATGAAGAGCTCTTTCCCAGCTCTCATGATTTTTAATATTCTTTGTCAGATTTCCATTTGCTAAAAGACAAGCTGCAGGAGAAAAGTAAAGTGTTTCCATTCTAGACATGGATGTCTGTCACTGGTACACAGCAAGGTTACCTGACAGGTTAATGCTGCAGTTCCTGCCTGCCATACGATGTCTGGCAGCAAAGGTGGAATTAATGCCAGGAGACCAATGTTAACACTTTGCAGAGTAACTCGCCCCTCCTAGGCCTCAAGGCACAATTGAAGCATAAAGTCCTTTATGGCTGCTGCAAGGTTGCAGGCAGAATACTTGCGACAGCTGGGCTGTGTCGTGGATCCATTCTGCCATAATGAAGAATCAAACTGTAGGAAGTCTTACAAGCCCAAGATGTAGGACTCTGGCTTTTAAACTACTGCAATATTTTTTAATGTTGTTTTTCTTATTCTAATTGGAGAGCTTTTAGTGTTACAGACAGACAGATAATCCTGGAAATTTAAAATTTCCATTTGTAGCTTGCCTCTCATTCAAGGAGTGAGAGTAGCCCTGGAAGGGGAACAGAAAGAAACATTTGCATAACCAGGACAATAACAGTAAAAACAGTAAAGGATTTTGATTGCATAGGGGGAGGCAAAAGGCGTCAAGGCCTTTGCTTGTATGTATAGTGCTGAGTTCTGCATGGGATCTTGGGAGGGAGGTAGTAGAACCAGGAGGTATCCTGGGGTGGGGAAGGAAAATATAAGAATGTTGCTGGCGGCAAATGGAAGAATTTTACATGATGGTGGGTAGATCTGGGGGTGGGGGCATAGGCAGACACCAACGTTTGGGTGGGCCTGAGCCCAAAGTAGGTGAACACGAGAACCCCACCCCTTGATCTGCATCTTTCCCTCCCCTCCCCTGCGGGCTTTCCAGGGTCTCTCAGCTCTGCCCCCAACCCCTCTGTACCTTTTAAATCTTTCAGTTCTTTTCCAGCAGCAACTCATACCCTACTGCTCGCACCAGCCTTGAGCCTTCCCACTTCTGGGGAACCAGGTCAGAGGGAAGGTTTGGGACTAGCATAAACAGTGAGTATGAGTTGCTACTGGTGAAGAACTGAAAGATTTAAAAGGTATGGAGGGACTGGGGGGGGGGGAAGTTGATAGACATGGGAATGCCTGAAGGGGTGGGGAGAGAGAGAGATGCTGGTAGTCTTTAGCTGTTAGGACCTAGGGAGCCCCACCAGCCATGTTGGAGATGCATCACTGTTGGGTGGGCATGTGCCCGCCTGGGCTCACCTGTGGCTGGGGGGTGGGGTACTGGCTCAGTGAGCATATGAGCAGCAGACAGCAGCACAGCAGAACATGTGTGTGTCTTTGTGTGAAAAATTAATGTGCCTGAAAAGTGAAAGTGCATGCATACGGTATGCGTATCAAGCAAAGCAAGAGTATGCCTATGTTTGTGTATATTTAAAGAATGAGAGTACATGGTGTTTGTAGGCGTGAAACTGAAGAGCAAGAAAGTGCAGTGTGTGTGTTTCTGTGTCTTTGATAGAGACAGTCCCATATAGTTTCTCTCTTTTTTTTTTTTAATCTTTATTCGATTTCCAAACATCAATTGTGCACATCAGTAAATACATGTATATATGCTACTGACATTAAAGCACATTAAACTTACATGTATTAATGAAAGAAATATATTTCCCCCACCCTCCCATCTACTACTTATATACCATCAAGAATTATCTAAACAAAATCTATAAATCAATTTCATAACAAACCACCCCTTCCCACCCTGGATGTGTATATTTAAAAGGACATCAAAATAAATCATTTATCAATCCTTACAATACTTAGTTAATGATTCCCAAACATCCATAAATTTCTTATACCTTCCCTGAGAAGTCAACTGGTATAAATGTTCTCATACACGTGGTAAATGGAAGGAAATTTTCACCCTTTGGAAACTGTCTTTATACTGCCTCCACTCTATCTATATCCTTTTGGAAGCAATAATTTGTGAAGCTTTCTTCATATGTAAAACTTTGTAAATGTAAAGGTTGCGTATAAATTTCACTTTTGGGGCAGCCCAACCTTGGCATTTCAGGGTGGTGTCAGAGGCAATGAAGGGAGAAAATAATTTACTAACTTTTCTAGTTCATAACCCATTGTTCCAGACCTGCCAAATGACCCAGTTTCAGGAGGAACATTTTTTGGCTAGGCCTGTTTTTGAACTTACATCCTAATTCAAGGCCCCTTTTACGAAGCTGCAGTAGCGATTCTCCTGCGGCATATGCCTGTAGGAATTGACTGAGCTTCAGTGCATTTGCTGTGGGGGAGTTGCTACAGCTTTGCAAAAGGGTCTCTCACTGCTAATTTCTGATTGTGCCTATAGATATCAATACTGCAGGTCCCATAATGCACCAGGATAGAGTTGTCAGAAATCTTGGACTAGTCAGCAACTTTGGCTGCTGCTGAGCCCTGTTTGGTTCCTGCAACACTCCTGATACGTGTCAAAGTCTTCTCTGCTGCTGTCCTGCTGGAATACCCAGACCAGCCTAAGCAAGATTTTACATAGATCCCACCAAAACACAGAATATTTTTGTATGGTGAATTTTCTGGAGCAAATCCTCTTTTCTGCTTTCTAACCATTCTGAGGATGAGCAATGGTCGTTTCTGTGGATGGAAAATATATATTTATATTAATAGCATGATGATCCAGTGTGTCAGGAGCCAGTATTAAGGGTGAGATACCAGATCAGGGTGAGGGGTTGGGAGAGATTTTAAACAATAACAGTGAAAGAGAGAGAGATGAAAGATTTATACCCACACCAAGTCCCTGACCTGGAGCAGGAGAGGGAAGGAAGAGAGAGGGACAAATGCTGGACCATGGTGTTTGTTGTGGTAGGAGCAGAAGGGAAAAGAGATGAGACAAAGAGATACTGGGAGTGGAGGAGAAATGATAGACAGATATCAAGGAGAAGAGGAGCAGAAACTAGATGGGACTCATGGGAAGGGGAAGAGAGCAGAAGCTGGATAGGATTTATGGGGAGGGCAAGAGAGGAGAAGCTGGATGGGACTCGGGTGCGGGGGAGAGAGTAGAAGTTGGATGGGATTTGGGAGAGTGGGGGAAGAGAGCAGAAGCTGGATAGGATTTATGTGGAAGGCAAGAGAGGAGAAGCTGGATGAGACTTGGGTGCGGGGGAGAGAGTAGAAGCTGAATGGGACTCAGGGGGAAGAAAGTAGAAGCTGGATGGGACTCGGAGGGAGGGTGGGAGGTGGGGGGAGTGTAGAAGCCGGATGGGACTCATGGGGAGGGGAAGAGAGTAGAAGCTAGATGGGCTCATGGGGAGAGGAAGAAAGTAGGAGCTGGATGGGATTGGGGGGGGGGAAGAGTAGAAGCTGGATGGAACTCAGGGAGGTAGAGAGTAGAAGCTGAATGGGACTCTGAGGGGAGAGAGTAGAAGCTGAATGGGACTCGGGGGGAAGAGAGTAGAAGCTGGATGAGATGGGGAGGGGTTAGAGAGTAGAAGCTGGATGAGACTCGGGTGGGAGAGAGAGTAGAAGCTGAATGGGACTCAGGGGGAAAAGAGTAGAAGCTGGATGAGACGGGGAGGGGGAAGAGAGTAGAAGCTGGATGAGAAGGGAGGGGGAAGAGAGTAGAAGCTGGATGGGACTCGGGTGGGGGAGAGATAAGCTGGATGGGACTCGGAGGAGAGACAATAGAAGCTGAATGGGACTTGGGTGGGGGGGAGAGAGAGTAGAAGCTGGATGGGACTCGGCGGGGAGAGAGTAGAAGCTGGATGGGACTCGGCGGGGAGAGAGTAGAAGCTGAATGGGACTCGGAGAAGAGAGTAGAAGCTGGATGGGACTCAGGGGGAAGAAAGTAGAAGCTGGATGGGACTCGGGGGGAAGGGGGGAGAGTAGAAGCCAGATGGAACTCATAGGGAGAGGAAGAGAGTAGGAGCTGGATGGGACGGGGGGAGGAGGGGGTAGAAGCCAGATGAGACTCAAAAGGTAAGGAAGAGAGTAGAAGCTGGATGAGACGGGGAGGGGGAAGAGAGTAGAAGCTGGATGGGACTCGGCGGGGAGAGAGTAGAAGCTGGATGGGACTCGGCGGGGAGAGAGTAGAAGCTGAATGGGACTCGGAGAAGAGAGTAGAAGCTGGATGGGACTCAGGGGGAAGAAAGTATAAGCTGGATGGGACTCGGGGGGAAGGGGGGAGAGTAGAAGCCAGATGGAACTCATAGGGAGAGGAAGAGAGTAGGAGCTGGATGGGACGGGGGGGAGGAGGGGGTAGAAGCCAGATGAGACTCAAAAGGTAAGGAAGAGAGTAGAAGTTGGATGGGGGAGAGTAGAAGCTGGATGGTACTCATGGTGAGAGGAAGAGAGTAGGAGCTGGATGGGACTTGGGGGGGAAGAGTAGAAGCTGGATGGGATTCATGGGGAGGGGAAGAGAGTAGGAGCTGGATGGAACTTGGGCGGGGGGGGGAAGAGTAGAAGCTGGATGGGATGGGGGGGCAGAGGAAAGTAGAAATAAGAACATAAGAACATAAGCAATGCCTCTGCTGGGTCAGACCTGAGGTCCATCGTGCCCAGCAGTCCGCTCACGCGGTGGCCCAACAGGTCCAGGACCTGTGCAGTAATCCTCTATCTATACCCCTCTATCCCCTTTTCCAGCAGGAAATTGTCCAATCCTTTCTTGAACCCCAGTACCGTACTCTGCCCTATTACGCTCTCTGGAAGCGCATTCCAGGTGTCCACCACACGTTGGGTAAAGAAGAACTTCCTAGCATTCATTTTGAATCTGTCCTCTTTCAACTTTTCTGAATGCCCTCTTGTTCTTTTATTATTTGAAAGTTTGAAGAATCTGTCCCTCTCTACTCTCTCTATACCCTTCATGATCTTATAAGTCTCTATCATATCCCCTCTAAGTCTCCTCTTCTCCAGGGAAAAGAGACCCAGTTTCTCCAATCTCTCAGCGTATGAAAGGTTTTCCATCCCCTTTATCAGACATGTTGCTCTCCTCTGAACCCTCTCGAGTAACGCTATGTCCTTCTTAAGGTCCGGTGACCAATATTGGATGCAGTACTCCAGATGCAGACGCACCATCGCCCAATACAATGGCAGGATAACTTCTTTCGTTCTGGTTGTAATACCCTTCTTGATTATGCCTAGCATTCTGTTTGCCTTCTTAGCGGCCGCTGCGCACTGTGCTGTCGGTTTCATTGTCATGTCCACCATTACCCCCAAGCAGTGGCGTACCAAGGGGGGGTCGGTCCACCCCGGGTGCAGCATTAGGGGGGGGTGCAAAGGTCCGGAAAATTCCTGGGCTGTGATGGCACTCAGCGGCATCAGTGCCCCCCCCTCTGTGACGGCACTCAGCGGCATTGGCGCTCCCCCACCCTGCCCCACGACAGCACTCAAGTTTGGCCTCTTTCTCCCGGCATCAGCAGAACTTCAGATCGGCAACAGGTGCTCAGTCAAAAGCTTCCCCTGACTGAACTGCCTGGGCGGAAACAGGAAGCTGAGTCAGGGGAAGCTTTTGACTGAGCACCTGTTGCCGATCTGAAGTTCTGCTGATGCCAGGAGGAAGCCAAACGTGAGTGCTGTCGCGGGGCAGGGGGGGGGGCCGATGCCGCTGAGTGCTGTCACAGTCCAGGAATTTTCCAGACCTGTTCGGCTGTGCACCCCCCCTAAGGCTGCACTCGGGGCGGACCTCCCCCCCCGCCCTCCCCTTGGTACGCCACTGCCCCCAAGTCCCTTTCTTGGGGACTCTCATTTAATAACATCCCTCTCATCGTATACGGTAGTTGTACCTCGAGTTTCTGCTCAACGTTGAACTTCATCTGCCATCTCGTCGCCCATTCCCCTAGTTTGTTCAAGTCCCTTTGCAATTCTTCGCAGTCCTCTTTAGTCTGAGCTCCACTAAATAGTTTGGCGTCGTCTGCAAATTTTATTATTTCGCACTTCGTCCCTGTTTCTAGATTATTTATGAATATATGGATCTTGAAGAGGAAAGAGAGCAGAAGCCAGATTGGAGGCCATGACAAGGGAAGGGGAGCAGAAGCTGAAAGGTACTTAGAGGAGGGAGTAAAGGGAACAGAGCAGAAGATGGATGGGATTTGGAAAAGCTGGGATGATGATTGAGTGGGAGACTATTAGAGAGCAGAGCAGGAAATTATGGGTGGGAGAGACTAAGTGGGAATTTATAGGAGATAGTGAGGAGAAGGGGTTAGAGAATTTTGACACTGATGGGAATTTGCAGGGGATAGATACAAATGGGGTAGTTAGATGGGCTAGGAGTATGAGTGAGGGGATGAAATGGGGCCAAGAGAAAGGGCATGAAGTATGGGAACAAACTCGGTCATGGTGTGAATAATCTGAAGGACTGGAGAGCAGACGAGATGTATCAAAAAAGGAAAGGGGTACTTTGGAAGGGTATGGGAGATAAAGGAAAAGGGCCTCTGAAGAGGTTGAGTGAGGGTAGAAATGGGTTTTAAACAATGAGGGTAGATATCCAGCTAGCAACAATAAGCATTTTTTTAAACCACAACCAGCGTTATTCCCAAATATTCAATGCTGGGCCATGTCCAGACATCAGCACTGAATATGTGGTCAGCTACCTCTTATGAGGTTAAGTGAAACAAAATAAAGATAGAGCTTACTTTTATGTGCTCTTATTTAACCACTAAACTTAGGCGGTATAGGCCCAAATTCAATAAGCAAATCGATCGTGTACCGATTGGTTTTCGAGCCCTTTGCGCCCAAATTTCCCTCCAACCCCATTCACTAAAGCCTGTAGTGATCCTCCCATGCAAATTAGCAAAACTCCAGGCAAAGTAGCCAAGCGATTGATTCACTAACAATTGCTTGGCTATTTTTAATCGGGTTTTACTACTAGCAAACCCGACTGCTGAGACATAAGAACATAAGAAGTTGCCTCCGCTGGGTCAGACCCAGCAGTCCGCTCCCGCGGTGGCCCATCAGGTCCATGACCTGTAAGGTGATCCTTGCCTAAAACCCTTTATTCCCCTTTATGCTTCTATCTATATCCTTTCATAATCCTATCTCTACCTCTATCTGTATCCCTGAATCCCCATATCCTTCAGGAATTTACCCAATCCTTCTTTAAAATCCTGTAGTGTACTCTGTCCTATTACAACCTCCGGAAGCGCATTCCAGGTGCCCACCATCCTCTGAGTGATAAAGAACTTCCTAGCATTGGTTCTAAACCTGTCCCCTTTCAATTTCTCCGAGTGCCCCCTTGTTCTTGTGGTTTCCAATAGGCTGAAGAATCTGTCCCTCTCTACCTTCTCTTTGCCTTTCATGATCTTGAAAGTCTCTATCATGTCTCCTCTGAGTCTCCGCTTTTCCAGGGAGAAGAGCCCCAGCTTTTCTAACCTGTCTGCAGGTTTTTTGACAGGCCTGCATGTCTTTTTTATTCATTTTTTTCCATGGCACAGATATTTTGCGTGTGGGGAGGGGCCTAAGGCACTGATTGGCTGAGGCACCTCAGGTTCCTCCATCCTTTTTATATCTTTTTGAAGGTGCGGCCTCCAGAATTGTACACAATATTCTAAATGAGGTCTCACCACAGTCTTATACAGGGACATCAATACCTCCTTTTTCCTACTGGCCATACCTCTCCCTATGCACCCTAGCATTCTTCTAGCATTCGCCATCAGCTTTTCAACCTGTTTGGCCACCTACATCACTTACAATCACACCCAAGTCCCTTTCTTCTGTCGAGAACATAAGTTCTTCGCTCCCTAAACTGTACCGTTCCCTCGGGTTTTTGCATCCCAAATGCATGCCCTTGCATTTCTTAGCACTGAATTTACCTGCCAAATTTCAGACCATTCTTCAAGCTTTGCCAGGCCTATCTTCATGCTATTCACACCATCCAGCGTGTCTACTCTATTGCAGATTTTGGTATCATCTGCAAAGAGGCAAATCTTACCTGACAACCCTTCAGCAATATTGTTTATAAAAATGTTAAAAAGAACAGGCCCAGGAACAGAACCTTGAGGCACACCACCGGAAATACGTCTAAAATCACGTCTAAATTGACACTTGGACGATTAATAAGACAAGTCATCCAAGTGCCGATAACCAAAACGGGGTTTTGACATATTTAAAAACAGCTTAGGCCTCTTCAGTGCTGCTGTACGCCCAGAGCTGAAAGGGGCGTTTTAGGAGGAGTGGTCAGGGCCAGAGGATGCTGGACGAGGGTGAAGACAAGAGGGAAGCATGCTAGCCTTTGGGGGGCCCCCTAAAGCTGCAGGACCGAGGCAACTAGTGCATCTTTGGTCATGTGGGCTCCCCAAAATATTGGTGGTGCTCGGGCACCCACAGAGCTAGTGCCTATGGTCTGACCCTATTTGAAAACAGGCTCTGGGGAAAGGGCCACATCAAAGGCAGCCCTTGTCACCCAAAATAAAAATGCTAGTTGTCTCTGAATCCTGCAGAGTCACCATATAAACAAAATCCTGTCTGCTTTAACCAAACTGTCTAGCAGTGGAAGAAGCGTGTGCTATTCCTGAGGTAATAATCACAATTTGAATATTTTTTTTGCATATTTTGTAAGAGAATTAGCTCCACTGTTGGGGGTATGGAGTTTCTGATAAAGATCAGGAACTACAGGTAGATTTAGACCAATCCTGTAAAAAATGCAGAATTCCACATACAAGAATTAGTTGAATGATGCTATTAGATATTAAAAGCAGTTTTACCAGTAGCTGAAACTGGCTGGAGTGAGGAGGGTTTCTTTATGCATAGACCATCCCCCTTTTTTACTAAGGTGCGCTATGCTTTTTAGCGCGCGATAAATATTAACGTGCGCTAATCACACGCTAAACGCTAACACGTGCATGTTATCCTATGGACGTGTTAGCGGTTAGCGCACATGTTGATTTAGCGTGCGCACCTTAGTAAAAGAGGGACCATGTGTCATATTGCTAATTTAAAAGTGGAGAAAAGGATGGATGTGATGTGTGGGATCTGTTGTTTTTGGCTTGCCTCTGCATACCATAGCTTGTTTTTGTGTTGCCACCCCAAATGTTTTTGTCCAGTGATGCCACCAGACACACAAGCATCAGCACTAGCAAGGGACAACAGCTTCTGTGTGTGCTTCTTATTATTTATCACTGAAGCCACTTATTCTCTCATTATTCTGCTAAGTGCAATTTTCTGTTCAGCCAGTGGCTTGAAAGGGATTCAGCGCCTGTCACAGCTCTCTGCTGACACTCGGCATCAGTGCACGATCTGTGGAAGTGTCATTTCCGTGGCAGAACATAATGAAACAATGTCAGAACCAAACGCTGCCATCGCTGGAGACAGCATCAGAATGAGAAGCGCCTGTCTGAGCCTGTCTTTTCCCCCAGCCTCGGGAACCTACAGCAGCAAGAGACAGACACGACTTACCAGCCCCGTGACACCATCAGCGCCAGAGACGTGTAAACAAGCCCAGTCTGACAGTTCTGTAGTGGTAAATCAATTAACACAGACATTCTAAATAAAGCAACAGCGAAAGAGAGAGTGAGTTAAAGAGAAAGATAAGAGAAAATAAAAGCAGACAAAGAGAACAGAGAGAGAGAAAAAAAAAAAAAAATCCCCCTCCCCCAATACAAGAGTAATGGGAAGAACAAATAGAATAATAATTTAAAGGCAGGATTTTCAAAAACCCGCGTTAAAAAGCGACAGTCTGCTACCGCAGCCGTTTTGATACCAAATCTAAAAACCCGAGTCATTCTTACAAAATCGCACATGCAAATCAGATTGGCGGACAGCAGCGAAGATTTCCTACATTTGCATGTGACCATCGCTGATGGGCACATGCGCAGAAAAACGCCGTAAAAACAAACAAACACTCTCCTGCTGCACTATTGGACGAATGGAAGGGAGAGCAGGGGAGAAGCAATGTCAACTTTTTTCAATCTCCAAAAAGCTACTATAATTCAGGTAAATCTTTTCATTTGTTTTTAATGTAAAATTTTATCAAGACCCATAGCCCAAAACACACAAGACAAGGGTATCATACACGTGCTCAAGAAGAAATGTTGGCTTTTAACAAGCGCGCATGTCTCTCCCCAAAACTCAAAAGAAGCTTGATTTTACTACCCTCCACTATAAATATATAGATACACATTTTTTTCATAAGCCACAATCAAAACACAAGTTCTGGCCCTGTAACGGCATCCCCGGACCAGTCACTGCTTTTTGTTGCCAAATGCCGATGCCGCTCTTTGAAAATGCGTTGGCGATTTTTAAGAATCCACCAGAGGGCTCATGTCAGTGTTAAAGAGCCCATTTGCATGCCATTGCCGGAGACTGCTGAAACCTCGCTAAAAGACAGAGATAATCTGTTTTGATAATCTGCATCTAAAATGCGTGCAGACTAAACTGCCAGAAAACTGCTTAGCAACCACCTTAAAGTTTTCAGAATCTTGCCCATAGAGGGTAAAAAAAGAAAGTAAAGAGAAAAGAAAACAAAAAAGTGTGGATAGAAGAGCAAGAAATTAATAAATGAATGATATGGGCATGATATTGTGTACAATTCTGGAGGCTGCACCTTCAAAAAGATATAAAAAGGATGGAGTCGGTCCAGAGGAAGGCTACTAAAATGGTTTGTGGTTTTTGTCATAAGGTATATGGGGACAGACTTAAAGATCTCAATCTGTATACTTTGGAGGAAAGGCGGGAGAGGGGAGATATGATAGAGACGTTTAAATACCTACGAATATAAATGTGCACGAGTCGAGTCTCTTTCATTTGAAAGGAAACTCTGCAATGAGAGGGCATAGGATGAAGTTAAGAGGTGATAGTCTCCGGAGTAATCTAAGGAAATACTTTTTTACGGAAAGGGTGGTAGATGCGTGGAACAGTCTCCTGGAAGAGATGGTGAAAACAGAGACTATGGGGCTCATAATCGAAACAGAAATACGTCTAAATATTGGCCTAAATCGGCACTTGGACGATCAGTAACACAAGTCGTCCAAGTGCCGATAATCGAACCGGGTTTTAGACGTATCTAAAAATGACTTAAGCCTTCACAGCGCTGTAGTACGCCCAGAGCTAAAAGGGGCGTTTCAGGAGGAGTGTTGAGGGTGGGATTTGGGCGGGCCATGGGCCGTCCTAGACTTAGTCGTACTGCATATATAACCGAAAGTTTTACAACATTGCCTAAACGGAACTTGTATGTTGTGACTTAGGCCATCTAAAACCAGGTCTAAGTCCACAGAAGGTATCCAAAGTGACCAGATAAGCACTGCAGACACAAAGTACAGACCCCCACACACTGCCCCAGTGATCACTGACCTCCACCCCCACCCCCATAACTTTACATATCTGCCTCCAGAACATCAGTACCTGGCAGCCTGGCATAGGAAAGCCTAGTAGAGCTGCACAGAGGTGGCTTAAGTGGTCTTGGGGGTAGGTTAGTGATCCATGGCGAGGAGGACCCAGGCCCATTAGCCACTCTAATCACTGTATTTATGGTGAAACATATGCACCCCCCCCCAAAAAAAAACCAAACCCTTTTGTACTGCCATATAAGTGGCACCTGCAGCCATAAGGGCTATTGGGGTGGTAGACAGGTGGATCTAGTTGGTTCTGGGGGGTGTTTTGGGGGCTCACCATGACCTATAAGGTTGTTGTAGTGAGATGTGTATGTGGCATCCTTTTTGTGAAGTTCACAGCAGTGCCCTGTAAGGTACCCTACTACTCTGGTGCAATGTTTAGGTGTCCAGTCCATCACTTTGTTGACCCCGCCCATGTCTAAAAGGTCTTTTCTAGGCGTTTTTGACTTGGACAAATTTTTGGACGAAAATGGGGTATAAAAATGGACGACTTAGCAGTCTGAATGATCAGACGGCTGGACGTACAGTTAGATGATTTTTGGAAAAAAAAAAAAAAATGTTGGACGTATTTTTCGAAAATGGACCTTTCCCCATGTCTGACTTTGGGCGACTTAGGCCCAAAACGGACTTAGACGCTTCTTTTGATTATGCCTCCAAGTCTGAATTAAAAAGGGCTTGGGATAGGCACGTGGGATCTCTTGGAGAGAGAAAGAAATAATGGTTTCTGCGGATGGGCAGACTAGATGGGCCATTTGGCCTTTATCTGCCATCATGTTTCTGTTTCTTTGATAGAAAGAAATACACATTGTAAAGCAGAAGTAAAGAAAGAGAGAAGTGGAAAGAGTAAAGGAGAGTAAAGGAGAGTAAAGGAGAGTAAAGGAGAGTAAAAACTCATAAAAAAGAGAGAACAAAAAATGGTGTCACTAGAAAAGATGAAATCCCCGAGCTTGAAGCCAGTGCTTTTAGGTTTTAGAAGCTGTTGTATCTGAGTATGAAAAGCAAGACTAGGCACAACGAAATTCCACAACATCTATGAAAGGAAGACAAACACTCCTGAAAAGAGAATTATTATTATCCTGTAAATTGGGGGGTGGGGGAAGGCACTGCTTGTTCTTTGACCTTGTCCACTATGGCGAGGGTAAATGCTGTATTGGCAGTGGCTGGATCTTTCTGCTGTGACTATTTTATTTCCTCTGTGTGTGTGTTTCTTTCTACCCATCTCATCACTGACTCTCACCTCACCAGCGCATCCCCAGGCTCTCATCCCCTAGCCTAGCTCCTGAAATAATAAGGAGATATGAATGCATCATACTGCCAGTGACACCGTGGCAGAACCTTATTACAGGCGCGAGGCTCCATGGCACAGATGAGTCCTTCTACTGAGAGATGAGATGAAGGGAGCAATGAGAGAAGAGTGATAGGAAGGGAAGAGAAGAGGAAAGAAACCAGAATTTTTTTTTTTTTTTTAACCGCAGATCACTCTCTCTCATCTACTCTGGAATATGCTACTACTGTGGCATGGACAGGGTGCTGAAAAATGAAGGGAGTACAGGTGGAGGCTAGAAATTAAAGTAGCTGATTTTCCCTCCTTCTTTCACAGGCCTCAGCCCTGCCCTGTAGCACTCCCTGCTGTTCTGGCATTGACAATGGCATTCAGAACTCTGCCAACGAACCCCAGTCTTGCTGTGCAGCTTCCTTTGCTACTCTTGTACTGACACTCAAAACACACTGCTGCCAGTGCACCTCTTCCTCCCTTCAGTTCCTTCTGCATACCTATGCAGCAAAAGAGTGTGTCCAAGATTCAGTATGAGCAAACAACAAGGAAATCCAACAGTGTCTGCAATTCAAGAACAGCAAGCAAAAAACAAAAGAGAAAACTGCAGACAGTATGTACAAGATGCAGGCTGTGTTTATTAAACCAAATATAAAATGCGGTAACTATTGTCACCCTTTGTTATACAAACAATATAACGGCAAACACGGCAGCCAGGATCCTTCAGAGGGAAAAGAGCATCCCAACAGAGCTTCTCACTGTGGCTATTGCAGGCCTCGACCGATTGTGGCTCCTGAATTCAGGCTTCCAGCTCAAGCAGACTTTGTGTGTTTCATACTGAATCTTGCAAAAAACAAAAGAGAAAACTGCAGACAGTATGTACAAGATGGAGGCTGTGTTTATTAAACCAAATATGAAATGCGCTAACTATTGTCACCCTTTGTTTTACAAACCCTGGGACCCGACATGGTCTGTGTTTCGGAGAACACGCCTTCTTCAGGGGTCCATGAGTTGTAAGGGTTAAAGCAAACCACAATATAAATTGGTAATAAGCAAAGCGCCTGTGTTAAAGCAATCAATGCGATCCAACTGTACGAGATGCTGGATCGCATTGATTGCTTTAACACAGGCGCTTTGCTTATTACCAATTTATATTGTGGTTTGCTTTAACCCTTACAACTCATGGACCCCTGAAGAAGGCGTGTTCTCCGAAACACGGACCGTGTCGGGTCCCAGGGTTTGTAAAACAAAGGGTGACAATAGTTAGCGCATTTCATGTTTGCTTTAATAAACACAGCCTGCATCTTGTACATACTGTCTGCAGTTTTCTCTTTTGTTTTTTGCAAGATTCAGTATGAAACACACAAAGTCTGCCTTGAGCTGGAAGCCTGAATTCAGGAGCCACAATCGGCCGAGGCCTGCAATAGCCACAGTGAGAAGCTCTGTTGGGATGCTCTTTTCCCTCTGAAGGATCCTGGCTGCCGTGTTTGCTGCTGAAGGCCTGACTCTGTTATCTCTCCAAGAGCGGCCCATCCTATAGTTGGAAATTTGCCACCATCATGCTTGAGATTTAAGGCCAATGAGTGAGGCTTTTCTGGCAGGCTCCGAGCATGTCTAGCACCTGGGGCAATTCAGCGTTAAATGATTTGGCTGAAGTCTCAAGATGCAGCAGTGGGATTTTAACCCTGGCTTCCATGGTACTCAGCCTGATGCTCTAAACATTAAGTACAGCTAATAGAGATAATACATATTCCAAACAAAATCAACAGTAAACTAAAGGCCAGCAGATCTGAAGCCTAGTGACCATTTGGCAACCTACCACAAAAAATTTGCTGGGCAAATTACTTTCTGGTTGCCAGTAACCATAGGATTAATGTTAAGATACTGTGCACACCAGTGTTCGCATGGTCAACAGGAAGATGCTGGAATGGGGGAGAAAAGGCTCACTAGGAGCCAAATATTAAAGTATTTATTTATTCATTTTTCTATACCGTTCTCCCAGGGGAGCTCAGAACGGTACCTGCATATATTTTCAGAATACTGCAAATATTCTTCTCTTCAGTATGATTTTGGTGCATTATTCTGATGTTTTGGCCCATAGGCCCATATTCTCTAAACGGCTCTGTTATCGATGGCCTCCTTAAAAGTAGCTGCCAGTCGCATGTCAATCACGCAATGGCGCCTTGTAGAGAATCGTGCCTCCAGCAAAGGTAGATCGGGGTTTTCAAGGCCTGCATGTCCAGCGCCTACATTTGACGTGAGCCATCCCTGGAGGCACGATTCTGGTGCCATTTTAATTAGACACTGGTAGGCGCCTTGAATTTTTTTTTTTTTTTTTAAATAGCGTTTTAAACAGCGTTTTATTTTTCACTTAACTTAGGCACCTAAGTTAAGGCGCCATTTAGAGAATATGGGCCATAATTCCTACAATGAATTCAATGAGCATATATTACCATAAGTAACAGAGGTACTAAGAGGTAAACAGCTGGTGATCCTGCAACAGGGCCAGACTGTGAAGGGCTCCTTCCTTGCTGGGTTCAAAAGTGCTCCCACTGTCCCTTTACAAAACTGGTATAACACACAGCAAAGATTTTAACTTGCATCATTCTATCCCACAGGTGTCAAAGTCGGTCCTCGAGGGCCGCAATCTGGTTGGGTTTTCAGGATTTCCCCAATGAATATGCATGAGATCCATTAGCATACATATTCATTGAGGAAATCCTGAAAACCCGACTGGATTGCGGCCCTCGAGGACCGACTTTGACTCCCCTGTAAATCTATCTCATCTCGTTCCCAACCCTAGTTCCATCCCATACCCTCACCTAACCCTAGCCCAGGTTAGCCTCCCCAGGCCGCTGAGTCACTGCTTTGATCTGTGCATCTACCTCTCTCTCTAGCTTTTACATCTTGACCACTTCTCTATAATATATTCTCCTACAATCTCTTGTTTGTCTTGATAGACTGTAAGCTCTATAAAGCAGCCACTGTCTCTCTTACATAGGCGTGCTAAAACTTTAGAAAAAGTAGCAGGGGAAATAATTTGGCCTAGTTACGTTGTTTTATCCGTGAGTTTAATGCTAGGTTGAGTTGCTCCATAGCTGAGAGAGAAGTTAAGTAATGCTATAAATTGTTAGGGACTGAAGAGGGAGCATATTTGCCACATGATATGTCAGGTAAATTGGGGGATTTGGGAGGAATGCTAAGTTTTAAAACCCTCCCCCCCCCCCATTTTACAAAGCCATGGTAGCGTCTCCTGCTGCTGCGGTAACTGTCCTGAAGCCCCTAGGGATTTAAAGGGCTTCGGGGCTTTTGCCACATGGCAGCTGCTAGCATAGCTTTGTAAAAGGGGGAAGGGGTGTGATAATTAATTTGGTTTTTTTTTCTTAGTTTAATATTAAATATGTTGACATGATTTCTTATGACATTCTAGCATTTTTCCTAATAGAAGAGGGAATGAGCTTCAGAAATGTGATAGTGTACTTATCTTTTTAATCCTATTTTTATTCTATTGAATGTTACTGTTTTATTGAATACTAGCTGATGCCCCGGCGTTGCACGGGTATTTAATTATAGCAATAACACAGTTAATTGATTGAAATAAAGATACTTTATAGTGGTGAATGAAATTATTTTTTTACAGCTTTATAAAAAGTACAATATTCAAATTATAATGTGAAATATTTGACAAAATGAATACAATACAACTAACACAAAACTTGATTATAAACAACAATTTTAGTTTCACCTCCAGGAGCAAGAACATATAAATTCTTGGGTGAACCCACCCTTGATCAAGCAACATAGAGTTGTCCATGGGAAAAACAGGGGGATCTTAAATCCACTCCACAGTATGTAATAGTCTGTCCCTGTGATTTGTTGATTGTGATAGAGAATGCAAGTCTCACTGGAATTTGCAATCTCTTAAACTGAAAAGGAAGATCTGTTGGAATAAGTGGCATCCAAAAGTTTCAGTATTGATTTAAACAACTCAATATGTGGAAACTCAGGTTGAAAAGAAACTCCATGCAGTTTGTTCCCGGTTCAGAATGGAACCTGTGTTCCTAGTTCAGGATATGTGAGTACTCATGTAATGTAATAACATTATGAACTGGGGTGCATGAAGGAAACAGTTACAAACACAGTTAGAACATACAAACTCTATATGTATGGTGTCCGTGGTAGAATAGAAACGATGTCCCTAGTGGTTATAGTGTCATAGAAAGTGTTTTATAGTTGGAATTACTGTGAGAATGGCAGATTTTTACATTTTTTCCATTGACATGAATGGGTGAAATCTGATTTTCTGTTTGTAGCTCCGCACACGTGCAGGTGGGCCGCGAGACCCCCAGAACATATCACCCCAGGTAGTGAGGGATCTGCATACCAAGTTTAGTTCAAATCGGGCAAGCCGTTTTTGCGTTGGCAGCTTTTTACATTTTTGCCATTGACATGAATGGTTGAAATCTGATTTTCTGTTTGTAGCTCCGCCCATGTGTGCAGGAGGGCCGCGAGACCCCCAGAACATATCACCCCAGGTAGTGAGGGATCTGCATACCAAGTTTCGTTCAAATCGGGCAAGCCGTTTTTGCATAGGCAGCTTTTTACATTTTTGTCATTGACATGAATGGGTGAAATCTGATTTTCAGTTTGTAGCTCTGCCCACGTGTGCAGGTGGGCCGCGAGACCCCCAGAACATATCACCCCAGGTAGTGAGGGATCTGCATACCAAGTTTCGTTCAAATCGGGCAAGCCGTTTTTGCGTTGGCAGCTTTTTACATTTTTGCCATTGACATGAATGGTTGAAATCTGATTTTCAGTTTGTAGCTCCGCCCATGTGTGCAGGTGGGCCGCGAGACCCCCAGAACATATCACCCCAGGTAGTGAGGGATCTGCATACCAAATTTCGTTCAAATCGGGCAAGCCGTTTTTGCGGTGGCAGCTTTTTACATTTTTTCCATTGACATGAATGGGTGAAATCTGATTTTCTGTTTGTAGCTCCGTCCACGTGTGCAGGTGGGCCGCTAGACCCCCAGAACATATCACCCCAGGTAGTGAGGGATCAGCATACCAAGTTTTGTTCAAATCGGGCAAGCCGTTTTTGCGTTGGCAGCTTTTTACATTTTTTCCATTGACATGAATGGGTGACATCTGATTTTCTGTTTGTAGCTCCGCCCACGTGTGCAGGTGGGCCGCGAGACCCCCAGAACATATCATCCCAGGTAGTGAGGGATCAGCATACCAAAAATAGAGGATCTCTAATTAGAAAATGAAGGATGTAAATTAAAGAACTAAGTGATTCGGTGTAGGATGGGCTGGAGTGAGCATCACTAAATTGGAAAATGAGGATGTTACTGGCCAGGCTTTACGATAGATATCCTGCAAACAACGGGACGGTTGGATAGGCTGGAGTGAGCTTGGACGGCAACTTCAGCATTTGGAACCTAGGACAATACCAGACTTTACAGTCTATGGTCCAGAAATATCAAAGAAGAGACAAGTTAATTTTTTTTTTCTAACATTTCAAATTTATAATCACTTCAATATATCCATGATAATAAAATTTCAGTAATAAAACAAAAAGAAATCAAAATATCAGGAAAAAACATCAACTTAAGGCAGTCCATAATTTATTGGAAATAGGATCCAAGATACATAGAAATAAACAATAAGGGAAAAAACCAAACAAAATACTTTCCCTGGAGGCTTCCCCACATCATTGTTCCAGCCTGATCATGGCATTTCCTCCCCACTGGAGAGTCATACAGTCACCTTAATAACCTCTTTAGCTACAAGAAAATCCAATAGCTGTTTTGGGTCAAAAAAATGTAAAAGTTGAATCCTCAAGCAATACAATACAAATACAAGGAAACTTCAATACAAAATTGGCCCCCAAAGCATTTACGCAGTCTATAGGCCAAGAATTACTGGCACCTCTTTTGTGTGTCTCTAGATAAATCAGGAAAAATCTGAATATTTGATCCTATAAACTGCTGATTAATATTACGGAAATATTAGCGTAAAGCATTATTGCAATCCAGCTCCAAAGCAAATGTTACAATTAGAGTCAGTCTCTGGGCAACTATTTCAAGAGATGATTCCAGAAAGTCAGTTAAGTTCACCATCGGATCGGATCTCCCCGAGGTCCCAGCACCCCCCATTTCTGTCCCAGAAACATACTGAGCTTTCACAATCGGTGGAAGTGCTTCATCTGGTATCTTAAGGACCTCCTTCAAATATCTTCTCACCAAGTCCACTGCTGATATCAAAGGGGACTTTGGAAAATTTAAGAATATCAGATTATTCCCTCTTAACTGATTTTCCAAATATTAAATCTTTCATTGGGTTGAGGTCTTACCTTTCATTGGGTTGAGGACTTATCTTTCACCAAAGTTACTCCTCCACTCCAAAGTTGTTACTTTCTCCAATTGCTGAACTAAGCCTTGGGACTGAGAAACAATTTGTTCAGAAAAATTTTTCATTTCACCCTCCCATTTTATCCACTCTTCTCAAAAAAGAGGAATTTAAGTCCTGTATAGCCTCCCAAAGTACCTCTAAGGTTATAATGACTGACTTCTTATTTTTTACATCTACAGAAATTTCAAAAGGGTCTTTCCCCCCACATGCCCCACTCACAGTTTCAGTTGGATACAAAGTCTGTAGAGTGGACACCCTCATCAACAGACCTTGAAAACTGTCGGGGAGAGATTCCCGGACAGTGATAGAGAAGTCTGAGTTCCCCCCAGGCTTCCACACTGATTCTCTCAATCCAATAGACTCCTTCCAGGCTGCAGGGGAGTTGTTCTGTTCTCGGGACTCAACGAGATCCCGTTGCTGCTAACACAACTCACACGCGCATATTGTGCATGTTGTACTTGATCAGAAGAAACAACCTACGTGGGATCATTTGGCATTCTGTAATCCTCCAAGGCAGTTTGTTTCATCGGTGGTACTTGGCTATCCATTGGCACTCGGACTTTCACCATTCCCTTTCTCTTGTCCATTTTCCCAAGCAAGAGAACTGACGCACTTGCCAACACGGAGCTCCAGAAAAGCTATCCTCTCCAGCCTCTCAGCAATACGCCATCTTATGAGCAGGCTGGATGGACTATTCAGGTCTTTATCTGCCATCATTTACTATGTTACTATGTAATTCTTATCAATCAGGCTTTGTCAGGGTGAGGAGGTCGATCCGCAAAGCGCAGGAGGCTTTAATAGCCTTTGCACACAGCCAACAACACGATGTTCCCGCTCTTTTGGTAACCCTGGATGCCGCAAAGGCATTTAACTGAGTTATTTGGACTTTCATGTTTCAAACCCTGGAGTATGTGGGAATACATACTGTATACAAACCCAGTAGCTGCCCTTCTGGTGAATGGGATGCGCACGGTCTTATTTTCATTAGCTAGAGGCACCAGACACGGATGCTCTCTTTCCCCTCTTCTTTTTGTTCTTACTTTGGAGCCTCTCTTAAGTACTCTAAGGCATGAGGCATTAGTACCAGGTCTGTTGGTGGGGAACGAAGAATTGAATGTATTAGCTTTTGCAAATGACCTTTTGCTGATATTAACTCGACCTGATTGCCCTGCCAATGGCTATTGAGATGATGAAGAATATGGCTTTCTGGCAGGGCTAGCACTAAATTTGCCTGTGATGCCCTCCGTGCGTACCACCCGGGAGGAGGGCAGTTCACTCTCCAATGGGCGTTTGGATGATTTTGTTGCTTGGGAGTTGTAATACTTGCACATTTGAAAAGGTTATATTCTCTGAATGTCCTCCCTCTGTTGCAATCAAATGTCTCTAAGCTAAATGTTTGGAAATCTTACCTTCTCTCATTGATGGGTCACATACATCTGAAAATAATAAGATGGTGCCTTGCTGGTTATACCCCTTTCAGATGCTCCCTATGTACTTAAATATTAGAGAGAAAAGGGTGTTGGTCGGTCTCATGCGGGCCTATCTTTGGAGGGGCGGGAGAGCTTGCTCTCACTCACACAGGTGCTGTTGCCAATGGACAAAGGATTCATGGGCCTAGTAAACTTGAGACACTTACAGGTAGGCTGTAGTATGCGACACATCAATGATTGGTTTCGGGGCACACAAGATTTCACTTTTATAGATGTGAAAATTAGAGAATGACATGGGAACAAATTTTTCCCCATTCCCGCGGGAACTCATTTTCCTGTTCCATCTCCGTGAGTTCTTTTCCTATCCCTGCCCCATTCCTGCAAGCTCTATCCTCTTCTGCACAAGCTTCAAATGCTTTAAAATCATAAGTGTTCGAGTCTTGTGTGGTTATGGCAGAGCTTACAGGAATGGGGCAGGGACAGGGACAAAACTCACGGGGACGGGGTGGGGAAATTGAGTTCCCCATATCATTCCCTAGCGGAAATTGTTTATTGTTTATTGAAAGCTTCTATACAGCTACTAATGACTGGGTAGTCAATTCAGAGCGGTTTACATAAGCTTGCTGAGGAAAAGGGCTTTGCATGACCTTGCCCCACTCCTTTGGTCATCCCTGGCAGATTCTTAAAGGACACTCCACTTTCTAGCTTTAGTTCTATTCTGATGCTTCTTAAAGGCGTGGAAGGGCATAGTCAAAAGAAACATCTAAGTCCGTTTCTGGCCTAAGTCGCTAGTTGCCCAAAGTCAGCTAAGTAAAATGTCTATTCCAGAAAAATGCATCCAAAATATCTTCCCCCCCCCAAAAAAATTGTCTAGTTGGACGTCCAGCCGTTTGATCGTCCAGACCGCTAAGTCGTCTATTGTTATACCCCATTCTCATTCAAAACTTTGTCCAAGTCAAAAATGCCCAGAACAAGACCATTTGGACGTGGGCGGAGTCAACAAAGTGATGAACTGGCCACCTAAACATTGCACCAGAGTAGTGGGGTACCTTACAGGACACTGCTGTGAACTTCACAAAAAGGGTGCTACATAAACATCTCACCACAATTCCCTTATAGGTCATGGTGAGCCCCCCAAAACACCCCCAGAACCTGCTAGACCCACCTGCCTACCACCTGAATAGCCCTTATGGCTGAAGGTGCCACTTATATGGCAGTACAAAAGGGTTTTGAGGGGTGCACATGTTTCACCATGAATGAAGTGATTAGAGTGGTTTATGGGCCTGGGTCCTCCTCTCCATGGTTCACTAACCACCCCTAAGACCACTTAAGCCACCTCTGTGCAGCTCTACTAGGCTTTCCTGTGCCAGGCTGCCAGATGCTGATGTTCTGAAATATCACTATTACAAAAGGTAAAGCAGAAAACAAGAAGACCCAAGTGTTCCACAGAAAAAAGAAAACAACCTGTAGAGAAACAGGAAGGATGCCTCTCAGTACTGAGCAGCAGTGCAAAATCATGCTCCTGCTCGTGTTGCTCAGCGGCCGAAGAAACTCCGGCAGCTGGTTAGCAGCAGGGCAGGAACTTGGAACGTTTGCTCCTGCCCACTGCACCTCCACCGCGGATCGCCAGATGAGGTACCTATAAGGCTAGGGCAGTGAGGGAGTTGGGGGAAGAGCCTGGCGGCAGCAGCAGCCTGAAAAAAAAAATTCTGAGAGGGGGGCATTGACCCGAATATAAACCGGGACCCCCATTTTGCTTACTTGCATGCAGTACAGTCACTGGACTCTCTTAGAGGGCTTACCCATACTCTTTTCTCACCTCTGCAGTGGATGTGGCGATGGGTCTACCGCTTCCATGGTATTTACTCTACCTGCACACGATACCTATTCAGGGCGATAGACTTTTTTGAACTGGATGTGAAGGCGTGGTCTTTACTCATTAGAATAAACAAGGGATCGTTTATTTGTTTCATGTATGAAGATGATACCTTGAAATCCTTCCCTGTACTAAAGGAAGAGTTTCGACTCTCCTTGGGGTATTATTTCACTTATTTACAATTGCGGCTGAAATCATGTTTGTGAGCTGTGGGTTTTTGCCCTAAATGTTAGAGATAATATATAATTAGAGGGTGACAATATGTTCCCATCCTCTATTACAGACGTTAATTCCTCCACCTATTTGTATTACTCTATTACAGTGGTCTGAAACTCAAACCCTTTGCAGGGCCACATTTTGGATTTGTAGGTACTTGGAGGGCCTCAGGAAAAAATAGTTAATGTCTTATTAAAGAAATGACAATTTTGCATGAGGTAAAACTCTTTATAGTGTATAAATCTTTCCTTTTGGCTGAGTCTTAATAATAATATTGTAATTTATAGCTAAAGAGACATATGATTAAGAAAGTGTTTTATTTTATTTCTGTGATTATGTTAAACATACCGAGGGCCTCAAAATAGTACCTGGCGGGCTGCATGTGGTCCCCGGGCTGCGAGTTTGAGACCACTGCTCTATTATGTCTTTCTATCCTACCGTGTTTCCCCGAAAATAAAACCTACCTCGAAAATAAGCCCTAGTTGAAGCATTTTTTTTTTTTGGGGGGTGGTGGTAAAGGAAAGCAAAATAAAAGGCCACTGCTGGTACCGTGTTCTTCCTAAATGCCGCATCAGTCCCTTCCATTTCTCCCTCCCCTTCCATTTCTCCCTCCCCACGCCAACCGCGAGACTGACATATCATTACCTACTTCCAAAAGGCAGCGTCGTGGCAGTAATCTAAACAGGCTGCTTCGGACCTGCTCACGTCAGGGTGTTCCTCTGCCGCATCACTGATGATGTCATCAGCAATGCGGCAGTGGAACGTCCCAACGTGAGAAGGCCTGAAGCAGCCCATTTAGATTGCTGCCGTGACGCTGCCGTTTGGAAGTAGGTAATGATATGTCAGTCTCGCGGTCGGCGTGGGGAGGGAGAGATGGGTTGGTGGGACTTTGGCTGCATGGCAGGGAGGATAGAAAGATGCTGTGGGTTTGTGATTGGGCAGTTTCTCCGAAAATAAGATCTACTACATTTTTGGGGCCCAAAAATAATATGACAGTGTCTTATTTTTGGGGAAACACAGTATTTAAAACTGTATTCCCCCCCCACCTCCTGTAATTCTTGTCAGTCCGTAGTATCCATGTAAATACAGATACTGTTTTTATTTAATGACAAATGTTTGTATGTCCCCCCCCCCCTTTTTTCTTTTTAATTGATATTTTACTGTATAACTGCTCAGAAATTTGATAAGCGGGATAACAAATTTTAATAAAACTTAGAAACTTGGGCATGGATGAGAAAAGGTCAGCCAACAGAGTTACCGGAACACACCATAATCTTATTCCCCTGTGCTTCTAAGGAGCTGCAAGCCCTCAGCAGTAAAGTTTTCATTTATATGGTATATCGAGAGCAACGTCAGACAGCAGGGGGCAACAAACTCCACATGTTGGAAGAACGGAGGTATTTCAGACTGAGAAGAACGCTGCAGTTTTTGTGTGATCAAGCAGAATTTTGCAATTTCTTTAATTTTCTTAATGTTAAGTGACTTGGCACAGCTAGATTCTGCAGCCTGCAGTCCTGTCAGGATCAGAACTGTGACAGAAAGCACAGATTGCATCTTGGAATCTACAGCTGCCAAGAGTGGTGGAGGTCTCGCATGGAGGCTCCATCGCTTGCAGCAGTTCTAAGAAAACAGACTGCCCTTTTCAAAGTAAGAAATAATCAGCCTATATCCTTTCCACTGAACTTCAGAACAGTAAACACGCCAGGCCCCAGGAATTTAGTGCTTAAGAGAAGTACTGCCTTGCAGTGCCCTCTGCTATTTCATTACTGAGATCCTATATATACAGTGCTCTGCCAATGCACCTCAGTCCTACCATGCAAATCTGCTTGCTAATCTAGTATTGAGACCTCCCCTGCACTCAAATTTTTGTCAGGGTACCTCAGTCTTGTCCTGCGCGTCTCAACTTCACCTCCCCTCAGCTTTTCCAGTATTAAGACATTTCCCACCCACCATCATTACCAGTGAATCTCTATCCTTCCCTGAGGCTCCCAGCCCCCTGGCTATTCCAGTATTGAGCCTCCCCCACCAGTTTTTACAGTGCACTTCAAACCTGCCTTGAGGCTCTTAAATCCCCCACCCCCCTAGCTATTTCAGCATTGAGACTACCACCAGTTTGCCAGTGCTCCTGAATCCTGCTATAGTGATGCAGTCCTGGAATAAACTATATTAGTCCTCTCCTTTTTTTAGTCCAATAATCTCATTGTTTCCATTTGCCTTTTGCCTGAAGCTTTCATTCTCTCTTTTTTGTTAACTGTCTTAAAGCTCAACCTTTGGATTTATTTTAAATGAGCTTCAAACAAGAGGATACTGAGAATTCTCTCTGACTCTTCTGCTGGAAGACTGCACCTCACAAGTAATCTTAGCCTTATCCTACTCCCCCTCCCCCTTTTGAAAAAGCAGGGGGAGGGGGAAGTAATAAAAAAAGCCATTTTTGCAATTCCAACCTGCTGAACGCACAGGGTTGATAAAGTGGGCATTTGTGAGAGGAGCCGCTCCACTCTCCACTTTTAAAGTCATTTCAATTTGTCCGACAGCGCCTGTGCGCTTCAGTTCAGAGTTAATGATCTGCAGCCTTCCCTCTAACTCATCCTGCCATCTTGACTGATTTTTCTTGATTACTGTAATGGAATGGTCAGAGGATTATTAAACAACTGGAGCTGGATCCATGAACATGTACCTACTGCTACTTCCTTATCTCCTATCCTCTCTTCTCAACATCCTCTGCCAATAAAGCAATTCAAGCGGACAGCTGTGCATGTGGGAGGGATTCTGAGGGGCTGGGATTGGATACAAAGCTTATTCCATTCTGATTCAACTTCACCAATCAACTAACTACTTTCTGCCTTGAGAGCTGAGCCAGTCCTGGTTTTCTGAAAAAAATCAAAACAAAACCTGGAACTACAAGTCCAGAGATGCAAAGGAGAATAAAACCAGTACCGACTCAGGTAGTATAATCTAGGTGCTC
The DNA here is from genome assembly GCF_902459505.1 of Geotrypetes seraphini. NCBI lineage: Eukaryota > Metazoa > Chordata > Amphibia > Gymnophiona > Dermophiidae > Geotrypetes > Geotrypetes seraphini. Next base: position 213,276,327 of record NC_047086.1, read on the forward strand.
ATGTAAAAGATTAGAATCAGTATGTAAAAGATTAAGGGATTTTAGCTCACCTAGATTCACAAAGCAAACCGATCATGTACCGATCGGTTTGCAACCCCTTTGCGCCCTGATTTCCCTCCGGCCCAATTCGCTTACCTCTCTGTCGACCATCCTCCGATCTGCACATGCAAATGAGGGTAACAGCATGCAAAGTAGGCAGGGACCCGATTCACAAACCAAAACCTTGCAACACTGACTGGGCTAGCTGATCACAAACAAGCAACTGCTGAGGACCAGTCGCTCAAGCCCTTTCCAACTGCCCTGCCTTCTGCCACCCTGTTCTCTGCCCTGTCAGCCCTGATCTCCTGCTTCCCCGAACTCCTCCTGCAGCCCCAACTCTCCCGCTGCCCCGGTACACCTATTTTGAAAACAGAGAAGTCATATTTGACAACGAAGCCATAACAACTATTTTATGAATCCAAATATTAGTTATTTGAGCATGTGGTATAACTTCTTACAATTGTTTCTTTTTTCCACTGCTGAATTCATGTATTTATTTATTATTTATTTTTTATTTTGTGGCACATACAGAAATCCATAAATTGTTGGTTCAGTACCATTGACTGTTACTGGGCAATTTTTCCCATTAGAGTAAAGGGATGAAACACAGCATTTGTGCAGCTCAAATATCCAGCTACATGAAAAATAAAAGTGTACTTAAAAATTCAGCTTCTACTGTTGGAATGTGGGAAGGGGGGGTGCATAGGTGAGGGTCTGATCATCGAGTCTGAGTTCACCATGAAATATTTATTTATATGAGTGGGGTGGGAGTAGGGTGGGATGGGATTAGGGGTATATGTAGTTATTCTGGAATTCTCATTTCAATCAATTTAAATGGCTATGAAATTTTACTCATTAAATGTAAATGGGCTTAATCATCCCATAAAGAGGAAAAAAGTATTGAATTTCTTGAAAAAGCAAGAGGCTGATGTATATTTCTTGCAGGAAATGCATCTCTCTCCAGTAGAAGCCAGAAAGCTAGAGGGTGGATGGGTAAAACATTCTTTTTATGTGCCTGCTGTGGGAAAGAAAGCTGGTGTGGCTGTCCTGGTCAATAGGAAATGCTGTGCGGTATTTGGTAATGCTAGTGCTGACTCGATGGGAAGATGGATTCATATTGACATGACCTCAGGAAATGATACCCTGAAGCTTCTTAATATATACACCCCTAATACAAATCAGGCTGATTTCTTTAAAAAAACTCCAACATTTAATTCTGTCACTTGCTACATCTAATCTAATTGTGGCCAGATAAACAACCTAATAAACAACTAAAGTCACTAGGTTTGGATAATCTTGTGCAGTCATGTGGATTTAAAGATATATGGAGGCTTTTTCATTTTAATGCTTGTGAATTTTCTTTTTGTTCCCATGTTCATCAATCATTTTCCAGAATTGATTATTTTTTTTGTTTCAGATCATTTAACGCAGCAGGTTACACAAGCTAACATAGATCCTGACGGATCTTGCAGGTATTTGGATTGAGTGCCAAGTTGGTGAAAAGGACTCTACTGTCTGGAGATTCAATAATACATTGTTTGCAGATTCAAACTTTCTTGCGGAAATTAAAAAAAAAAATTTTTCAACTCAATACCTCAGAGGAAGTCTCATTGGAAATTATTTGGGGTGCTTTTAAAGCTACAATGAGAGGGCAAATAATTTCTTATTCGGCGCATATACAGAAAATGCTGAAATTAGAATTTTCTAATTTGGAACTAAATATTCGGTCCTTAGAGTCACAATTGGCCTTAAAATGGGAACACACTACTTTACAGGCCCTCTTGAAAGCTAAATATAAATACAATGAGATTTCTTCGCAATTTGCTAGGAAATATTTGTTTTCCCTACAAGCTCTGTACTATGGAAACTCGAATAAAGCAGGAAGATTATTGGCTAATTATCTCAAAGCCAAAAAAGGAAAACAAAATATTGTGGCTATTAAAGATGAGAAAGGCAAAATTCATTCTCAAATTGGAAATATTTTGAAACAAGTTTTGGAATTTAATACAGCTTTATATTCTTTTGAGCTTTATTCAGATAGAAGGATTAGAATTTTTAAAACTTAATTTAGGAACCAAAAGTTCCCGAGCATATAAAAAGAAATCTTGATGCACCTATATCACTAACAGAACTTCAGATAGCGTTTAAGTCCCTCAGAGCTGGAACCGCTCCGGGTGGTGACAGATTCACGGTGGAGTTTTTCAAATCATTTCAAATTACACTTTTACCTCTTCTTCTAAATTTGTACCAATCACAGCTAACTACAGGTTTTATTTCAGGTACTATGGCTGAATCTTTAATCATTGTTTTGCCAAAGCGAAATAGAGATCCCATGTTGGTTTCAAATTACAGGCCTATTTCCTTAATCAATGTAGATGGAAAACTCCTGGCTAAGCTATTGGCTTTGAGATTAGCCAAAGCTCTCCCTTATATGATTGGTATGCACCAAACTGGTTTCGTTGCTCAGAGGCATTCTTCAAATAATACTAGATTGGCATTTCATATGCTAAATTTATCAAAAACAATGAATGATCTGGCTTTCCCTGTCTCTCTGGATACAGAGAAAGCCTTTGATCATGTGGAATGGACTTTCATGTATCAAGCAATGGATTGGTTTGGTATAGGATTTGGATTTATACAAATGATTCAAACCTTCTACCTGACTATATATTAGTAATACCTTTTCAGATCGTTTTTGTCTAAAGAGGGGAGTTAAGAACATAAGAATTGTCGCTGCTGGGTCAGACCAGTGGTCCATCGTGCCCAGCAGTCCGCTCACGCGGTGGCCCTTTGGTCAAAGACCAGTACCCTGAGACTAGCCCTACCTGCGTATTGTAGCGGAGCCGGTACCTGTGGTTTCACGCTAGCCCGGCCACACTCACATATGCGCTGCTCCGACGTGCCTCCCTAGACGGAGGGAGGTCCTGCTGGATAATATGCACTGTCTTGTCAGCAAATCAAAAAAGACAAAAAGAGTCACTTCTTTAATCATTAAATTTCCCCTTTATTAGGTGGTATGATTAAGGTGCATTCTCCAATAGAGTGACACCCTCACAGTCTTATAACACAATCTTTTATATCAGAGAACTCAGGCTAGGATGGCCCAAAACAAAAGAGGCCAACCGGGACCTTTAGTCAGGTAAGTAATCACCAAAATAAAGCTTCAATCAAAAAGAAAAACATTCACCAGTTCTCTTTAGTGGCACACAAAGTCCATAAGCACAGCGTTGCTCCAAAAGAACCAATGCACAAGCCTTAAACTCCTTCTGGCTTGTTTCCCAGCCAGCTCAACAGGAGCTGCTGGGGGAGGGGAAGGAAGTCAGCGAATCCACTAATTAAATAATCTGATTTTCAGACTTGCCACTAATGGCCCCACTAACCCAACCTGATGTACAGTGGATTCTCCCCAATCTGCCTTCCCTCAAGACTTTCACCATCTGACAGCCCCAGCCAGCTTAACTATAGCTGACACCATTACACTTGCAAACAAAGCAAAAGAAAAACGTTTTTTTTTTCCTTCCTGCTTCTCCCAAGCAGGACAGGTGCTGCCAGCACAAGTCCTTCAAAGGCATCCAGGAATCAAACACCCTTTCCCCACACAGTGCAAACCCAAACCCAGGAGGTTTATAAACTTTACAACTCCCAGTCCTGCCACTTAGCTGATTTCCATCTGCACATCTTCAGGCAGACTGAAAGTTTCTCCAAACTCCATAGCCTCCTCACTGGGTAGCTGGTTGGCCAAAGGGTCTGTTTCAGGCTCCTGCATTTCCCAGTCCCGAGACTCTGGAACACCTTCAGCAGGAGAGACCCTTTCCAGGGCTGGCCCCGGATAGACTGCCTTCCTCCCTTTCAGAGCCGTCTCTAAAGTACACAGGGGAATCTGACCTGCCCTTGGAGGGGGAGGAGCTTTCTGCCGATTTCCCCTAGCTGACTTTGGGAGCCTAATCATTCCCTTCAGCTGGGGAAAGCCAGGGGGAAGGAAATCTCTCTGAGGCTGTTGTAAGCTGTTCTCAACCTCCTCCTCTCCTCCCTGGAGATCAGCCCCGACTGAATTAAAGGGCAAGCTAGGATTTCCCTTAGGCTTGGTCACAACCCTATCCCCGTGGTTAGCCCTCTGAATCCCTGGGACAGGTTTAATTAGCTCCTGCCCTGGTGCAAGAGGCACTTTGGGGGATAGGATTGTGACAGTATGTTCTGGTTCAGCAGGAACTTGTCTAACGTAGTCTTGAATCCCTGGAGGGTGTTTTCCCCTATGACAGACTCCGGAAGAGCGTTCCAGTTTTCCACCACTCTCTGGGTGAAGAAGAACTTTCTTACGTTCGTACGGAATCTATTCCCTTTCAATTTTAGAGAGTGCCCTCTCGTTCTCCCTACCTTGGAGAGGGTGAATAACCTGTCCTTATCTACTAAGTCTATTCCCTTCAGTACCTTGAATGTTTCGATCATATCCCCTCTCAATCTCCTCTGTTTGAGGGAGAAGAGGCCCAGTTTCTCTAATCTTTCACTGTACGGCAACTCCTCCAGCCCCTTAACCATCTTAGTTGCTCTTCTCTGGACCTTTTCGAGTAGTACCGTGTCCTTCTTCATGTACGGCGACCAGTGCTGTACGCAGTACTCCAGGTGAGGGCGCACCATGGCCCGGTACAGCGGCATGATAACTTCTCTGATCTGTTCGTGATCCCCTTCTTTATCATTTCTAGCATTCTGTTCGCACTTTCGCCACTGCCGCACATTGCGTGGACGGCTTCATCGACTTTTCGATCATAACTCCCAAGTCTCTTTCCTGGGAGGTCCTGGATATCCTGTATTCGTGCATGAGATTTTTTTTCCTACAAGCATCACTTTACACTTATCCACGTTGAACTTCAACTGCCTTGTTGATGCCCATTCCTCGAGCATGATTATGTCACATTGCAGATTTTTGCAATCCCATGTCTTAACTACTCTGAATAACTTTGTATCATCTGCAAATTTAATCACCTCACTCAACATACCAATATCCAGATTGTTTATAAAGATGTTGAAAAGCACGGGTCCAAGCACCAAGCCATGCGGCACCCCACTGGTGACGCTCTTCCAGTCCGAATATTGTCCATTTACCCCCACTCTCTGTTTCCTATACTCCAGCCAGTTTTTAATCCACGTGAGTATTTCACCCTCAATTCCATGGCTCGCAATTTTCCGAAGTAGTCGTTCGTGCAGAACCTTGTCGAACGCCTTCTGAAAGTCCAGATATACAATGTCGACCAGGTCACCCTTGTCTATCTGTCTGTTTACTCCCTCAAAGAAGTGCAGCAAGTTCATCAAACATGATCTGCCTTTGCTAAAACCGTGCTGACTGGTCCTCATCAGCCCATGTCCGTCAAGATGATCAATGATACGATTCTTTATCAGCTACTCTGCCTCATCAGCTACTCTACCATCTTTCTCGGTACCGAAGTCAGCCTTACCGTTCTGTAGTTTCCCGGATCTCCCCTCGAACCTTTCTTGAAGATCGGCGTAACATTTACCACCTTCCAGTCTTCCGGCTATTAATTAAAGCAGTTCTGCTATGGTCCCTTTCAGTTCTTTGATGACCCTCGGATGGATGCCATCCGGTCTTGGGGATTTATCGCTCTTAAGTCTATCGATCTGCCTACACTCCTCCTCTAGATTGACCGTCAATTTGTCAGCTTTCCGTCTTTGTTTCCAGCATATAGCCTGATGTCCCTTATCTCCTTTGCTTTTTGATATTGTTCTGGAACCCTTGTTGTTGGATATACAGCAGGCAAAGGATACACAGGGGATTCCTTATGCAGGTCGGGAATATAAGATCTCTGCTTATGCAGATGATATCTTTCTTCATTTGAAGAATCCTGATTCCACCATTCCGCATTTACTGAATTTGATGATAGATTTGGGAAATTCTCTGGATACAAAATAAATTGGAGTAAATTGGAGGTTCTTCTACTAAATGTGCATTGTACAAAAGGTTTATTTGGTCATTCCCGTTCCTCTGGAAGGAAGAGGGGATAAAATATCTAGGTATTATGATTCAAAAAACTCTGGAAGATACAATGACAGTAAATGTGAAATCTTTAGTGCTGAAAGTCAAAGAAATGTGTGAGCATTGGAACCCATTACATCTCTCTTGGTGGGGGAGAGTACAAACTGTCAAGATGATGATATTGCCTGTAGTTTGCTAACAAATGGGTACGTTGCCAGTTTATTTTCAGGGGTCCTTTTATTAGAAATTAAATAGAATTCTCACTAAATTTATTTGGCTAGGTAAAACTGCTAGAATAGTTTTAGTGTCTCTACAAAACCCAATTGCAGCAGGTAGGGTAAATTTCCCAAACTTTTACAGATTATAATAATAATAATAGTTTATATACCGCAGGACCGTGAAGTTCTATGCAGTTTATAATGATTATAAGATATTACAGATCGAGTGGAATACTATCAAGCTTTTATCATGCGGCAGAGTATATAGTGGATCCTTCCTGAAGTCTTGGAGCATCTTCCACACTGGCTTTACCTGGAATGGCAACTTACGTCCCCAATGAGATTGTGTCATGTTTTGAGTATTAAACTACCTCGTATTTACAAGGATAATAGTATTTTATTATCTACTTGGAAAACCTTACAATTCATGAATAATTTAACATCTGAGCTGATACAACAGTCCACATGTCAATCCTTGTGGTTGAACTCCAAGATTCAAATTGGCGAGTCTAAGATCCTCTGGAAGCATTGGCTGCAGGCAGGTATACGTACCTTGGATGATGTATTATCAAATGGAAAACTGCTTGATTTTTCACAACTGCAACAAATATTCGGTATTTCGAAATCTCAAGCAGGCCATTCAGAAAGGGTTCCCTGATTGGCAAAATCTAAAAAATCAGTATAGCTTGCCAGGCCTATGTTTCCAGACTGATTTGCTAGGGCATCAGGCAGCCAAGTGGTATAAATTAATATCTGAATTTTTGAACAAGAAACCAAAAACTAGTCTTAGAAACATTTGGAGCATTGAGATTAAGCAGCAGATTTCTGCTACTCAATAGTCACGAATTTGGTCTTGGAGGATGAGGTGTACAGTGTCAGCATTTCTGAGACAAATTTGGTTATTTTTGTTGCATAGGACTTTTTGGACCCCGGTTCATCTGCAGAAGTTAGATAATTCTAAATATAACAGATGCTGGCACTGTCATCTTGACATAGGGACACTGGATCATCTGTTGTTCTACTGTCCATCCAGGGAGAGTGGGAGGGGGGTTATATCTTTGCTTTGTTATGATCTTGGATTACATGTAATAGAAGGGAAAAGGGGGGGGGGGTATTCTTTATGTATTATTATTGATTGATTATTAGTGCTTACTTTGGTGATTAATGTATGTATATTGTCCTGTATTTTTTGTTGGCTTGAAAATTAATAAAGTTTTATTTAATTTTTTAAAATTCAGCTTCTTTCTCCCTATTCGGCAGAACTGAAACTCATAGCTGTAAGCCTGCCTGTCCCGATCGCCTGCCTGTCTCGAATGCCTGCCGGCCCCGACTTTCCCACCCTTTCCCGCAATGCAAGCCCGTGGTTTTAACCCATGGGCTTAAGCGGGTTAAAACCACGGGCTCCAAAGTTAAAAAAAGAAAAAAAAAATCTCTGCCGGGCCTGGAGGTCCAGCACATGCGCAGACCATCTATAGAGCAATCTGGGCAGGCAGATGAGAGCGTTCCTACGATCACCCCCCCTCTGTATATTGAAGTTTTGAAAATTCATCGGACCTGGTCCCGATCAGGCAGGTTCATGAATCTAGCCCTAAGGCTGCAGTTGTCCCACTGGACAGAAGAAGGTGATAGAGGCGAAAGGAGCTACCTGTCCCAAAATGCACAGAGCTTTACAACTCAGTGCTGAGACTCATTAAGGAAATAATTCAAACCTTTTGAGTCAGAGGGGTGGAACTCAGGCAGGGAGAAGAAGGATATATGCCTAGCTTAGACTGATTGAGAGGTCCCAGGGGAAGAGGGTTCCCCAGAGAGCTTCCAGAGAGAAGAAATTTCCAGTTTCCCTAGCTGTGGGCTGAAGCAGACCCCTTGGAAGAAGACTGAAATAGAGTGAGTGGTTTTTGCACGGCTGGGGTAAGCCATTGATATATTGAAGTTGGACTCTTATTCCAGCTCTGGCTATAGCAGTGGCATTCCTAACATATGTGACACCCGGGGCCCATCTTTATGAAAAACATGATTTTTATTAACAATCCACGAAAAGGCAGCATCTTACATACTGTAGTGAGCAGTACAACATCAATACACCCATTGTAAAACTAAACAAGCCAAACTAGTACAGATCAATCCTACACAGTCAATCCTAACAGAAAACCATGTCTTTCGAACACACAGAACACCTATGTCTAGTATGGAATATGTAATCACAAACTAACCCCACCCCCTTTTACAAAACTGTAGTGTGTTTTTTTAGCCATGGTGGTAATAGCTCAGATGCTCATAGAATTTTGAGCATCAGTGCTGTTATCACCATGGCCGACGCTAAAAAATGCTCTACAGTTTTGTAAAAGGGGGGATAAAATAGAAATACATAGACAAAGGTTAAATTGAACCACCATGAAGCTGGAGTCTGCATACAATGCAACATCACAGAAACAGCGATGCATCTGCCCTAAAGCAGTGTCTCCTACCTGCTGCTTGTGCCAGCCTCAGCTCTCATTCTGATGTCACAGGACCAGGAAGTGACATCAAAAGGAGAGCTGAGGCTGGCATGAGAAGCATGTAGGAGATGCTGCTCGATGCCAGTGAAGATTTGAAGAGGTAGGTATGTAGTGACAGTGCCTAGGGTGGTCTGTCCCCTTGCCATTCCTTGCTATGCTACTGCATGTAAGGCATGTCAATATTTGGGTTACGCTAGTATTTTATCATGGGATCTGATGCCATTATAGAATAGCTGCTGCCATGCATCCTCAGGGTAACTAATGGCCTAGTTGTAGAAATGTCCCCTTCATGTTAATGGGGGGTGGGGGAAAGGGTTGCTTTTGATGAGAAAAACAAAAACAAAGGGGCACCAGGCAACATTCAGCCAATCAGACTGCTCCATTCACTTTCCCTCTGCTCCTCCCCTTAGAAGTTTTCTGTATTTCTTTCCTATAAGATTTTTTAAAGATGGATATTTACTGATGTTTAAAAATGCTTCCCAGTGCCTGTGTATGTGAAGTGCACCTGTATGGCTAGTCCTGTGCTGGGAATACTACCTGTTGAAGCAGAGGCATTTTCCAAGAGCTTTTTATACCATTGCCAGAAAAACCCACAATTCTTTCCTCCCATCTAGAGAATGACACGGGGACAAATTTTTCCCCTCCCCGGTGGAAACTCATTTTCCCATCCCCGCAAGTTCTTTTCCTGTCCCTGCCCCATTTCTGTAAGCTCTGCCTTAACCGCACAAGCCTCGAACACTTAAAGTGTTTGAGGCTTGTGCGGTTAAGGCAGAGCTTATAGGAATGGGGCAGGAACAGGAAAAGAACTCACCGGGATGGGATGGGAAAATTAGTTCCCACTGGGACGGGGAAAAATTTGTCCCCATGTCATTCTCTACTTCCACTTCTAATTGCGGATTAGTTTGGAGCTGAAAGTATCCCTCACCTCATGTTTTTCTGAAGCATTCACAGGTGGTGACACATATCTACGACCATACATTCTCTCTCATAAATTTTCTCCAACTGAGATTTTACCCCTAAGAGTCAGCTATAAAAATTCAGACCTCAAGCACATGAATCATTGTGGAGATTTGACAAGACTGAGAGATTGGGGTTATTTGTTGAGGGTTTTTTTTTTTTTGTATGTTTATTTTTATTTCTCAGTCCACACATAGTCAGGGGTTGTCAGAAATTCCCTATCAAGGGCTATCCTATTTAAAGGTAATGGGTTTCAATATTTTGAGGTATACAGTACAAGAGAACTTGCCTTTTTGGTTTAGTAATGTAATGTAATGTAATTTATTTCTTATATACCGCTACATCCGTTAGGTTCTAAGCGGTTTACAGAAAATATACATTAAGATTAGAAATAAGAAAGGTACTTGAAAAATTCCCTTACTGTCCCGAAGGCTCACAATCTAACTAAAGTACCTGGAGGGTAATAGAGAAGTGAAAAGTAGAGTTAGAGGAAAAATAAAAATAAAATAAACATTTTAACAAGACAGCATTGATCTAAATACTTTGGAAGGTAGAAGAGAGGAGAGAAAGGAATAGAAGCAGAAGGGGGAGCCGTTGAACAGTAGAATTCTGGAGAAATTTAAATGATAGAAATAGAACAAAACAATAGATAAGATTAAAGATAAATCATAAGCTGGAAAGAAAAATAAAATAAAACTTTGTCTTCAATCCACGGTTTCAGCGTCAGTGATGAAGTACAGATTACCAAAGATGTTAAAGGGGATAAATACATTTACCAGATGATAAACATTTAATTTTCTTAAAAAATAGGAAACCCCCCTAATTTAACCCTCCCATTTTACAAAGTCACGTTAGGCTTTTTTATCACCAATCACGGCAGTATTAGCTCTGCTGCTCATAGAATTCCTATGAGCATCGGAGCTAATACTGCTAATACGGTGATTATAAAAAAGGCCTAACGCGGCTTCATAAAAGGGGGCCTAAGCATCTTACTATATTTCCTACAAAAAAAAATAGGATTTCAATAATTCCTTAAATTCAAAATAGGAAGATTCCATTCTCGATGTAGAAGTAAAGAGTTTTAGCACTTAACTGCTTGATAAGTAAAGGAAGCAATAAAAAATACCACTTGTAGATTGTTTGTGGACGGAAAAAGAAGTAAAAAATTGTTCTGAGATTGTAGACTTTTAGGGGCCCTTTAACTAAGCTGCACTGAAAAGTGGCCTGTGTTATTTTAGCAGGTGGACTAAAGTCACTTTTTAGCGTGGCTCTAAATTGGACACAGTTTGGCTTTCCCTATTAATGGCCATGCGCTAATTTTGATATTAGCACGTGGCCATTGGCGCATGAGCTCTTGCCATTATCTATTTTGTAGTCAGTAAGGGCTCCCACGCTAACCCTGTGCTAATCAGTCAGTGCATGCCAATACCCACTTGGTAACTGATTAGCACAGGGCACATCTACTCTCCAGCCCCAAACACCCCCTCCAAAAATTAGATACCTTGAAATTGATTTATATACTACGGGGCTCATAATAAAAAAACAAATAAATGTCTAAAAAGTGGCCTAAATGGGTACTTGGACGATCAAAAAGCCTGATCGTCCAAGTACCCATAATCAAAGCTGGTTTTAGACGTATCTAAAACCAGCTTAGGCCTTTCCCCTGCCTCTAAACGCACAAAGAGAAAAGAGGTGTTTTTAGAGGCGGGAAAAGGGCGGGAGGTGGGCCAACCTAGGTCTAGGTGTACAACAGGTATAACCAAAGATTTTGACAGATTGCCTAGTCAGCACTTATACGTTTTGACATAGACCAAGTCAAAACAGGTATAAGTGCCAAAAAAGGGGCAACCTACCTATCGTTGCAGGAGAGATGGCTCATCTCTCCTGCCGTGATGATGATCGCCCACCCCCCTCTGAACCGCGGCACTTCGGGGTGAGCATTGGGGCAGGGCATCTCCCCCTGCCGGCGATGCTCACCCCGAAGTGCCACGGTTCGGAGGGGGGTGGGCGATCATCATCTCGGCAGGAGAGATGAGCCATCTTTCCTGCAGCGATGAGCCCTCCCCCCTACAACAATTGGGCAAGAGGGAGCCCAAGCCCTCCTGCCCGGCGGCACCCTCACCCCCCCACTGGCCAATTCTGATGGGGCCAGGAGGGAGCCCAAACCCTCCTGGCCCAGTGGCACCACGACCCCCCTCCCCCCCCGCTGATTCCGATGGGGCCAGGTTGGAGCCCAAGCCCTCCTGGCCCGGTGACACCCCCTACCCCCACTAAAATACGACCCCCCCCCCCGCTGATCCCACGATCCCCCAACCCTCCTACCTTTAAATTGTTGGTCGGATGGACGGGTGCCAAGCCCGTCCATCCGACAGCTAAGCCATCCGTTGAATGGCTGGCCTTAGGGCCTGATTGCCCCAGGCGGCTCAAATCCCGCCCACAGGCGGGGCCTGAGACGCCTGGGCCTACCGGAATAGGCCCAGTAGGCTTAGATCCCTTCTGTTTTGTAGAAGGAGCCCTGACAGACACACAAAAATAACCTGATTATAACGCTGTTATATCAGGGAATAGTGAAAATTTTAAATTAATTTAGGGCCCATTGACGTCTTTTGTAGAATCCCTATAGTTATGGTTTGTTATTAGATAATATGCACATCCAGGGAGGGGGGATGGGTGGGAGGTAAACAAGGTTGGAAATATTGGGGTGGGGGAGGGGAGGGTATTACTATGAATAAAGCTTGAACAATTTAAGTGATGTCTATATTGTAAAATGATTAATTTATCCTGTATTTCACTTATTGTATGTATTTTAAAAATGAATAAAGAATTAATAAAAAAATAACCTGATTTTTATGTAATATGTATAATAGTTTTTTTTAGATCTAAATCAACTCTGTCCTGGAGGACCACCAGCCAGTCATTTTTTCTGGATAGTCCCAATGAATATGCATGGATTTGCTTACCTGTCACCTCCATTATATGCAAATCTCACTCATGCATATTCACTAGAGCTATCCTGAAAACCTAAATGACAGGTGGTTCTCCAGGACAGGGTTGGGAACCACTGATCTAGACAATATAAAGACTATTCTTTTAATAATTCCATATACATGTCTCTAAGAAACAAATCTGAAATGAAAAGTTTTTTGAGTATACTTTCTAATTTCCGGGGCCCATGGTTAGAACAGCCTACCTTTAATGTGTCAGCTCCCCACAAATTCAGGAAAATATTAGACATATCTCTTCTCCTTGTAATTCGCATGAGGTCCACCCATGTAAGACCCCAGAAATCTCACTGAAACTTCTACCAATTGTCTCTGTAATTCTTTTGTAAACTGCAATGAATTCAAGCTGAAAGTTGCGGGATATAACAATTTATATGGTATGGTATGATAAAAGTAATAATTTCCAGGAAAGACTGGGCTGGTAAAGGAATTTGAATTATAAATGATATTTTCCATTTCTATTTTCATCTCTACAAACAAACTCTCCCCCCCATTTTTACTAAGTCATGGTAGAGGTTTCCACTGTGGCCCAGAGATATTAAATGCTCCGAGGTTCATAACATTCCTATGAACATCAGAACAGCACTGTAGCTTAGCAAAAGGGGACCCAAGTTTGCTCTACCTTCAACTAACTTCTATAGGCGGCTCCAACTAACCCTTTCTTTTACAAAGCTGCATTAGGCTTTTTTATCGCGGCTGTGGCAGTATTAGCTCCGATACTTATAGAATTCCTATGTCAAATCAAAATCTACATTGTAGGCTATTCCAGACTAGACTCTAGCATACTTATTTCAAATTCAACACCAGTCAAACAATCCTCATAAGAAATAACATAAATTCTTAACGATCCTCAGAGGGTTTAGAATGTCCCATAGGTTCTAATGATAATAATCACCGGACCCAATCGTCATAGGATCAGTAATTTACTGATCATAAATTACTGATCCTATGACGATTGGGTCCGGTGATTATTATCATTAGAACCTATGGGACATTCTAAACCCTCTGAGGATCGTTAAGAATTTATGTTATTTCTTATGAGGATTGTTTGATTGGTGTTGAATTTGAAATAAATATAGATTTCCTATGAGAATCAGAGCTGATACTGCCGCGGCCAGCGATTAAAAAAGTCTAATGTAGCTTTGTAAAAGAAGCCCTAAGTCATTGTATTAAAAAAAAAGGAAAACTCCTTTATTGTTGACAGAGAAATCACTTCTTTTTTAAAGGACACGATAGCGTTCTCTCTTTATAAGCTAGTTATAAAAGTAACATCACTCTCCAAAGCTCATGGGGATTGGAAATGAACCAACATTTATCTGAAGATAATTGGATACTATTCTGGTCAAAAACAATAAGATCAGTATCATCAGCTAGTTATCTCCAGTCTCTGGTTTTCTTATATCATAAGTCAAGTTGAACTCCTAGAAAATTGCACCTAGCTGGTTTAACATCTTCTAACAGTATGTTGGAATTGTAAATCTCAAATAGGTCCTCTATTTATGTTGTATGATCGTGATGATGCTCAACCTTTTCGGACAGAGATTTGTTGGCCAATATTCAGCGCTGTTTAAGTGGCCAGAAATGGCACTGACTGGTTAATTTACACTTAACTGGTTAACTTAGTTGAATATTCATGGTTAGTGGCTAAAGGTTAACTGGCTATTTTAAGGAAAAAGAGTTCTGGTTTTGTGATGAGAATCTTCAACTTTTTCCTGATGTTTCAAGAGCTACTCAAGTTAGATTGAAACAATTTCTGCAATTTAAGGTTAGGGCATTAGCTCTTGGAGCTACCCTTTTTCTGATATTCCCATCCAAATGTTTGGTCAATATTCCTGATAGAAGTCACATCTTCTTTGAACTAGTCTAGTTAGACTGTTATTAGAGAAGGAAGCTAAATAAAGTGATCTAGTAGTAGTAATAATAATTTTATTCTCTTATACCGCCAAAGCCGTAGTAGTTCGAGGAGGTTTACAACAGAGAAGAACTGGACAGTCAGCGAATATAGGTACAATGTAAAGTCATCAAAATACAAGTGAGCAGAATACAGAGATAAGGCATAAGAGATCTTGGGTAACGATTCAGTTAGAGTATTAAAGAGATAGGGCTTAAGAGATCTTAGGTTACAAATCTTAGGTTACAAAGTTTGTTTTTACTAATTTTCTGACACTTAGGTAGGATGAGGAGTGCGTGATAATGTTACCCAGCCAATCGTTCAGTTGACCTGCTTGGAAAGCAAGTGAGTGTAGTTGAGTGTGCCTAAATAGTTAACCAGGAGAAAAGTTAACTGACTATGGGACTCATTTTCAAAACAGAAAAATGTCCAAAATTTGCCATAAAGGGACAGATTGATTTTTTTCTCACCAAACCCTTCCAATTTGCTATTTTCAAAACGTATTTTGTAGATGGATTTCTATGGTGCTTGTCTGAAGTGTGTCACGAAATCTCAAGGGTGTGTGGTAGAGATGTGGTTTGGGTGGGACTAGGGCAGGCTTGTGATTTGGATGTTTTTCTGCAATAATCAAACATTTTAGAAACTGTCCAGGGCACAATTTGGGCGTTTTGGGGCTAGACATGTTTTAACAAATAAGTACCAAATAAGTAACCAAACTGACCAGATGACCACTGGAGGGATGAAGGCATGACTCCACTCCCAGACATTCCCCCAGTGGTTACTGATCCCCAGTGTGTGAATGAAACACTACATATTTACCTGTGCGCTTCAGATGTTATGGCCAGTGCTAGTAGAGCAACAAGCAGGTACAAGCAGGTTCCTGGAGTAATCTTACTACACTTAAGTTGGAATAGATGAACCTTCCAACATCCACCCAAATCCCATAAAGATGACACCAGCAGCCATAATGGCTATTAGTGTGGTGTACAGTTGGGTCCAGTAGGTTTTGGAGGGCTCACCATATACTGTAAGGGGGTTATGGGGAGATGTGTACCTGGGACTTTTTATTTTGACATTCACTTCAGTGCCACTAGGGTGCTCCATTGCTCTGCTGGGATGCCTGTATGACCAGTCTAAGAATGCTGGCTCCTCCTACATCCCAATGGCCTGTTTGCACATTTTTCTTTTTATCTGAGACATGGCCATTCAAAATACTTTTTCTGTTTCAAAAATGGTCATGTTTACTACTGGACTTTTGTGCGTGTTCCGCAAAACGTCCAGCCTCGGATTTGGACATCATATCGAAAATGCCCCTCCACATAGGGTTACCATATGGCTCCAGAAGGAGTGTATAAGACACATGCTGCCGCCATCTTGCTGATATCTGAAAACTACTGACAGAGCAAAGTAGAGCTATAAGTAAGGTTCTTTTTTGTCTTTAGGAATGTTCTATATGAATAGTTATTGTATACCTTCTAATTTTTAGTAATCACTGTGCCTGACTACTAGTCCTGAAGCAGCGGAAAAAGTAAATGCTCCGTGAAACACTGGCCGCGTCGGCTCCGGTTATGGTTCCGGCTGTTTAATAGATGGCACATATGGAAGGAGAGCGTTAAAGATAAGTAATCACCTGTTGGTATTTTTCAAATCGTTGGGAAGTGGTGCTTGGTGCTTGGACTGTTTTGTTAAGCCATGAGTATGGCCAGAAAATTAAATTAAGGATTTTTGTATTGATAGCCAGGACTAACTCTGAAAGCACGGTTTGTGCTGGAGCGGGACTTATTTGCTTCCTTAAGAAGAGTGAAGGAAATTCTTGAAAGATTGTTTTCCACTCGTGCCAAAATCCTGACATATTTTTGTTGTTTGAAACTTTTGGATATTTCATTAAAGTGGTTTTGTTTGAACAACCTGGACCTTTTGTGTACAATTTCTGGGATACAATAAGAAACCTGTGTTCCACTATCCTTATTTTAAACTGTACAAGCTGACAAACTAAGGGCTCCTTTTACTAAGCTGCGCTACGCGGAAAATACTAATGCCAGCTCTATGGAGGCGTTAGCGTGTAGCACATGTGGCAATGTAGCGCATGCTAAGCACGTGCTAAAACCGTTAGCGCAGCTTAGTAAAAGGAGCTCTAAGTGAATTCTAAAAATAAGGTCTTAAATGAATAAGAATAATTTTATTAATTGATTGAAAGTTATAAAATAAAAAATACAAAACAACAAAAAAATTATAAATACAGAGAATCAGGTTTTTTGGCCAATGATTGAATTATGGAGCACATGTGTGAATTTTAACTACGCTGACAGTGCTGGTCGATGATAAGACTAAGGGGTCCTTTTATCAAGCTGCGCTAGCGGGGTTAGCGTATCAGACATTTCATCATGCGCTAACCCCCGTGGCCGGCTAAACAACTAACGCCTGCTCAATGCAGGCATTAGCGGCTAGCGCGGCAGGCAGTTTAACGCGCGTTAAACCCCTACCGCAGCTTGATAAAAGGACCCCTAAGTGTAGAGCTCCAAACTCTGAAGCCTTTTTCCTGAATTAGAAATGTATATAGATATATGGACAAACAGATAAACACGCTAAATTAGCGTTTATTCTAGATTCCCCCAATAGAGTGGATTATATGATATTGAAGTTATATTCGTTATTTGTGAAAGGAAAGGATAAGTTTTCTGTCTCTGTCTATGCTGGAAGTAATCAAATGCAGAATGTTCGTGTTTACTCTCTTGATGGTTTGGGAAGAGGTCATTTAATTTATGTTAACGAAGTTAGTTGTCTGAGACAATGAAGGCTCAACCCCCCACAGCTCTTAACACCTTTAAGATTTAAACAATGAAGTACATATCCTGCTCATTCATCCCCCCCCCCCTTTCTGGTGTTGATTACTTCTTTGAAGCCTATGTATCCTGTCACTAGATATGGTCTGTACTTACGTCATCTGCTAATACCACTGAAGATATATAAATGAATGCAGACTGATAATAAAACAGGCTATCCCTTTAGAACACTATCTGCGTATTCTTTCTTTCTAAGGGGAACTGCCTCCAGACGCCTGAAATAGATGATAGAATGTTTGCAGGACGATTTCGGGACCAAGAAACGGATCTTGTTCGTTTCAATTTGGGGGCTCGTCGTCCGGGATGGACTTGACATTACCAATATTTTGTGAGTATTTCTGAATTTTTGAATTCTGTTCTTTAATACTCATTAATTTATTTTTCTCAAGTACTTTAGCAAGAATGTGAGCCTTTGGGACAGTCAGGGAACTCTAAGTACTTTCTCTTCATCTTAATTAATCTTACTTAATGCATTTCTTCTGTTTCTACTGTAAATCGCTTAGAACCTCACGGTACAGCGGTATATAAGAAATAAAATTATTATTATTATTATTATTATTATTGGCGTCTTGTTCCAACCCTTTATCTATATTGTAGGGTTTTTGGTAAACCTGCCGCGGTTACTGTTCTTTTGGCAAGGACAAATATTAATGTGGAGTTTTCGGTAAGCTCCCACCGCGAAAATAAGCAGCTGCCATTCTTTCAGGAAGAATGAAATTAAGTGAAGACTTTTGGAAAGTCTCTATTGTGGATTTATAGAAACGTCTGCTCATTCTGTCATCTGTACCATTCTTTGCATGCGCTTTTCTCTTCTATCGCTTAGATAAGATTTTATAGAGTATAAGATTATATTGTATATTATTAATGTACCTCGCTTATAAGGTAAGGTAAGCGAAAATTTATGCATTGTTATATTGTTTTTTTTATTGAAAAAATTCCTGCATTATGATATTGTTTTTGGTTATGGGTCATAAAGGCACTTAGGATTCTCCCCCTCCTAGACAGATGAGACTTTGTTCGCTTCAGTAATAATAATAATAATAATGGTAATAACTTTATTCTTCTATACCGCCACAATCTTGCGACTTCTAGGCGGTTTACATTTAAGAGAGCTGGACATTCAGCGATTTACAATATGTGGAGGGAGTACAGAGTACAGAGACTATTAGGAATCAAAATTACAAAATATAATGTTTGCTAAGAATTTCGGAGCGGACCTGTAAAGAAAAATCGCAGCTTTCCTGAAAAAAGGGAAAAAATTACAATGTACAGTTTGTTTAGAGATTCAGAAACAGCAAGAATTAGGATTTCAGAGAGCATTGTGAAAAGAAAGTACTTGGTGAGGTTCTGTTTAGGTGATGTATCTGTCGAATAGGGTAGTTTTTATGAGTTTTCTAAAGGCATTGTAGGTCAGTTCGGCTTTATTAATGTGACTGTCTAGCCGATGTTGTTGTTTATTTGCTTGGAGCATGAAGGTTCTGTCCAGAAAGGTTTTGTATTTACAATTGGTTATGCTTGGGTATGCAAAAAAAGATAGCTGTTTCTGGTTTGTCTTGTTGGGTTGTGGAGTGCAAAGTGGGTTTGTAGATACATAGGTGCTAGTCCCCAAACTAGCTTGAAACATATGCAGGAGAACTTGAATAATATTCTTGCCTCGACTGACAGCCAGTGCAGTGGTTTGTGGTGGGGGTGATATGGTCATTCTTTTTTAATCCATATATCAAACGGACAGCTGAGTTCTGAATGATACCCAAATAAACGATATTACAATAGTCCAGGGTAGAAAGCACTAGTGATTGCACTAGTAATCTAAACGATAGTGGGTCGAAGTATTTTTTGATGGTCTTTAATCTCCATAACATCGTTAAACATTTTGTTGCCACTATATTTGTGTGTTCAATCATAGTGAGGTGTGTGTGTCCAATGTGACTCCCAATATTTTTATTGTGTTGGTAATTGGGTAATCATGGTCTTTTATATGTAGCATTGAATTGGCAATTTTATCTGTTGGGCTTGCAAGGAAGATTTTTGTTTTTTTTCTGTGTTGAGTTTCAGTTTGAAGTTGCTTGTCCAATGTTCTATTTCGGTCATTATATGAGTAATGTATTTTGAGGTTTCATTTGTTATGCTATTCACTGGGATTAGGATGGAGATGTCGTCTGCATATATGTACTCGATCAGGTTTGGTTTTTGCAGTGGATGTCCTAGAGAGGATATGTAAATGTTGAATAGGGTAGGTGAAAGTGGTGAACCCTGTAAGGCTTAATATGAATTGAATTTGTGGTCCATGAGGTGAAGTGGTTGAGTTGGAGTCGGAGATCTGATTCTGTGGCAGTCTTTGGCGGGGAGAGGGGAAGGGCAGCCCCTCCTTCTCGTCCTCCTTCTCCTTTGTTGTAGTGACAAGCAGGCTGACTAGTTTTCAGCACTGTTTGTGGGTAGCATGGAGCAGCTGGCAGACCGGCTGAGAACTTTTCAGCAGCTTGTTTGATACATAGACAAATTGTCTGAAATAAGTTTTTAAGAATGATAAAAGAATATTGGAAATGTTATAAAATGTTAATGTATATTCAGTGGACAGAACGAATATGATTTCTGAAACTTTTAAACGTAGAAGAGCTCCATGTAAGGCTGCCCGTGTGTGTGATACTCTCCTTTCGGCTCACATCTTTCTGTGTCACCGGTCCTTTCCCGTATGTGTTTGCACTGCTTATAGGTTTAAATTTCTGCTGTTTCTTGTGCTGTGTCGCCGAAAAAAGAAAAAATTCCGTTTTAGGTTTCAGGTTTGTTTGGGGAACTTACCGAAACAAAATGAAAAAGGGTAGAAATACATTTGTGTAATTATTAAAACAGACAGTCAGAAAGGCATATATTTAAAAACAAAACAAAACAAATTATAATGAAAAAGAGAGGGAGAAGGATCAAAACAAAAGGGAGGAAAAAAAAATAAATAATCTAGCACTTTGTAGAAAAGATTAAAATGAATAAGAAAAGCAAGGAGCAAAGTCCCATTACAGTCCTTAAAAGGACTATTATACTCCAAATGCGTCTTTAAAAAGAAAGGCCTTCAAGCTAGTTTTAAATTTATCAAGTGATGAACTTTCTCTTATATAATTTGGTGCTGAGTTCCAGACGGTAGGGGCCATCACAGAAAAGATATTAGTATGCATGGTGCCAATGTGTCTTAAAGAGGGAATGGATAACAGGTTTTGATAAGAAGAACGTAATGTGCGATGGAGGGTGTGGGGGATTAATAACCTGTTGATGAAATCAGGTAGACCGGAAGCTATGGTTTTATGTATCAGTAACATTATTTTATAAGTAAATCGATGATCTATGGGAAGCCAATGGGAGTTAATCAAAAGTGGTGTGACATGATCAAATTTTCGAGCTTTTAAGTTGAAATGATTTTAATGGTAGTATTTTGAATAATTTGGAGGCATTATCTTTCTTTCTTAGTGATGCCTTTATATAATGCATTGCAACAGGATCGAGATACAATGCATATAGAATTGGAAAGAGTAAAAAGTGATTTGACAGCCACAAAAAAAACAGTGTTAGTGCATAGGGATGTCCTGACTTTCTGTATCTAAATACCAAGGTCACTCAAACCTTCACAGCCCTGCCGGACTCCTATCACTTTCCTGTGGACTCAATTTTGGAGACGCAGGATAAGGGAAAGAAGTCAGACTCTGAATTCAGCTTGAGGTATGTGGCACCTTTGATTTTGGGCACTTGCGGCTGCCCCAATGTTAATACTACCAAAGAAGGTCAGGATAATTAACTTTAATTAATACAGGGGCCAGAATCAGTTTTACAGATAGAGCAAGAAAAATATGGAAATTTGTGAGATTCAAGTTTCAAGTTTATTTTTAACTTATTGAATAGCTTAATTTAATTTGCTAAGCGATTTACAAATAAAAACAAAAGGTGTACACATAAGCTTATTTATAGTAAATTACATGAGTTTGACATATTGACATACAAACTAACAGATACATAAGGAAGAAAGGGCAGAACTACAATTGTATTAATAAAGCACAAAAGAAGACATGAATGGTGAAAACAATAGGAATGGAGAATAAATAAATTAAAGGCGTCTTTAAAAAGGAAGCTCTTCAGATTGCCTTTAAAATGGTTTAGGTCATTTTCTTCTCTTAAATGCTGAGGTAAGGTGTTCCATAATTGTGGGGCCATTACAGAGAAGATATCATGATGACGAGTTCCGATAACTTTCAGTGATGGAATTGTTAAGAGTTTTTGATTAATGGATCTTAAAGAACGTGATATACTATGGGGAATAAATAGTTATTAATGAATTGGGGTTCGTTCAAAGACAGTGTTTTAAAAACTAAAAGTAGGATTTTAAAGGTAATGCAATGAGCAACAGGAATCCAATGTGATTCGATCAGGATTGCAGACAGAGCTTGATAGGTGTTGAAGAGGTTTAATGAAACCTGGACCCAAGAGGCAGGTCTTAGTGCCCATGCAAATATGGATTCCCTACTTATTCAGACTTTCCTTTCTAACCTCCATTCTCCTTTGCAGATTCTGGTCCAACAAATGATTTCAGAATGGCCCACTAGTTCTCGTGCAGAATTTCAGATTGGAAAAAGGAGCAGTGTGGGATTTGAACCCCCAAACCTCAGGTTCCTTAGGCTGTAGCGCTAACCACTACATAACACTCTCCTACGCTTTGAGATCTCTAAGCCTCAGGAAATCCTGCATTATCAGGGCCAGCTACCTACCTGGGGACCACGCCTGTCCGCTCCTCGTGGAAGAGGGGGTCACGGGTTTCGTAGGGGGCGGGCCCCTTCCTCCAATTGAGATGGTAATAGTCCATCTAGAAGTACTGGATGTTTTAATTGCGGAGACCCTGGTCACTGGCTTAATCAATGCCCATCTGGCCGGTGCCCAAAGCCGCCCTTCGGACGGACTTTGGTGCAAAGAGGGGAAACCCTGTATACCAGCTGCCCTTGTTATTGTTGACATGTCCTCCCGATAACCTGAAGTTTGTTCCCCACTTAACCCTGTATACCAGCTGCCCTTGTTATTGTTGACATGACATGTTCTCCCGATAACCTGAAGTTTTTTCCCCACTACAAATGAAACTGCTCAGACTATGGTGAACATTTTACTTCGCGAAATCATCCCTAGGTGGGGATGTCCCACACACATCAACTCAGATAATGGTCCTGCTTTCACTGCCAGAGTACGCAAAGATTTAGCTATCGCACTCTGCATTGAGTGGAAATTTCATCCCTCATATCACCCACAGAGTTCCGGTATTGTCGAACGCATGAACAGGACTATTAAAGATAAAATCTGGAAAGCCACAGCTGGCACATTTGTGAATGGAAAAAAAATTCCTTCCTATTGTTTTAGCTGAAATTAGGATGTTGCAAAATTAAAATGTGTTTTTCTTTTCTTTTTCTTAGCAGCGGTTCGGATATATGCATGCCCATCCCAGTTTTGGCACAAGGATATTTCTGGTGTTTTCCAGGGATCCTCTTTGTCACTGCAGAGATAAAGACGATCCAAAGAGACATTAGCTTTTCTAAATATGAGATGGTTATGCTATGCATTATTTGTCCATATACTTTACTCATGTGTTCATCTCTGTTTTGTTTTTCTATAACAATGTGTTTATTTCCAGAGATAAGTTCAGCTCTGAACACTTGACCGATGGAAGAATAGTTTGAAGCCTAGAGCTATGTGTTTTGTATTTTGTCTGTGCAATATGGTCTGTGTTTTGTCTACTTGTTTTAGTTTGAGGGGTACCCCAGGATACATAATATTGGCCATTTCTAGAGCTAGCTCTTTTCCCACTTTTTACTAGCCCAAATGCGCAATGTTCTTTTTTCCCTATAATTTGCATTTGCTAAATGTAGCTTAGTTAGGGGTTATATTTTTAAGAAAAGGTTTTATTCTATATCTACTTCCTAATAATCACAGCTCTTGATTATATTATGTCTTACTGTGCAATAATAAACCATAAATAATTCTCCATGTGCTGTTTTTTTTTAAAAAAATTTTGTTTTTATGTGAAATGCTCAGACTCTACATCCCGTGATTAGTGATAAACTCACAACTGGGGTTCATAAGGGGACCATCATGGCAATCACCGTCCCCATACACCTACCAATCCATATAACGTCAATTCAGAGTTAGCTGCCTAGCGTCAAACAAACATAATTATGAAGAATAAATCTTCAATGACTTATCTGAATATGGAGGTGGTGTTGATTATTATGAGCCCCAGATCACTTTAAAACGATTACTTCATTCATTATCTTCTATAAAAATTGTGCTGATATCCCGTCCCCCCGACTCGAGTTTCACATCTTCATCAGGGAAGGACAGTACCAAATAAAACACAAGTGCCTAACATGTTAACTGTGACTAATATTAAAAACGTATTAAAACCTTAAATTGTAGGTGAAGGGTTCTGATATTGAAAATCTTAAATGAACCTGCATACCTACTGATATACACGGCCTGAAAAAGGCCACAATACTTGAAAAATCTACTTCAATAATCTATTTCATACCTGAATTAGCTCTCCTAAACGAATGAGCAACTGAAACAGGACAAGCTGAAGGATACCCACTGTTCAATTTATTAAGGCTCCCTCACCGGAACAAGCAGAAGCCGAACCGGAAGAGAACACCCGACTAGAGGAACAGAACTATCTATACTATTAACCATTCGATTTCATGGTTCAGTCCCGAAGGACTCAAGGTGTCCCAATTATATATGAAACGCTGTTCATTGAGAATTAAGATCTTAGAAAGATCCCCCTCGTAATTTCTAATATGTGTTAATACTGTATATTTCAAGTCTTCGATGTCATGAGAATGTTCTATCCAATGAGCTGTCAGGGGGGCGGAGATTCTATTATTCCTTATGCCACTAAGATGTTCTGAAATTCTTATCTTGATTTTAAGGGCAGTCTGGCCTATGTACATTTTTTGACAGGGACATAAGATACAATACACAACTCTTATCAAATTACAGTCTGTATTCGTTCTTAATATATATTGTTTGCCTCCTGACTTAGGTATACAAATCTGCGAGGTTTGCCATACATAGCGGCATAATTGACATCTATGGCAAGGTTGGTGTGGCCAACGTACCTCCAGGTTCTTATTTTGTACTCTTCGTTTTAATTTCTCGCCCAGATTCGGAGCCCTGGAGAACGCAAATTTTGGTTTACTGCATAAAGCTGGATGCAATTGGACTATTGGCCAATATTTTAATATGATTTGTTTGATGTCATTGCTTACGCTGTTATGAGGCATAACACAGACCATATCACTCTGATCCTTATTGTTATGAGTTTTTAACACCCATGGGCGATGACAATTCTTTGCCCTTTTCCATGCTCTTTTGATAATTTTGTGGGGGTATCCTCGATCCACAAAATTTTTGTACATTACCAATGCCTTTTTTGGATATTAAAATTGTCAGTCAGCAAGGTGCCATGTCCACCACTCTACACAAAAAACCATCCGATCGTAATGCTTTATTACAGTATCAAAGTTTTCATCCCCGGAATTTAAGGAACAGTATTCCATATGGACAATTCTTACGTTTACGTAGAATCTGTTCCGGGGATGAAGACTTTGAAACCCAGGCATTGGTAATGTACAAAAATTTTGTGGATCGAGGATATCCCCGCAAAATTATCAAAAAAGCATGGAAAAGGGCAAAAATCTGGGGCTCATAATAATCAACACCACCTCCATATTCAGATAAGTCATTGAAGATTTATTCTTCATAATTATGTTTGTTTGACGCTAGGCAGCTAACTCTGAATTGACGTTATATGGATTGGTAGGTGTATGGGGACGGTGATTGCCATGATGGTCCCCTTATGAACCCCATTTATGAGTTTATCACTAATCACGGGGTGTAGGGTCTGAGCATTTCACATAAAAACAAAATTTTTTTAAAAAAACAGCACATGGAGAATTATTTATGGTTTATTATTGCACAGTAAGACATAATATAATCAAGAGCTGTGATTATTAGGAAGTTTATTGAACACAATCACAGAGGAACATTAATTATCTCACTATTAATACATTAATTTATTCTATATCTATACATGTTTATTCTATGGTGCTCACTAGATATGAACCATTCAGTACACATTTCTGACATAATTTTTTAAATACATTCAGTATAGAATTATGGTCTCTCTGAATTGCCATAATAGTTATATGCAGCACACAAAAACATATCTTTTTGGAATGTCTGATTAAGAACCTTAAGTTCTTGAATATTTTCTCTCTTTTGCCATAACTATAACAAGTAAATGTATTAATATTGCCACATGTTGCCACATTCAGTACAGGCAACCTGGTCTGTCTCTCTCTCTCTCTCTCTCCATTCAGTACAGGCAACATGGTTTCTCTCCCATTTTCTATCTCTTATTTGGATCACACTGAAGTACAGCTGCTGAATGATATCGGGACTCTTTTCAAATCCCTCCCTGTATGCACAGACATCATTTCATCTCAAGGGTGAACACCACTAGTTTCCAGTGACTTGACAAATCCTGTGCACATATCATCCCAAGCGTGCATCTCACCAGTTTAAAGAGACTGTAATTCATCTTCCTGCACCCTGACTGCAAAGACTTTTACACAATGTTTCCTGTTCATCGGATATAGCCACCTTCCTAAGAACGCTTTGCTGTACAATTCCACCTATTTAACCTATTCTACGGACATTCCAGACTTTATTTCATATGCTGTACATCTACTACCTCTTGGTATGGGTAATGAGACATTTCATAAGCTGCTGAACTTTATTGAACAACTTAAGAAAACCTCCAAAGAAGTGAATCATACTATCATTTTTGAAATTGGACAGATTGCACAAAATTTGCTCCGAGATGCTCATATCTCAAGCTTGGGAACTTTTCTTTGAGTATTCGCCCACTGCAAACCATGTATTTAATGTTTTAATTCACCCTATCTTAACTATTCTACAAATTTTGCTATGTATTGTTATGATTCTCCTTTGCTATAGAGTGAAACACGTGTACATTTCTTTTCTCAAAAGGTTCCTTCTAGCTTTTAAGGCAGTTATACATGAATTTCCAGTATCTTCTCTGAAACTTGCTAATTTGGTTTTAATTTGGTTTTAATTTGGCATGGCCTATTGCATTACCATTACCAGGGTCAGAGATAATATTATCCCATATCCCATACTTACATACTCTCTTATGACATCTTTGCACCTTTTTGCCTGGGCCTCCTGAGAAAGTTTCCTGCATCCCTTATGCACCGTTCATTCGCTCAATGACGGGTAAGATATAGATACGACCTATGCAACCTAAGACAGAGGTTTGAACTCATAATGGGAACTGTTCATCTTCATAGCTTGGAGGACAGGGGACGTGCTGATATACTGTTAGAGATTGGCAAGGCATAAGCGAGGCAAGCTGGCTAAGGGTACCACAAGTTTGCTTTCATTTCAAAGAATATGGAAGATGTCAGCATAGCTGTTGCAGGCGTTCAGCATTTTGGTTGGCATAGCTGTTGTCAGCCAAGGCCCATGGGAAATTGTATCAATCTGACTCTGGCATGGGGATGCATATAGACCCTGAGGGCAGGAAGACAGTTTCAAGTAGTCCTGATTAAATCATGATTAGCTAAAATGTGTTAATGTATTAATCAGAAACTATTGTCCGAGGCATACTGGAAATTTAACTACAGCCTAGTATTCTTTTTTGGAAATTATAGGTATGCTTCACTGTTGCAGCATTAGATTTTGCTTTAGGTGATATTTACTGGCTCTGTGGAGATCTCCGGCTCCGTGTTAAACTACCCAGCCAGTAGATAGGCCAGTGCGCTTTAGCTATACATAGATGAGATAGGGGTCCCAAGAGGGGTCCCAGATGAATTCAAGGCCCGAGACCAGGTTAAGTCTAGGTTTGAGTCCCTTATTACTATCAATAAGAATGTTGATTGGATTAATTACATTTATTATAATCAGCAACGCTTTGTTGGGTGTCTGTAAAATTCTCCCCAGTACTTTATCCTGTTGCACCTTTATTCCTGACAATGCAGGTCCCACGGGTAAGGTTACTATGGCCATTAAAAAATTAGAAGACCTCTCTGCTGAACTTAAGCGTAATTCTGGTTTATCTAATCCTTGGGATCTGTATTTTATTTGGATGCAGGGGTGGGTGAAAGACCTTCTTATTGTTATAATCTTTATTATTATCTGCACTCTTGTTGCTTATGTAATTTTAGACTGTTCCTGCGCTGTTTGACTCATATTACAGCCCCTAAAACCCCTCCTCAAGAGACATATCTATAATATCTCTCCCTCCACGCTCATGCTGTGCATTTATGATGTCATTTTCATGACGTAAGAGGGGATTGAAAGGAAAGGATAAGTTTTCTGTCTCTGTCTATGCTGGAATTAATCAAATGCAGAATGTTCATGTTTACTCTCTTGATGGTTTGGGAAGAGGTCATTTAATTTATGTTAACGAAGTTAGTTGTCTGAGACAATGAAGGCTCAACCCCCCACAGCTCTTAACACCTTTAAGATTTAAACAATGAAGTACATATCCTGCTCATTCATCCCCCCCCCCTCCCTTTCTGGTGTTGATTACTTCTTTGAAGCCTATGTATCCTGTCACTAGATATGGTCTGTACTTATGTCATCTGCTAATACCACTGAAGATATATAAATGAATGCAGACTGATAATAAAACAGGCTAACCCTTTAGAACACTATCTGCGTATTCTTTCTTTCTAAAGGGAACTGCCTCCAGATGTCTGAAATAGATGATAGAATGTTTGCAGGACGATTTCAGGACCAAGAAATGAATCTTGTTCGTTTCAATTTGTACCACTCGGTTAGGTATATCCAGAAAAAGGAGGACAGATTGAGACATCTGGGTTTTTGCTTCCATTGGTTTCAATAGAAGTAAAATCCGGATGTCTCAATCCGTCCTCCTTTTTCTGGAGCCATATGGTAACTCTACCTCCACATCCCGTGATAACCAGGAATTTTCAGCGCCGAGCAGCTAAGTTAAACAGCCAAATCGGGCCGCGTAAATAGCAGCCCTATCTTTAGCCACTATAAACTTATCTGGTCAACACCAAATGTTGACTCAGCCAGATAACTTTTTAATGGCCCAAAAGCTCTCGGATATTCAATGCTGGTCACTGGAATCGACCTGGCCTTGAATATCCATGATCAGTGCCAACTGTGGAAGTTATCCGAGCTGACTTCTGGTAGCTGGACATCGGGTCCTTGGTCTGTTTGTAAAATCTTTAAGCTCAATGTTGATATCTCATCTTGTATTGTGATCTTTAAAGGGTGTTCATCTCATATAATGTCTATCTGACACAATCATAAGAAGCTCTTTAATATACTTCTCACGATAGGCCAGAAACTTATTCTTTCAAATTGGAAAAATGCCAACATGTTAAATGTTCACTTTTGGTGGCTAACGGTGCTACAGCACCACAAATACGAGACTGCCCTAACTGAAAAATCATGGGTATTGTTAAGAACAAATGCTTTAATTTGGTCCCCTCTTGAATCATACCTTTTTAGCACTGATTCAGTTTAGATATTTATTTATTTAATTCATTTTCTCTACTGTTCTCCCCAACGAGCTCAGAATGAGTTACAGAATAACATACATAATATACAGTAAAAAACGGTTTACAATTTGCCATACTTACAATACACTTTGGGCTCCTTTTACTAAGGTGCTCTAGCATTTTTAGCACACGCAGGAAATTACTATGCGCTACGCTTCTAGAACTAACGCCAGCTCAATGCTGTCGTTAAGGTCTAGCGCACGCGGCAATGTACCGCGTGCTATTCCGCGCATTAAAGCCCTAACGCGGCTTAGTAAAAGGAGCTCTTTGTTTATCCTAACTCAAAATATACAGAGATTTCATTGCCTAGGCAATAGGCAAGGGATTAGGTGAAAAGGTTACATTTTTATTGCTTTCCTAAGGTTCAGGAGTGCTTCGAGGGATCTGATCCAAGGAGGCTCGTTTCTGGCATTCTGTAGTTGAAGGGCACGACCAGGGGGTATATGGAGACGTGTTTCCTCCTGGAAACGGAATGAACTGTTTGGCACCTATGGAGGAAGCTTACTATAAGTAAGGCTGCTATAGCCGACTTCATATATTGATCATTTTAATCTGCCTCTGAATAGCTTTTCTTTTGTATTCTTTATTGTTGTTAAATTTTTAAACAAATATTGTTCATATTTTTTTGTATCTCATTTTGTAATCTTCTACATAAAAATCAACAAAATGTCAGGAGAACAAGAGAATAATTTAGGAAGATAGTTCAGAGCTAATCTATGAATCAATCTAAATGTTATAGTACATAGTTTTTTCTCAAGTACTTTAGCAAGAATGTGAGCCTTTGGGACAGTCAGGGAACTCTAAGTACTTTCTCTTCATCTTAATTAATCTTACTTAATGCATTTCTTCTGTTTCTACTGTAAACCGCTTAGAACCTCACGGTACAGCGGTATATAAGAAATAAAATTATTATTATTATAGTTTAAATTGACAAAAGAGGAGTATGTGAGGAAGTATTAGTGCGACTTGATGGCATATGTGGCATGTCTAGATCTGATCTGGATGTAAGAGGGGTCCAGCCTGAAGAATTTCTGAACTCGCTTCCTTTTCCTCATTCTTCTTGGCTTAGAAGGTGGAGGTTGCTGCTTTCGCCCTCCCCCTTTTATTTATTTTTTTAAATTATCATTATGGTAAGCTATTTTTCTTTATAGGCTGATGGCCATGATATCACAAAGGGTGGTGGTGTTTTCATATTCCAGAGATGCCAAGCCTTACGCATTAGGAGCATGTCACAGTCAGTTGAAGACATTCTCACTCACTCTCACAATCTTTGAGCCCTTCTCTCACTCATGCCTCAATCCCTGTGCACTGATTCTGCTCACTGCTTTCACTAATTGAAGTCTATGAGACATAACCCCTCCAGAAGAAACATATGCACAGATTCCTTTGTACTTTATACTTCATCCCGCTCTCTCTCTTTTCTTTTCAGATACAAGTAGAGATGCTATGTAACCTTTGTGCATTCCTTTATCCACTATAAGGAGAGCAATTTTCAGTTCAGAGCACTCACCCATATTGCCTTCATTCTGAATCCTTTCAGAAACTCCAAAGAAAAGCAATTATTTTATGCTATTGTTTTTCATTTGCAAAGCAATTCTACTGTAGGGCTGCTGGAATCCTGCAGTTCGGGCACCTGAATAGATTCACAATGCCTCTGCTATAAGCAATGCAATTTTTGCCTGGTGCTTGACATGGGTGGTTGCCAGGCACAGCACTGTATGGGTCTTACACCTTGGATCTTCCAGAAGAAGGAGGGATCTAATGCTCCAGTTTTACAAATAGAGGGTGGGAACAGTTTGGTAGGAAACTCCAAACCTATATAAAAACCTGCCTTGCGTGTGACTGTCTTTGGTTCCTTGCCTCCCTGGTCTCTGACTGTAAGCAGAAGGGGAGCACCTTTAAGCTTAAACTTAACCATAGATCCTAGAAGTTCTACAAACTTTATACTCTACTATTGTAGCTGGTATATTATGATGAAGGAATGACCCAGGAGAATACAAGTACGAGTAGCTGTTTAAGCATCTGCCCTGTTGGATGCCTCAAAGAATAGGGAGTCCTCTACATCCAAAAGTCCATTTTTGGAGAGTTCCACAGGTGGACTGAGGGGACCAGGTATTTTCTTCCCTTCCTGCTGCTCCCCTCCTCCCACTGCTATAACATTAAAATATACAGTACCTTTGCTGGTGAGGATGCAAAACCCCGCCAGCCAAAGACAACTCCTGTGTGAGTCCTGCCTATGCTGCCAGAGCATTTAAGCTGCCAAAGCTGGCACTCCTGCACATGCTCAGTTCCGTCACTGAACCGAGCATGCACAAGAAAGCTGGCACTGGTATCTGAAGTGCACCTGCTGACTTAAATGGCACTCACACAACACAGGTGGGTCTCGCATAGGAGACATCTTTGGCTAGTGGGGCTCAGCATCTTCACTAGCCATTAAAGTAGAATGGCCTAGTGGTTAGAGCTGCTGTCTCAGCACCCTGAATTGTGGGTTTGATCCCAGTGCTGCTCTTTGTGACCCTCCATTGCTCCAGGTACCATAGTTAAGATTGTGAGCCTGCTGGTAAAAGAATCAGCTAACCTATTATTTTATTTATTTAAAATATTTATTATCTGCATTATCCAACAGATCTAAGTGGGGTACAATAAAAACATACACAATTACAAATTAAACAGACAAAACCAATAATAATCATGTAAAAATCATCACATAGCTCTACAAATATGATTATTGGTACAGCATCAAAGTTATGATTCCTGTTGCCAAGCACTAATAAGCTTGTATAAATAAAACTGTCTTCATCTGCTTCCTGTACTGTAATAACCCTGGTAACACGCATACCTCAATAGGCAAAGCACTCCATAAGCAAGCTCCTTGAATATAAAACATAGATTCACGGTACCTAGTTAATTTAACATGTTTAAAAGAAGGAACATCTAATAGAAATTTGTCCATAGAACGTAGAGTTTGGAAAGACAAAGAGTAGTAGCTAGAGTAATCGGGGCACCTTTATTCAAGACTTTATAAATTAAACATAACACTTTAAACTTAATCCAAAACTCAACTGGCAGCCAGGATAGATTCTTCAACACAGGTGTAATAGGATCAAACTTGGATCCACCGGCTAACAGTCGAGCGGCAACATTTGGGCAATTTGATTTGCTTGAGCTAGATATTTGGGAAGACCCAAATATAACGAATTGCAGTAGTCCAAAATTAGAGGAATCATGGCATGTACACCACTTTGAAAATTACTGACAGATAGTCCTTCAATCTCAACAATTTTACTGATTCTCATGCCATTGGAGTAATAGGAACATAAATCTCTCCACTAGGCACATTGTGAAATGCATAATTTGCTTGAACTAGATATTTGGGAAGACCCAAATATAACAAATTACAGTAGTCCAAAATTGGAGGAATCATGGCATGTACAACAGTTTGAAAATTACTGAGAGATAGATAGTCCTTCAATCTCCTAAACAATTTTAATTGATTCTCATGTCATTGGAGTAATAGCAACATAAATCTCTCTACTGGGCACAATGTGAAATGCAAAACCTGAAGGAAATCCAAACTCAACATATGGTAGTTAACAAACATGTCATGTAACAGTAGCACTAATGCAATGATTCAAATGATGAAAACTATAATAATAATAATAATTTATTTTTATATACCGCCATACCCGAAAGTTCTAGGCGGTTCACAACAATTAAGCATAGTACATACAGTACAAATCATCTAAGATTCGGCAAAGTTAAATGCATACAATATAGGAAAAAATACAAACAGTTTTAAAATGAGATAAAATATATTAAGTTAAATGATAAGAAACATTACGAACCCGGCCTGTTGAATAATTGTGCTTTTATCTGTTTTCTAAAATCAAGATAAGAGGAAGCTTCTAACACAATTTTGGCAAGCCATGTGTTCAATTTGGCCACCTGAAAAGAAAAGATTCTCTCAAGGAAACTTTTGTAATGACATGATTTTGTTGAAGGATATGCAAACAAGAGTACTCTTCGAGAGCTCTTGTTATTGTAACTCAGAGTGAAATGAGGTATAAGATAGCCTGGTAGCATGCCAAAGCGATGGGGCCGGATGGTGTACATCTGAGGGTGCTGAAGGAGCTTCTGGAAGTTCTGGTGGCTCCATTGACTGACCTTTTCAATGAGTCTCTAGAGTCTGGAGTGGTGAAAAGGTTTAGGTCCCAATTCCTGCCCCATACTTTCTCTGTCATTTGGAAGTCAGGTGCACCTGGGGACATATCTTAAAGACCAGAAATCATCTCCAAAACATGTCCGTTTTATTGTCAGCTTTACATCTCTTTTATATCATTTTACATGAATCAGTGTTGTCAGCATGTGTCAGCATGTGACGTAAATACAAACCATATATGGACACAGGTCACATGAAGACTGAAGTCCAAAGAGTGCTGTGGTCAGCAGAGCTGTCTTTTTCTTATCTAAAGCTGTTTGCAAATACGGCTTATAAAAACAATTGAATTCACTTCACAACAAGATAAGAACATATCTTTTCAAACATAAATGTCCTTGTACTATTTCAGAGAAGGAAAAACAAACAGGGTCTGGTTTTCTTACAGCTTCAAAACATAGCCTAAGGAAAACTACCAAGGTACAAGATACATGTCCCTTCAAGTGGTACTGGAGAACTGGAGAAGGGTGGATGTGATCCCTCTTCACAAAAGTGGAAGTAAGGAAGAAGTAGGGAATTACAAGCCAGTAAATCTGACTTCTGTGGTAAGCAAATTAATGGAAACGCTTTTAAAACAGAGAATGGTCTAGTTTCTGGAATCCTGTGGATTACAGGACTGGAGCCAACATGGATTCACTAGAGGTAGATCTTGTCAGACAAATCTAATCAATTTCTTTAACTGAATGACCAGAGAATTGGATAGAGGATGTGTGCTAGATTTAGATTTTAGCAAAGCCTTTGACAGTGTGTTCCCCACAGACGTCTAATAAATAAACTGAGTGCCCATGGGATGGGTCCCAAAGTAACGGGCTGGGTCAGGAACTGGTTGAGTGGAAGGCGGCAGAGGGTAGTGATCAATGGAGATCGCTCTGAGGAAAGGAATGTTACCAGTGGTGTGCCTCAAGGTTCTGTTCTTGGGCCTGTTCTTTTTTAACATATTTATAAATGATATTGCTGAAGGGTTGTTGGGTAAGATATGCCTCTTTGCGGATGATACCAAAATCTGCAATAGAGTAGACATGCCGGTTGGTATGAATAACATGAAGAAAGACCTGACAAAGCTTAAAGAATGGTCTGAAATTTGGCAGCTAAAATTTAATGCTAAAGAAATGCAAAGTCATGCATTTGGGCTACAAAAAACAGAGGGAACGGTACAATTTAGGGGGTGAAGAACTTGTGTGCACGATGGAAGAGCGGGACGGGTGTGATTGTATGTGATGATCTTAAGGTGGCCATACAGGTTGAAAAGGTGATGGCGAAAGCTAGAAGGATGCTAGGTTGCCTAGGGAGAGGTATGGCCAGTAGGAAAAAGAAGGTATTGATGCCTCTGTATAAGACTCTGGTGAGACCTCATTTACAATATTGTGTAAA
This sequence comes from Geotrypetes seraphini, assembly GCF_902459505.1. Classification (NCBI taxonomy): domain Eukaryota; kingdom Metazoa; phylum Chordata; class Amphibia; order Gymnophiona; family Dermophiidae; genus Geotrypetes; species Geotrypetes seraphini. The sequence continues at coordinate 213,310,981 of NC_047086.1, forward strand.
GTCTGGCCGTACCTTCAAAAGGCATATGGGGACAGACAAAGAAATAGTATAAAAAGAACTCATGCCTTTAATTTGTGGTGATGATAAAAAAAAGTCACAATAGTGGAGTAGGGAAGTTTATTCAATAAGTAATCAAGAACTAGGAAATCAAAATGGCTTAGTATGATTTTGCAATATAAGACTCCTAAAAGTAGTATTTTCAAATAAGTTATATCACAAAAATGTAAGATGTATAATTTAATCTGATTTCACATGCACTCAGAATTGTGTAATTCGACCAAGAGCCGGAGTTCCTATAGTCAAATCCACCCCCCAAATCACTGTGTATGGAATCGTGAAAAAGTGTTAATAAAAGTGCTATTCAAAAGGTAAAAAGTGTTTTCAATGGCAAAAAAGGAGAAGGAATTCCCACCTAGCTTTTAAAGTTTTCAACAGGTCCCGACATGGACCATGTTTCGAATTTCTTTTTCAAGGAACCCAGAATAAGGCTTGAACAACTCGAATGCCAAAACTGGTGATAATGCAATTGGGGCAGTAATCTTCTATTCTATTGATAAAAATACATAAATATCACACATTAAAAGTTATAAAAAAAGTTTTTGGTGCAAAAAGAGTGCTAGATAGATTTAAAGGCGACACAAAAGGTAGGTACCTGCCACATATACGTGGTTAAATGAACAGATTCTCTGTTTCTTCTTTCGTGTAACGGCTGAGAATGCCGACTTGGATTTAAAAAGGAGTATGCTGACGTCACCCCGCCCGTGCAGGAAGACGTACACATCAGCTGAGCCTGATCAAACTGTCAAAGGAGTCTTATATTGCAACATCACACGATGATAAAAAAGTAACATAAAAATACAGTATATATAAAGCAAGTAAATGGCAAAGTGACAGCAAAAACTAATCTTAACTCACCAAAATATCTCAGGAAGATTTAAATCAAAAGTTAACTATCTTCAGTACCGCCAGAGGTGATATTCTCAAAGCAGTGTCAATGAGAACAGCTTTCACCATATATCTTCATCAGTCCAAATGATTAAATATAGTATTTTTTTCATAAAGTCAAACTATTCATTCAATTATTAGTTCAATGTTTTATCACTGCCTTTTATCAAAGCATTTTTACACTTTTCTTAAATCACGTCAGGGGGAATGTTTCGCCCCTATGGGCTGTGTCTGTGTGAAACAATATCTCATCCACATTCAAAATGATGAGACATTGTATTATATGGGGGGATATTGCTTTGAGACAGCCAGAGGCTTTGATTGAATATAAGACTCATCTTCTGCCACACACTAGGTTGCAGCAACAGGACCCAACATGCATTCCCAGCAGCAGGGAGTGACAATCTCCATTGGTTTTCCATTACTCTCAGCATTCAGTTTAAGATGCTTACCCATACTTACAAAATTGTCCAAACCAATATTCCTCCTTATCTGTCTTTCCTCCTTACTCTCTAAATCCCGGCTCAAACTCTTCCCTCTGCCCATGAATTTCATTCTACTGTTCCATCAGTTTACCAAGTGGTTTTGAATCTGCAAGACAATCAACTTTTTTCTGTGTTATCCCATTCGTGTGGAACTCTTTGCCAATTTGAGGTAAAAGTTCAAAGGGGTTTAACTGGGCAGGAGAATATCCTGCTTGGTTAAACCCCACTAAGCTGGTCAGCCACTGATATTAAGTATCAGATAGGTTAGACGTGGCTAGGCTAAGTACTTAGGTAACTGACCTATACAATCTTAGTCCTCAACAAATGTTCTTTAGAACTGTTATTCACTAACTCTGAACTTTGTTTATTCCACTCAATCTGTAATACCTTTTAATCATTGTAAACCGCATAGAACTTCACGGTCCTGCGGAATATAAACTGTTACTATTATTATTATTATTAGGCTAGGGGCAGTCCAGGAATGGAGTTGGACAGAGCCACTAATTAGCAAGTTAATGACATCAGGGCAAGCTAGGGAGATAAAATTCCTTGATGAAATCAAGGACAGCTTTATGGAGCAGCAGGTTCAGGAACCAACAAGAGGCGAAGCAATTCTAGACCTAGTTCTTAGTGGAGCGCATGAATTGGTGCAGGAAGTAATGGTGCCATGGCCACTTAATAACAGTGATCGTAACACAATCAGATTTGATACAATCCCTAGAATAAATCCACATAAGAAATCCAATACAATAGAATTTAACTTTAAAAAAGGAGACTGATAACATGAGAAGAATAGTAAAAAAGAAACTGCAAAGGTCAAAAATTTACATCAGGCATGTATGCTATTCAAAAATACCATACTGGAAGCCCAGACCAGATATATTCCATATATCAAAAAAAGGAGGTAGGAAGACCAAACGGCATCCTGCGTGGTTAACAAGTGAGATGAAGGAAGTTATTAGAGCTAAACGAGAATCCTTTTTAGGACGACATGAAAATTCCTCTCCCCATATTTTTTTACCTGTCATGTTTCTTTCCTTATTGTTACTGTAGTTCTTACCCTTTTGCCTCTCGTATCTGTGAGTTTGTCTTACTAAATTGTGGTCTAGAGCAGTGGTTCCCAACCCTGTCCTGGAGGACCACCAGCCAGTCGGGTTTTCAGGATAGCCCTAATGAATATGCATGAGAGAGATTTGCATGTAATGGAGGTGCCAGGAATGCAAATCTGCTCCATGCATATTCATTAGGGCTATCCCGAAAACCCGACTGGCTGGTGGTCCTCCAGGACAGAGTTGGGGACCACTGGTCTAGAGTGTATTGTTTTGTAAACACATAGTATTATTATTTTTAACTGTACACTGCCTAGAAACCCTGTATAGGCAATTTAACAAATTTTAAATAAAACTTGAAAACATGAAACTTGACTTAGGGAGGGTCCGAACCTTAGGTACACCATATTTATGCCAGGGTTTTCTTGGCCTAAATACTGGCACCTAAGTCCAAAACAGGCACCTCCATGCCCACGATCCATCCCTAACCAGTCTTACTTTTGACTAGGAGCCTACCCGAAAGTGGTTGGCGCCTTCCGAGTTAGGCACCGATTATGAGGTGCTAGATGCTTGTTATCAGTTCCAATTAAGCATTTAAAATAAATAACACCCCGGACAGCAAAAGCCCTGAAACCCTCTAAAACACTACAGGCTGTGGGGCAGATACCACAGTGGCCCTGCACTATTGGGCTTTGTAAAAGAGGGGCTAAGTGAGGGTGTGCCGATCTGGGCACCTAACTGTAGGCATCTTTTAGAGTGTTTTATAGGCCCTCTTTTACAAAGGCGCGCTAAGCGTTTCGGTGCGGACTTAGCGCGTGTTAAATCAACACATGCGCTAACCGTTAACGTGCCCATAGGATAACATGCATGCGTTAGCATTTGGCGCATGCCAATATTTAGCGCGCTATAAAGCTTAGCGCACCTTTGTAAAAGAGGGGTATAGTGTTTTTCCTCCTGTCCTGTCCTTCATGCCATCAAAAATTACAAAGACTCTGGGGAAAGGAGGGGGAAGGGAAGTTTAATGGGTAGAAGGAGAGTGGTTTGTGTAGGATGCTGTTTTATTAAGGGAAGAATTGCTGGATTACTGGATGAATTTTGTTGCTTTAGTATTTATTTAGTAGTCACTGTTTGAGAAACATTTTTGAATTTTGCATGTAATGGAATCCACTTCAAACTAGTCTAGTATCAGGAGCAAATGGTATATAAATGCTGAATTAAATGAAAATTAACAGTCTAAGGAGAGAGTTTTTGTGTTCTAAAATTATAGTCCTTGCTGAGAAAATTCCTTCTAGACAAAACAGTGCAATTTATAACTGTTTTGTTTACAACTTAAGGTTGACAGGATATACTGCAAAATAAGGGTTTCTGATTCCGTCTTGCACAGTCTCCTGGACTCTCTCCTTCCCTTCTCTCAAATTTAGTCTTCCTTTTGACTGACGATGGACTCTCTGACTCCAAGGACCCTTTTTCTCCTCTGATCTCCTGGATATAGCACCAGTTAGATAGCTTTTTCCTCTGGATAGACACCTGTCACACATTTCTCAGTAATCCTGCAAAGACCTTTGTTTGTACCTAGAACACAGATCAGGGTCCCCGTTCCCCAAGAAAGAGAGACAGAGTGAGAGGCGTACTTTCTACTGACAGATCCCCAGCTTCTGGTTGCCCTGAAAACACACCGAGCTATATCATTGTGGTCACGGCTAGAGGAGAGTCCCGGATTTCATTAATAGGCTTTTAATTCCTTACTCCCCTCAACGATCCCTTTATTTCATTACCCAAAACTTGTTCTCGATTCCCTCATTGAAATATATTTATACTGTGCGATCTAATAGAAACGTAGAAACATAGAAAAATGACAGCAGAAAAGGGCCATGGCCCATCAAGTCTGCCCACTGTATTGACCCTCCCCCTTAACCCTCTGAGAGATTGCACTCTGATGACCCATCCCCTTAACTGTACCCTCTTAGAGATCCAACATGGGCATCCCATTTATTCTTAAAATCTGGCACGCTGTTGGCCTCGATTACCTGCACTGGAAGCTCATTCCAATGATTAACCACTCTTTCGGTAAAGAAATACTTCCTGGTGTCGCCATGAAATTTTCCACTCCTGATTTTCAGCGGATGCCCTCTTGTGGCCGAGGGTCCTTTAAGAAAGAAAATATCATCTTCCACCTCGAGACGACCAGTGATATACTTAAATGTCTCAATCATGTCTCCCCTCTCCCTGTGTTCTTCGAGAGAGTATAGCTGCAATTTTTTCAGCCTTTCCTCATACGAGAGATCCTTGAGCCCTGAGACCATCCTGGTGGCCATTCGCTGAACCGACTCAACTCTCAGCACATCTTCACGGTAATGTGGCCTCCAGAATTGTACACAGTACTCCAGATGAGGTCTCACCATGGTTCTATACAATGGCATTAGGACCTCGGGCTTCCGGCTAACAAAACTTCTACGGATACAACCCAGCATTTGTCTAGCCTTTGATGAAGCCTTCTCCACTTGATTGGCAGTTTTCATGTCTTCACTAATGATCACCCCTAAATCTCGTTCTGCTGCAGTTCTAGACCAAGGTCTCACCATTCAATGAGTACGTTCTGCACTGATTATTGTTGCCAAGGTGCATGACCTTGCATTTTTTAGCGTTGAAGTTCAGCTGCCAGGTCAAGGACCAATGTTCCAATAAAAGCAGATCCTGCGTCATACTGTCAGATAAATTGCTGTTACTTACAATGTTACATAGTTTGGCGTCATCGGCGAACAATGTTATTTTACCTTGAAGCCCCTTTGTCAGGTCTCCTATGAATATGTTGAAAAGGATCGGGCCCAAGATCGAGCCCTGTGGCACTCCACTGGTCACCTCCGATATTTTAGAGAGGGTACCGTTAACCACTACCCTCTGAAGTCTACCACTTAGCCAATCATTGACCCATACGGTTAGTGTTTCACCTAATCCCATCGATTTCATCTTGCTCAATAACCTGCGGTGGGGGACACTATCAAAAGCTTTACTGAAGTCCAGGTACATGACGTCTAGGGACTCTCCTAAATCCAGCTTTCTTGTTACCCAGTCAAAGAAGCTGATGAGATTGGATTGGCATTAACAGCCCCTATTCTTAATAACTTGGGTTTTTTCCATATCTTTATTCATTTAAAAGCCAACATCAAGTGCAACATATTATCAATGTATAAATAAAGAGCACTTAATTCCATCAAATGATATAATGATATAATAAAAACATATCCCTTCCCACCCACTCACCCTTTCATACAGCATAAAGACAATCAAAAATAATACAAATGATCAAGATAAACAAAATTGCGATCAAATAATAAATGAAAGGCATATCCCCTCCCCCCTCCCACTCACCCATCCTGGAAGTGTATAATCAAAGGGCTAAAACTAATAATCAATCTTTACAAAATTTTGTCAAAGGGTCTCAAGCCTCCTTGAATTTCTTATAATGTCCCAATTGTATTGCACTCATACGTTCAAATTTATAAGTTTGGCACAAGGATTCCCACCAAAAACTATAGTTTAACCTGCCCTAATTTTTCCAATTTTTTAAAATGAGCTTTATGGCAACTCCCATTATGATGAAAAGTAGTCTATTATTACATGAAGTTATTGGACTCTTGGCCCTCAATAACATGCCAAACAGCACTGTATCATATGTCAATGCCACTGGAAATTCCAGTATTCTATTGATTTGACCCCAAATGGATCGCCAAAATTTAAGTATCAAGGGACAAAAGAAGAGCAGATGATCCAGTGTCCCTATATTGAGATCACAGTGCCAGCATCTATTTGACTTAGAACTATCTAATTTTTGTAATCTAACAGGGGTCCAAAAACTTCTATGCAACAAAAAACCCCACGTTTGTCTCATAGATGCTGACACTGTACATCTCATCCTCCAAGTCCAAATTCATGGCCACTGAGACGCAGAAATCTGCTGCTGTATCTCAATGCTCCAAATGTCTCTAAGACTAGTTTTTTGGTTTTTTTTATTCAAAAATTCATATATTAATTTATTCCACTTGGCGCCTGATGCCCCAGCAAATCTGTCTGGAAGCACAGGCCCGGCAAGCTATACTGAGTTTTTAAGTTTCACCATTCAGGGAACCCCCTTCTTGTATAATTGTACACTTGCTTACTTGCTAAAACATTCTTATTGTCTGTTATATACACTATGGGCTCCTTTTACTAAGGTGCGCTAGCGTTTTTAGCATACGCAGGATTTTAGCGCGTGCTAAACCCGTTGCTACGCTTCTAGAACTAACGCCAGCTCAATGCTGGCGTTAAGGTCTAGGGCATGTGGCAATTCAGCGCGCGTTAAAGCCCTAATGCACCTTTGTAAAAGGAGCCCTTTGATATGTACACATCGAAATTTGTATCACTTTCTTGTTATTGCCTTTTTCAAAATTTATGAAGCTATAATTTGTGGTACTTTATTACATGTTAAACCTTTGCATCCATGGCAGCAGCAGCTGGTGTGATGGGCAATACCAGTTTCAAGGTTAGAGTATCCAATGGGAATATCAGGAAATGCAGAATGATATGCCTTTATTATGCAGAGGTTGACTCCCTCTGGTTGAAGAGGATAGGCGCTGGTCCACTGTAGTATACAGAAGTTTGGATTAACGTCTTTAACCATCTGATAAACCCCGACACATTGTGTCTTTTGACTGCATACCGCTAGAAATCACCATTGGGCACCCTGTCTTTGCTAAGTAGGGAAAATTGTTAGCATTTGTAAAGGCAATTTTAAAAAAGGGAACATTCAATTTATGTATGAAGTCATTCCAGACAGAGGCTGTAAAGAAAATTCCTGTCTCTTTGTCATATTTCTGCAGCTCCCGGTACTGATCATGGCTGAATTCCAGGTGGCACTAAAGGTCTCTCTGTGTCTCTCCCTCCCCAGGAGTGTCTAGCTGTGGGTGGTCTCTCCAATGCTGTTTCCGTGAATCTGTGCCGCAGCTTACTCTTCTGGAACTTGGCACAATCTGCTCCACACTCCTTATGAAGAAGCTTGAAAATAAGCTCTTGCATCCTAGCCTGGTCAGGCAGATTTCCTGTTTTGGGGACTGGCACTTCACTGGCATTCTTCCTATTTGCTGGCCTTTTCCCCCTTTTCTTAGGTGCAGTCTTCTGCTGACTTCTTGTTGGATGCAGGGGCACAGCTCTGTAAAACAGTTACACTTCTCCCTCCGTATTCACGGTTTCAGCATTCATGCTTTCGATTATTCACGGTTTTTAGCTTGCTGGCTCCTCCCCCCCAATTACATCAGCTTGCATAGAGAAATCTCTGATTCCAAGCATTTACAGAGAAAATCACTGATTCCCAGCACTTTCTTCACCGTGTTCTGCCTCTCCTTCAGGAACAGGCCAGGTCTCCCACCATGTTATTCACGGTTTCACCATATTCACAATGGTTTTTAATAGAAAACAGCGAATAACATATGAAAAAGTTATTTGTGGTTTTTCTGTATTTGTGGGTCTGTTAATCCCCTATCACAGCGAATACGGAGGGAGAAGTGTACCTTAATTTGTTGTACAAGTTGCCAGTAATATAAGCAATAAATAGACTTGGAAATGGAATAATAACCCTTCTCTGTGTCCATATTCTACCTTCCCTATGTCCAGCATTGCCCCTTTGAGACTATATGTCCCCACCTGTGTCCAGCATTGCTTCTCTGTGTCCCTATAGCATTCCCAGCCAGCAACTCCCCATTGTATCCCTGTCCCTAAGTGCCTCCATGTTCATCTCCCTTTTATGTTTCTATACTGGGTCCAACGTCTGAGTCTTTCTTGTGTCTGGTCTCCACCATGTCCAGAATATATTTCTCTCCCTTCCCTTCCTTCCACATGCACCCTCTCCCTCCTTTTCCTGGGCCTAGCATCTCACCATCTCTTTATCCATGGCCCATGGGTTCAGCATTTCTTCTTCCTTGGAGTCCATTTTCTTCCCTTCACTCTCCCTAGGTCTGGCACCTTTCTGTCTTCCTCCCTCATCTCGTAGTCCTTTAAATTTTCATTATCAGCTCTGGCAGTAATTCATATTGAGTTTTTTTGGTTGGCTCTGGAACCTTCCCTCTGACGCATTATGCCTCTTCTGATGCAACTTCATAGTTCCATGTAGGTGTAATGCAGTAGAGGGAAGGCTCCAGATTTGACCGAAGGAGGCTGTTTGAGTTGATGCTGCTATTGATAATGTAAATTTGAAGCAGTGTGGGGTGAGGGATAGACAAAGGAAGGAAGCTGGAGAGATGCCGTACTGTGGGAGGGGCCAAAAAGAAAGGGCAGATACTAGACTCTGTGGGGAGGGGCACACTTCTGGGTGAGTCTTGAATGAAGTGGGTAGACCCTGGCCCACCCAGGCCCACTTGTGACTACATCCTTGGGGTATTGGGTCTGTTTGATATTTAGCATTACGGGTATCAGTCATGAATCCTGGATTCAAATGAAGTATTCTCCATGCCAGGTATAACTTTTCAACAGAGTACATTTTGAGGAGATGTTAATCTGAATTAACTGCCTTATTATCAAGGGGAAAGTCACTACTTATCTCTGGGATCAGTAGCATAGAATCTTGCTACTCTGGAATTCTGCCAGGTACTTGTGACCTGGATTGACCATTGTTAGACGTAGGATACTAGGCTAGATGTTTATATTAAGAACCTTCTAGTGAGCAGACTCTAATGAGAATCCCATGGTACATGGCATCCAGCACTCTCTTCTACTTCATGTCAGGACAGTCTCCTTTCCTTAGCTCTTATGTCATGTTATACTGTTCTTCCTAGTTGTACTAGATGGACTCTCCTTTCTCACTCTGGGAAATGTCTGTATGGACACACTGATTAAACAAATCAGGGTGTGAACTCATAGAGGGGCATAATGGAAAGGGACGTCTAAGTCTGTTTACGTCCATCTCGCAAGTCGTCCAAAATTAACAAGAGCCTAAGACACATTTTTGAAAGATATATCCAACTTTTTGTGACTTTCAAAAATCATCTAATTATACATTCTGCCGATCTGATCATCCAAGCCACTAAATCGTCTATCTTTATACCACATTTCCATCCAACTTTCCGTCCAAGTCCAAAACGCCTAGAGCAAGCCCTATTGGATGTGGAGGGATCTGCAAAGTGATGGACTGCACACCCAGACATGCCACCTAAATAGTTGGGTACCTTACAGGGCACTGCTGTGAACTTCACAAAAAGGGTGCCATGGCTTCTCCTCTCTACAGCTCCCTTATAGGTTATGGTGAACCCCCCAAACCACCTCCAGAATCCCCTAGACCCACTTATCTACCACCCCAATAGCCCTTATGGCTGCAGGAGCCATTTATATGCCAGTGCAAAAGGGTTTTGGGGGTGTATAGGGCAGTGCACATGTTTATGTATCAATGCAGTGATTACAGGGGCTTATGGGCATGGGGCCTCCTCTCTATGGATCCCTAACCCACCCCCAAGACGACTTAAGCTGCCTCTGGGCTGGATGATTAGGCTTTCCTATGCCAGGCAGCCAGGTGATGATGGTCTGGAGGCTGAAATTTAAAGTTGTGAATAAAATTTTTATGGGGTGGGAGGGGGTTGGTGATCACTGGGGTAGTGTGTGGGGGTCTGTGGTATGTGTTTTCTGTGCTTATCTGGTGAGTGTAGGTGGTTTTTTGTGACTTAGACCATGTTTTACATGTTTTACATGGTCTAAGTCACAACGTCCAAGTTCCGTCTAGGCTCTGTTGTTAAACTTTCGTTTATACATGCTGTACAACTAAGTCTAAGCCGGCCCGCGTCTCGCCCGCGTCTCGCCCTCAACACGCCTCCCGAAATACCCCGTTGAGCTTTGGACGTTGAGCGGCACTATGAAGGCCTAGGTTGTTTAGAAATACGTCCAAAACCCGGTTTTATTATCGGCACTTGGACGTTTTTGAGAAATGTTCGTCCAAGTGCCGACTTAGGCAGGTTTTTGGACGTTTTTCTCTTTCGATTATGAGCCCCATATTCTCCAAAAGAGAAGTTTTCAGAATTACTACTGGCAAACTGTTAAAACACAGAACTCTTGGGCTCTAAACAGGACTCCCTTCTGAAAGAAACAGAAGTCTTAAGGATAAAAGTTATCATCCAGTTAGGGAGTCCTTCACAAGTCCTTTCTCCTAGCATCAAGAAACAAAACAATGTGTGTGGAAGATGGGGAGGGAGGGTGCTCTCAAAAATTCCAAAAAGAATTAATCTTCATTTTGGCAGGCATTCTCGCCAAACACAGCCAAGATCACATACTCTGTGTCTCTTCTGTAATTCTACAGGAAAAATCAGGAACAATTAATACTGGAAGGCAGAAAAAATGTGCATACATATTAAAAATTTGAATTAATACTTCTTCAAAACAATACTTAAAAAAAATTTAAGAAGTGTTCATAAACAGTTGACAGCCTTGTACAGTCATTAGGATTACAGATGTGTAGATCAAAAGGTTATAACCACAACACTTTAGGCAATCAAAATTCACATCAACATCAAGAATTGTAATATGTTTGCAGTAGATTGAAATACAGTTCAAACATTGTACTTATCTCCAAGGAAGCAGTCTTCAAACCAGGGACCTTAAGGAAAACATGCTAAAGATTCAAAATCCATTGGTTATATGATGAAATTAGTGCTTCTACTGTTTTGATGAGACTGAAGCACCTTTTCTGTTGGTTTCTTTCCCTGAAGAAGCATGTAACGAAACATTGATTATGTCGGGACTCTTTCTTTTTCATGGAATAAAGCCTGCTTCCTTGGAGATAAGTGCAATGTTTGAATTGCACTTCAGTCTGTTGCAAACATATTATAATGCCTGATATTGAATTGTGACTTTTGATTGCATAAAGTGCTATGGTTATAAACTGTTGAGCTATGTGTCTGCAATCTTAGTGATTGTGAAAACCTGTCAGCTGTTTATGAGCACTTCTTAACAACTGTTATGAAACTTAGAAACAAAGAAATATGAAGGCAGATAAAGGCCAAATAACCCATCCAGTCTGCCCATCCACAGCAACCACTATCTCCTCCTCTCCCTAAGAGATCCCATGTCTGTGTCCCACGCTTTCTTGAACTTTGTCTCCACCACCTCTACCGTGAGATTATTTCACACATCTACCACCCTTTCTGTAAAAATGTATTTCCTTAGATTACTCCTGAGTCTCTCATTCCAGAGCTTCCTTTCAAATGAAAGACATTTGCCCAGTGGTGTACCTAGAATATGTAATGGTAAACACTTTCAATATAGACTAGTAAGATGTTCAAAAGTATAGTGTAAGAACAGTTAAGGCTCTATACCAGATAAAAAATGAAGGAAAAAGCCTCAGAACCCTCCTCATCGTTCCCTCAAACTTGGTCCCCAAGAGCGCTTTAAAAAGTTCGAGAATGTACCATTCCAGATGTGGAGGGGGAGAAACCACCCGCCTACCGCGTGAGCGTAGGCAGCGGCCGGGGAAGCCTGATCGGTCGGGACACACCCTGATGTAGCCTATCGGTGAAACGCTGGCCTTAGTTGGTGTGCCGATCAGCAGAAGATAAGTGGATTTTTCCTCTATCAGTCTTTTATTTATTAGTGAAGCACAGTTTTAAGCTCAAGTGCCCAGTATTTATTGAAGGTTTTTTGCCAGTGAGGTTACCGTTTGACCACCCTTTACTATCCACCTTTGTGGAGGTGGGAGGGCCTGTTCTGAGGCTTTTTCCTTCATTTTTTAATCTGATATAGAGCTTTAACTGTTCTTACACTATACTTTTGAACATCTTACTAGTCTATATTGAAAGTGTTTACCATTGCATACGTTTGGTTTTCAATACATCTGAGTTTTTTTGTACCTAACATATGTGACACCCAGGGTCCATCATTTTTTGACACCCCCCCATCTGTAAGAAAAACATGATTTTTAGTAACAAGCCACATGTCACACATGAGTACCTAGGAAAAGGCAGCATCTTACATACTGCAGTGAGTAGTACAACATCAATACACCCATTGTAAAACTAAACAAGCCAGACTAGTACAGATAACGTGACCATTTATTTTTTTCATCAAAACGGGACATCTATTAATATTCAGTCCCGCCCCAACCCCACCCTAGCCACACCCCAATCCTGCCCTAGCCCCGCCCTAGCTCCGCCCCCAATTTCTTCCATTCATTTTCCATGTACACATAATATCTTATTAATTCATAATGGTAACCATAAAATTTTTTAAAAACCACAAAGGATACTATACGCAGAGAAAATGTTTTCAAAGATGTCAAGGCAGATGACTTTAAAATATGCAATGTCACCTCAGTAACTATAGAAAAATAGACAAATATAGTACAGATATAAATTCTCAAAACAGACACATTATGATAACTAAATTGAAAATAAAATCATTTTTCCTACCTTTGCTGTCTGGTGATTTCATGAGTCTCTTGTTGCGTTTCCTTCTGACTGTGCATCCTTTCTTTCATTTCTTTCTTTCTGCACTCAGGCCTAACAGTTGTCCCTTTCTATTCCCTCCCTCCTTCCTTCCTATGTCCTCAGTGCCCTCAGTGCCTCCTTCCTATGTCCTCAGTGCCCCTTCCTGTGTCCTTAGTGCCCCCAGTGCCTACTTCCTATGTCCTTAGTGCCCCTTCCTATATCCTTAGTGTCCTCGGTGCTTCTTTTCTATGTCCCCCTCACTGCCTTCCAGCCTTTGTCTCCACCCCCTCCCCTATGCTCTGGCATCTCTCTCTTCTCCTTTCCTTCCTTCCCACTCCACCCCATGGTCTGGCATCTCTATCTCCTTCACATCTCTCTCCTCTCTTTTCATCTCCCCCTCCCACTCCATTATCTGGCATCTCTTCTTCCTTTTTCTCCTTCCTTCCTCCTGGTCTGGCATCTGTCTCCTCTCCCTACCTCCATATACCCTGACATCTTTCCCCCCCTCCATGGTCTGGTAGCTCCTTTCCTTTCCCTCCCATGGTCTTGGCATCTCTTTTCTCTCCTCTCCCTTCCCTGGTATTCCTTCTCCCCTCTCCCCAATTGGGTGCAGCAACAGCACTTCCCTTCTCCTATCCCCTCCCCAATTGGGTGCAGTAGCAGCTTTTCTCTTCCCCTCTCCTCCCCCCCCCCTTGGGTACAGCAGCTTTTCTCTTCCCCCCCTCGAGTGCAGCAGCTTTTCTCTTCCCCCCTCCCCACCTTGGGTGCAGCAGCATCAGCTTTTCTATTCCCCCCTTTCCCCCTTAGGTGCAGCAGCATCATTTCTCTTCCCATCCCTCCCAACGGCAGAGTCGCAAGCTTCCCTCCATCGCTGACATATCTTCCATAGGTCAGCGACAGAGGGAAGCTTATAACTTGCTGCTCTTCCTTGCTTTGGGCCTTCCTCGTTGCCGGGTCCTGCCTTCACTGAAACAGAAAGTAGGCAGGAGTCGGACCCGGCAGCGAGGAAGGCCCAAAGCAAGTTGTAAGCTTTCCTCTGTGTCTCCCTTAGCTTCCCTCCGTCGCTGCCTGTAGTGAACTCCTGCTCCGAGGCTCGAATGTGTGCGTGCCGGCTTCCCTTCTCTTCTCCTCCCCCCCGGGACGTAACTTCCAGTTTCGGAGGGAAGAGAAGGGAAGCTGGCACACATAAGTTAGAGTCCCAGAGCGTGGGTTCAATTTGAATTCTGGAGTCAGCCTGGGAAGGAACATCGACAGCAACAGTAGGATTAGGGCGCGGAGAACATGGCGGCAAGCAGGCACAGAGAACACTGCGGGGGTTTGGCGCTGGACCGACTGTCCCCTTGTCCCCACGCACAGCTTTGGGATGCTGTCCTTGAAAATGTGACATTTCGGCGTCCCGAAGCGGTGGCTTGGGACAACGGGACGGTTGGTCCAATAACTGGACTGTCCTGTTGAAAACGGGACGTATGGTCACCGTAAGTAGAGATCAATACTACAGTCAATCCTAACAAAAAACCATGTCTTTCGAACACACAGAACACAGAAAACACCTTCGCCTAGTATGAAATATGTCATCACAAACTAACCCCTCCCCCTTTTACAAAACTGTAGTGTGGATTTTAGCCACGGTGGTAACAGCTCTGACGCTCATAGAATTCTGAGCATCAGAGCTGCTACCACCACGGCTGGCGCTATAAAACGCTCCACAGTTTTGTAAAAGGGGTGATAAAATAGAAATACATAGACAAAGGTTAAATTGAACCAGCAAGAAGCTGGACTCTGCATACAATGCAACACCACAGAAACAGTGACACATGTCTCCTAAAGCAATAAATAAATAAATGCCTCCCCCTTCCATCTCTCCTTTCACCCCCATTGGTCTGGCATCTCTCTCCTGTCCTTCCCTCTCCCACACCTCTCTTCTGCAATCCCTTTCTTCTCTCATTTTCCTTTTAAATTTATTTTCTGCATCCATCTAGATTACGATCTTACTACCCTCTCATCAATTTCCTTTTTTTTACTGTCTACCTACAGCTCGCCACCTCTTTCCCTCACCCCCTCTAGTATTTCCCTAACTCAATCTTTTTCCCCCATCATATGCCCTCCTTTTATTTATCCCCTCCTTCCATTATACCCTTTTCTCTACCCCTTTCTCTACCCCTTCCATCTTTCTCTTTCTCTACCCCTTCCATCTAGCTAAAGAAGCACTGCCTGGGCTTTGCAGTTCCCAGTTATGTCTCTAGCAGTATATATATTTCAAATCTGATATATTCTAATGACAAAATAGAAATAAAATGATTTTTTTCTACCTTTTGTTGTCTCTGGTTTCTGCTTTTATCTTCTTTTCACTCTTTTCCTTCCAGCGTCTGCCCTGTCTCTTCAATCCAGCATCTGCCCGTTCCATCCACTGTCTGCCCCTTCCAGAAACTGTCTGTCTCCCCCTGCCATCTCTCTAGATTCCCCCCTGGTCCGGCATCCATCATCTTCCCTCTGTTCCCTCATGGTCTGGCATCTTTCTCCTTTCATCTCTTTCCCTCCCCTCTGTGTCTCTCTCTTCTCATTTCCTCTGCTCAGATCTGATATCTCTGTCTCCTTCCCCATTCTCTGGCATCTCTCTCTCTTCCCTTTCCTTCTCTGGTTTTCCTTCTTTATTTTTTGCCTCCATCTAAATTAAATTATTTCTTACTATGCAGTCCTCAGTTTCCCTCTTTTCACTGTGTCTACCCACAGCATGCCACCCCTTTCCTTCACCCCTCCACTATCTCACTAACTCTATCTTTTTCCCCCATCCAGCATATGTCCTTTTTCTTTATCCCTCCTTCCATCCAGTATGTGTTCTCTTTCTCCACTTCCATTCAGCATTTGCTCTCCCTTCTCCCCACTTCCATTATCTGCCCTCTTCTCTCTCCTCCTTCTCCTCACCTCCATCATCTGCTCTCTTCTCTCTCACCCTTCTCTCCACTTCCATCATCTGCCCTCTTTTCTCTCCCCCTTCTCCCCACTTCCATCTTTTGCCCCCTTCTCTCAATCTCTCCATCCACCACAGGCCCATCTCTCTGCCTTCCTCTCACCTTTCTGATTTTGGCAACAAGATCAGCAAGCCCCCCCCCCCCGCGATGACACTTAAGATCAGCCACGAGCCTCCTGCTACCCCCGGCATCAACAGAACTTCAGTTCAGCAACGTAGTGCTCAATCTAAAGGTTCCCTCTGACTCAGCTTCCTGTTTCCGCCCAGTCAGAGGGAAGCTTTTGACTGAGCACCGTGTTGCCGATCTGAAATGCTGTTGATACCGAGGGTAGAAGGAGGCCCGTTGCTGATCTTAAGTGTCATCACGGAGGGGGAGGGGGCGCCGATGCCGCTCATCGCCATTGCAGCCCAGATGCTGCCAATGGCCCCAATGTGATCTTGCCGGCCCTGCGCGGACTGGCACCGGATGACCCGAACCTGGCCGGCTGTGCACCCCCCCTAAGGCGTGCACCCAGGGCGGACCTCCCCCCACCCCCCCTTGGTACGCCACTGCATTTACCTCATGTACATTTATGCCATGTAAGTATTTAAATGTCTCTATCATGTCTCCCCTCTCCCACATTTTCTCCAAAGTATACATATTGAGATCTTTAAGTCGGTCCCCTTATGCTTTATGGTGAAGACCATCAACTATTTCAGTAGCTGTCTTCTGGACTGATTCCATCCTGTTTATATCTTTTTGACGGTGCAGTCTGCAGAATTATACACGATATTCTAAATGGGGAGAGCAATATTTTGCTAGTTCTGGTATAAGCTGTTTTATACATCAATCTGGTACTTCAAGCACCTGAGATAGCCTTCAGGTGAAACTTGGCCAAGTTGGGTATGATTCTTTTAACCCTTCTGTTTCTTCTGCTCAAATAAAGTATTTGGGCTTTTTTTGGATTGCTTGTGGCTTTCTCCACTCTGCTTTATATGCTTTGCCATTCTGGCCCTTGTGGACCAGTTGCCTGTTTTTGGATTTTCAGGATATCCACAGTGAATATATATAAGATAGATTTGCATTTACTGTCCCCTTGGTTTAAGAATCTGTCTCATGCATATTCATTGTGAATATCCTGAAAACCTGACTGGCTGAGTGTGCCCTGAGCACAGGCAGCAGAACACTTTTTTGTTTGGGGGAGCCCCGCAAGCTCCGCCCCAGACTCCGCCCATTCTCTTTTTGCCATACATCCATCTTTAGCATTAACTTTTAACATTCAACTTTCTTCCATTTTTCTGCTTTCTTCTCAAAATCTACTTTTCCATGCCTTCCCTTTCCATCTATCCAAGTATACCATCTCCTCCCTCTTTCTTCTTCCCTACTCCCATCTATCCATAAGAAGCATTTCTTCTTATCTCTTCCCTGCCGCACCCATTGCTGTGCACTATCTCCTCCCTCTGTCTCCCCTTCCCCTCCATTCCTATGTACCATCTTATCCCTCTCCCATGGTCAGACATCTCTGTCTTCCCCCTTCCCCCCTCATATGGTCTGGCATCTTTATCCTCTCATTCCCATAGCCTGGAATCTCTCTCCTCTTCCACAGTCTGGCATCTCTCTCTTCTTCCCGAGGTCTAACATCTTTCTCCTCTCCTTTCTGTGGTCTGCCATCTATCTCTCTCTCCTCCCTATTCCAGTGGTCTAACATCTCTCCTTTTTTTGAGTCATCTCTCCTTCCTCCCAGTGTAACATTTCTCCCTCCTCGCCACTACTATCATGTCCAACAATTCTCCCTCTTTCCTTATTTCCCCATATACATCATCTCTCTTTCCCTCTCACGCGATGCCCTGTAATGGTGGCAGAACCATCACAACCTGTACAAGGGAAACCCTTCCAGCATCCACAATACCAACTGGTGCTCACCATGGACGCTTCCAAAGTCGGATGGGGGGCACACCTCCTCCACCTTTCGCTCCAAAGGCAACTGGTCCCACTTCGAGGTGAGACGCCACATCAATTTCCTGGAACTCACGGCCTTTGGCAATGTTCTCCAGGCCTGATCCAGACAGATAATCAGGTAGCCATGTTTTATATCAACAAACAGGGAGGCACAGGGTTGCTTCCTCTCTGCAGAGAGGCTTACAGGATCTACCGGTAGTCATTTGCCCTCTCAATTGGCTGTTCGCTCCAAGCAACCAAGCAGAGGTTGGATATTTGGGGTGCATAGGATAAAGTGGAGTCTAGTAGGATTCCTAGCACTTTGGAGGTCTTTTTGATGTTTAGCGTTGTGCCGATGGGTAAAGTGAGGGTGGTAGGCGCTGACTGTGTGGTGGTATGGGAACAGAGAAGCTTGGTCTTGGTTGTGTTTAGTTTTAGTTTGTTGAAGGTTGCTCAGGAGAATTAATCTTAAATCGTTTTCAGTTCTTTGTCTCTCATTCATTTATTCAAATGTGCACACAAACAATTCAATTTTATCAAACTTTTCAGCTTTCAGCCTTCCTTTTGTCTCAGAGTCTTCCCCATACAGGTCTGTTCATTTCTCTAACACAGCCATTTCTCTGTCTCTCAACTCTAAATGTCACACAGATTTATAAAAAAAAAAAAGCGCCCTGTTTGCCCAAGCTTATAAGGAGTCCTTCTCTCACTGTACCCAGCATGAGCTTGCATTTCCCATGTCTTCGGCATAAGCTCTGCATAGCTGCAAACTACTATTTCCTATGCCCACATTCACACACAACACTACTTTTGCAACAAAGAATCCTGTTTATCCTTGACCACTGCTTTATATTTTTCCTCTTTGATTTTCCCCTTCTTCAGGCCCATGCACAAACAAGGACCTGACCCAAAACCAGAACCTAGCAAGGTAATAAAAAAATATGTACAAATAAAAAGTATACATTACCATAGGTTACATAAAAAATACTCCCCACCAAAGAACAGTTTAAAAATCACCGATCGCCTGTGAAATGATTATGGTCCTTTAAATTAATTCTTCCACCCATTATGAAATGACAACATATCCATTAATCCACTCCCACTTCTGATCCTTAATGAAATTGCAGAGCCCCAAACAACCCCCCCACACATACACACACACTTCTTATCCATTTTGAAATCAGCCCCTTCTCTCCCAAGTCTTTCCACTCCCATGCACCCCCAACACTTACCAGTTTCTCAGATGGGTAAGTATTTGAGAGCTAAAGTGATCCACCAGCACTCCTACCCTGAGGACTCCCTTAAACAAAATGATGGCCTCAGCCTCCTAGTGGTGAACATGCATTACTGCTGATAGGGAACCCTAGTGGTACTACCTCAAATTTACTTAGGGTGAAATGCTGGGGCAGGAGCTCTGGGAGATTGCTCCTGCCCCTCCATTATTCACCAGAGATTCCTGTGCTGGGGACATGGAGGAGAGTAGCTGGGATTAAAGGGCAAGTCTGATTTGAAAGTTAATTGGAGTAGGGGATTCAAAAAGGATGCTGTTATTTTGATCAATGAGCTGATGGTGGGTTTAGAGTAGTGGTCTCAAACTCACGGCCCGGGGGCCACATGCGGTCCGCCAGGTACTATTTTGAGGCCCTCGGTATGTTTATCATAATCACAAAAGTAAAATAAAACAGTTTCTTGATCATATGTCTCTTTAGCAATAAATTATAATATTATTATTAAGGCTTAGCCAAAAGGAAAGATTTATAAACTATAAAGAGTTTTACCTCATGCAAAATTGTCATTTCTTTAATAAGACATTAACTATTTTTTTTCTGAGGCCCTCCAAGTACCTACAAATCCAAAATGTGGCCCTGCAAAGGGTTTGAGTTTAAGACCACTGGTTTAGAGGGCCCTGTAATTTTAAAAGTGATTGGTAATGGGTGGATATTTTTAACTACACATGGGCTGCTTTAAGTTGATCCTTAGTAGCATCAGGCAATGAAACATTAACAAAATCTCTATGAATAATACAGCTTCTGAGATTTAAAGCAAGCTGCATTGTCATTTGCTGCTTTACATGCATTTGTTTGTGTTGCATTATCTAATGTGCATCATAGTAAAAAAAGAAACATTTTAAGCTGCATTTTTGGCAAGTAACATATATTGCTAATTAACACATATTATTGGAAATAAGAACATAAGAATTGCCGCTGCTGGGTCAGACCAGTGGTCCATCGCGCACAGCAGTCCACCCCCAGAGCCCTAACTGAGATCAACCCTACCTGTGTACATTCCGGTTCAGCAGGAACTTGTCCAACCTTGTCTTGAATCCCTGGAGGGTGTTTTCCCCTATAACAACCTCTGGAAGAGCATTCCAGTTTAATGCAGTTTAGTAAATAGACCTCTAGATTTTAAACCCTCTAGGGCAGGGGTCTCAAAGTTTCTCCTTGAGGGCCGCAATCCAGTCGGGTTTTCAGGATTTCTCCAATGAATATGCATGATATTTATGTGCATGCACTGCTTTCAATGCATATTCATTGGGGAAATCCTGAAAACCTGACTGGATTGCGGCCCTCAAGGAGGGACTTTGAGATCCCTGCTCGAGGGCAGTGTGTTGCATACTGTGTGCTGCGGCACACTAGTATGCTTCCTGAGATTTCAGGTTTGCCACGGCACACTGGGGAGGAGGTCAGGTGCCGGTGCTGGCTGACTGCCCATAGGATATACCTCTTGCAGCGAGAGGCATGTCCTGTAGGCAATCAGCCAGCGCCAGCGCCTCTCCTTCATTCCAGCCCTTTTTCCTGCTGACTCCCCCACTGGGGTCTCAGTGCCTATCTGAAGGGCCTTTGCACATGCAAGGACGTCGATGCAATGACATCACGCATGCGTGTGATGTCATCACAATGACACCTGTGCACTTCCAGGTGCCTTGAGCTGTGGCCACTATGTTTAGTGTGCTCAACTCATGAAAGTTTGCCGGACACTGCTCTAGGGAGAGGGAAATACCTGCAGTACTTGCATAGAACTCACCTTGATCTATTAATGAAAAGGAATGAGCTGAATCTGACATAAAACAAAGACATGCCCTTCCCCTCCTCATCTTCCATCCTCCACTCCTTCCCCGATCCCGCCTGACGCGTCTGCCCCCCTCTCTTTCCCTGATCTCACCCGCTGTGCCAGCCTACCGCTCCTTTTCCAATCCCGCCTGCTGCATGCACCCCCAGCTCCTTCCCTGATCCTGCCTGCTGGGTCTGCCCCCTCTATTTCCCCAATCCCACCTGCTGTGCCCGCCCACTGCTCCTTCCCTGATCCTGCCTATTGCACCCACCCTGCTCCTTCCCTGATCATGCCTGCTGCATCTTCCCCCTCTCTTTCCCTAATCCTGCCTGTTGCACCTGCTCCCCTGCTCCTTTTCCAATCCCACTTGCCATGTGCACCCCCAGCTCCTTCCCCGATCCCACATGCTATGCACGCCCCCCTTCCCGTGTACCTCTAGTTGGAGTTATTGTTTGCAGTGGTCAACAACATGCTCCTCGTGACCCCGTTGGCTCTCCCTCTGATTCCTATATGTGGCATCCAGAAGTGACGTCAGTGGAAGAGCTGACAGGGTCGCAAATAACATGTTGTTGACCGCCGTGAACTGCAACTTCAACTAGAGGTAAGGGGGAAGGGAAGGGGGCATGCGTGGGGGGGGGGGGGTGCAGAGAGGAGAAGGGATGCCGGTGCCCCTACCAACATGGCACCCAAGGCAGATTACTCTCCCCCCCTTACTATGCCACTGAACACACCAGATAATATTGCAGGTGATGATTCCTTTCATGCATCCAATATTTAGATGTACGATGAACATACAATATAAATTGAAATGTTAGCCGAGACATTTTCAAAAGTATTTCTACTGAATACAGTATACACTTTAAAAAACTATATATAAATTGTTTTCTGCATAACTCTATCAAAACATGACCAATTTCAATAAAATTTGGGATCTATCATCCGTAATAAATTTGCAATAAGCCTGCAGTCATGCTGGCTACCCAGTGGTGAAGTGAAGGAAGTTTGTGCCTGGATCTGAGGTGCCTTGGCATCGCTATGCCATGTACCTCTTAAATGCACTCTTCCCTGCCCCCTGGCATTGCTGCACCATGCTCTCCCGTACCTCTTCAAATTTTCGCTGGCAGTGAGAAGGATCTCCTACCCGCTGCTCGTGCTGGCTGAGTCTTCTCTCTGATGTCACTTTCGTGGCTCATATTCAGGAAGTGATGTCAGAGGGAGGGATGAGGCCGGCACGAGCATCGGCTAGGAAATCCTGCATGCTGCTGGCAAAGATTTGAAGAGGAACAAAAAAACGACGTGGAGATGGTGATGTTCAAGATGCAGGCTTTAATAAAAATACAATTTAATAATCCACATAAAATATATCTAGGACCCACAATATGGGAGCTATGGACCCAACACGGTCTGTGTTTCAATGATGATGTCTTCCTCAGGGGTCCCTAAAGATCCAGATATAATAGCTCATGGATTAATAACTAAAAACAAAATAAATTGTCACTCTGAGTGGGTGAGAAATTCTGCATCATCGTCGAAACACGTACCGTGTTGGGTCCTAGATATATTTTATGTGGATTATTAAATTGTATTTTTAATAAAGCCTGCATCTTGAACATCACCATCTCCACAGCGTTTTTTGTTTCTGCTGGACTTGCATTTTCTGTGGAGTTTTAAGGGTCAGTTTTTTGCTTGCGCTAAAGATTTGAAGAGGTACATGTGGGGAGGGAGCATTAAGGAGAGGAAGAGGAAAGGTGCTGGCTTCGTAAGCTCAGCCAAGATGCACCTGAGGCACTCCGCCTCCTGCCCCCTTACTATGCCATTGCAGCCACCTCACCTAAACAATATCACTTTTTACTATGTGGTTCTTCAACTGTCGCAGTGTTTTCGTCAGTGTAAACTGATTGGGCCCTACTGCTTCCTGAAGGGCAATCAGCTGAGCCTATTTCTTGAAACTTCTTCAAAGCATATTCTAGACTTCCATCTTCCACCTCTTTTCTGGAAACTCTTGCGCCAGTCTTTCTCCAGATAAATTTTTTAAATAAAGGATCAGATCCTCCTGATGAAATCCAGGCGGAGGTTTAAAGCAAAATGAAATCTGCGCGTATCATGATGATAATCACTAGGTGGTAGTGATGCCATTTATGTAAGGAGGTTGGCATGTGTGCAGGTTTATTGCAAATTTATTCAGAACGATATATTCCAAAAAATCATAGATAAATGAAGGCACATAGGCCTTGATTCTGGAAGCGGAGCCACAAGATAGGAGGTGGTAGGTGCCCTACTGCTAGGGTTACCAGACATCTGGGAAAACCTGGACATGTCCTCTTTTTAAAGGACTGTCCAGGCTCCCAGATTGGCTTTCCAAAACCTGGCATTTGTCTGGGTTTTGGAAAGCCCCGAAGAGCTCTGGCTGCATCTGGAGGGCCTCTGAGCAATGCGGGGATGATGTCACACACATCCGCACATGCTCCAGGCCCTCCAGACGTGGCAGGAGCTCATCTGGAAGAAGAGGGGAGGCTTTGTGGGGATGGGGCTGGAGTGGAACGGAGGGGGGCTGGAGGCGGAATGGGGCAGGGCCATGTGTCTGCGGTTTCCTGGAGAAAAATATGGTAACCTTACCTACTGCTTCCTAACTTAATTGGTTTAATTGACTTTAACTGATGCAGTAATTGACTGATCATTTAAAAGCAATTAAAATCATATTAAAAAAAAGATAGGCGCCTGCCAGTGCCGCCAACATTTCTGGCGCCGGAATCTCATCTTTGGAGGTACCTACTAGCGCTATAAATGACCTTAGGCTTCTGAAGGACATGATTCATGTAGGGTTACCATACGTCCGGGAAAACCCGGACAGGTCCTCTTTTTAGAAGACTGTCCGGGCACCCAGAGCAATTTCCAAAACCTGACAGTTTGTCCTGTTTTTGGAAATCCTGAGCTCGGAGGCTGCATCTGGAAGCCTTTGCGCATGTGCAGCCGTCACAGTAATGATGTCATATGCACACCCGCATGTGTGTGACATCATTGCATCGATGTCTGCATGCGTGAAGGCTTCCAAATGCGACCTTCGAACTTGAGGAAGTTCGGAGGGGGGGGGAGGGGGCCTGGGGAAGAATGGGGCGGGGCTGGAAGGCCAAACAGGGCCGGGCCAGGCATCCTCTTTTTTTTTCAAAGAGGAAATCTGGCAACCCTAGATTCACGTCAAACATTGGCACCAGAAATGCAGACCTTCAAAACCCTGAGCTGCCTTTCCAGTGCCTGTCCGCGATTCTGCAACCAGCGCCGGAGCTTGATTGACATGCGACTGGGGCCAGTTGCAGAATCTGGCCAATAATGACCATGGCCTATCTAGCATAAAACAAGGTACAGTGTACTCACATAATTTGAGACATCTGAATTAATTGAGACATGTGCAAGAACTGAGCATGCTCACAGTACTGGTGTTAGCAGTTGAAAGTGTACTGCTGACAACTGCACTTTCTGATGGGGAGGGTGGTCTGTGGATGCCTTCAGCTGGTGGTATTGTAATTTTAAAATTTGGTAGTGGAGCAAGAGCATGGAGATGGAAGAGGAAATATGTAGGGTTACCAGTTTTTCAGTTTGGAAAATCCGGACTCCATAGACCCTCCCTCAGGCCCACCCAGTTACACCCATCCCTGCCCTATCATGCCCCAGTCCTGCCCCCAATCCCGCCTCAGCCCCACACCCTGCTGCCTGCTCTCATTGTGCAGGAAGATGCCCTCCTGCCCGATGCGATATGGAGGAAAGCTTTTCAAAACCCAGAGAAAGTTCCAGCTTTTGAAAAGCTGTCCAGGGAAATCCAGACGTCTGGTAACCCTAGGTTACCATATTTTAAGAAGAAAACATCTGGACACATGGCCTTTTTCGTTCCGCCCTGCCCAGTTCTGCCTCCTGCCCCACCCCATTCCACTTCCAGCCCTGCATCATTCCACCTCCCAGCCCCACCCCCAGAAAGAATCAACTCTTCTTGCCCGACCTCCCGGCCGCATCTGGAGGGCCTCGCGCATGCACGGATGTGTGTGACATCATCCATACATGCTCAGAGACCCTCCAGAAGCAGCAGGAGCTCATTTGGGCTTTCCAAAACCCAGACAGACTGCTGGGTTTTGGAAAGTCCATCCAGGCACCTGGACAGTCCTCTAAAAAGAGGCCATGTCCGGGTTTTCCGGGATGTCTGATAACCCTATAAATGCGTGCCCACCCATGTCACCCATTGGCCAACCCAAAAATTGCTATAGGATTCCCCACTAACTACATCTTTGGTGTGCCACTGCTGGGTGGGCCTGAGGTGAAGGCGGAGGGGCTCAGGGCAGCTGAGTCTCACATGTGGCAATCCACCTGAACATAGCACATTCTGAGCTTGGGAAGCAAGGCAGGAAGCTGGAAGTCAGACAGGGTCTGCTGCAGGAAGGTGGAATGAGTAGAGATTGTGTGGGCTCAGAAGCATTTATTGCCAGTTAGATTTTGTTTTCATCTCAGTCAAATAGAGCAGAGGAAACTGAGTCCACCTCAGAATCAAAAAAAGGAGAGAAGTTATTAATTATTAAACTGGACTTTGCCTATCATCCAAAATGCCAAGAGGCGTGGGAATATATGGAAGAAAGCTCCAGGTTCTAATCACCCTCCCAACTGCTTGATATAATAATGAATTCACAAGGAAACTGAAGAGATAATTTAATCTAATACCCTGTTTGCGGTGGGGGCCTCTGGAGTCTGTCTGCTTAATTTAACAAACGAAAAAGAACAACTTAATTACAGTAATCTTCATTATCAAGGCCTATTATGGCTGGTTCCAAGGAACTTGAGAATTATCTGAAAATACTTGGCTTATATTCTTGATGGGATTCAAATAGCAAACAAAATCTTAAAAGAAAAACAAAAAGAGAAAAAAAGCGCTTCCCCCCCCCCCCCCCCCACCTGCCACAGCCTGTGTTCTGCAAAGCAGTCTCTGCTGCTCCCCAGCTCCCTCACAATCTGCAGGAAGGGAGCCAGCGAGAGACCCTCATTATTTTCCCAGCTATGGGGAGAGCAGATGTGTGTAATTATGGTGTAGGTATAATTGGATTTATCAGCAGTTAATAGGAAATTATCTGAAGGAGGCTCACTGCTCCTCCGACAGCAGAGATTATAGCAACTTGCAAAAAAAAAAAAAAAAAAAAAAAGAAAAGAAAAATTAAATTGGCATTCAGCTGCAAAGTTTATTTGTGGCAGAAAGTCATTTTGAAGTCCCTGATTCAGGGAGTTTCTTTAGCACACAGGGTGGCTAATCAGCATGATTAGGTATAGGAAGTGGAGCCAGGATTTTTATAGAGGTTGCTGGGGATTTACAGGCTTAGGGGCTGATATTTAAATCCTGCGGTCAGTGTTTTTCTGGTAGCACTGAATATATGTACAGCATAGCAACCGCAGCTGCTATGGTTGACAATTCCATAAGGGAAAGGGAATGAGGATTTGTATTCTGCCTTTTTTCGGCTTTGGCATTGCAAAGCTGACATAATAGGATGCCTAGAATTAGGCATCCTGAGGGCATGCAGTATGAGCCTATTTTATACGGGAACCTAATTTCCTCTAATACTAACATAACCAGGTATTAATGCGCCAAACATTTAGGCACTAGAACTTTTGCCAACCACTGTTCCCTCTAAGCTGAGCACCAGTCCTCTATCTACAGTTCTGTCAGTAGGAGGTGCTGTTTCATTATTACATTTTTAATAGAGAGGGATAGGCAAGCTCTGTACCTAGAGACTGAAAACAAAGTATTGAAGCACTGACACCCTGTATTACTATTTAAAAAGGCAATAGAAGACCTTCAATCACTATCCTCACTGGACAGAATGCCAGGAAATCAAAATAGTATACAAATTAAGTTTTATTACATATATACAATATTTCTAGCCATAATCATTGATTAAGTACAGAGTTTGAATTAATACGTTACCGGTTATTACATCATTACGTTACCGGTTATTATATCATCACTCTTGTCCACAATCAGGAGGCTTACTCACAAAATGTCATCACACAGCTTATCTGTCCCTCTCTGTCAGTAGGGGAAATGTCCCCCATCTGTCAGTAGTAGAAATGTCCCTCTCTTACAGGTTTTTCTTTCTAGGGGAAGCAGTATTTATCCCCCTATCCTTGTGGATTGAGCTAGCTGAATGCCGGGGTGATGTCAATATACTCCTAGCCTGCCTCGTGAACTAATTTCCCATCCCAATGTCGGGAGGATGTTTACCAATTAGTATGTGTTAATACCAATCTGACTACACATCCCCCCTCTTATGGATTGTGGATTGAGTTAACAAAACTCCTAGCCTGCCTCGTGAGCTAATTTCCCATCCCTTCCTTGTGGATGTTTATCTGTTAGCCTGCCTGAGCTGACAATAGGTGCTGAAAAGTCCTTGCTCGTTCTCATAATACTTGTGTTTCCTTGTAACAGCTATCATGGATCCTAGGCAGTGTCACTCAATATTAATAATCCTTTCATATCATACGTTTCACATACGTGTCACATTCGGTCCTTATTGAGTGATATTGCCATAGGATACCATCGTGGTCCGAGTTGGTTTACAGCATAGTCCATAAACCACATAACAATTCCACAAGGACAGAACAAGTACTATTATGGTTACTAATCTAGTGATGCTTTTGTACAAATTCCTTATGGACTGATTTATCCTAGTATTATAGCTTTTAACTTTCCCAACTTTAAATCCCAATTTGGAACGGAAAAGTTGTTCTCCCAGAATACATTTGTCCTAAATCCTATATCAGGTGTTCAAACATAAGTTTGATTCTGCCAAAGAAGTGTTGACATATTGTGTAAGCATCCTGCAAAGGGTACTATCATTTTTTGGAATTATTGGCTCATTAGTCACCACACATATTACGCGTGGTGCTATTTCAATAATATAGTCCATTCACACACATCATATATTATTGATTGTAATTTACAAATTCGCCCTTGCAATGTGGAGTCACAAAATGTTAAAATTAAATTTAAGTGCCCAGAAAAATTGTTTCTGAGGTTCCCCTAGTATGCGGGGTAACACTACATATTTACACATAAACATTCCTATGCAGTGAGTATATTAGACACGGTCCTCCATATCTGCTCATTTCTAGTGTGTTCATTGCTTTTAATCTGTAATCGCTGCAAGTTCTCTTGTTGTCACATTTGCAATGATACATCTGGAGTTAGCGCTGCAAGTGAAGTTATCTTGCTTCCGATTCATTGAAGAATGCTTCCATCTCCATGACGTAACGACCCCTTCTTTAATTGTAATACGTCGCCCGGGGGCAGCGCCTCTTACCCCATACCATATTCCAAGGATTCCAAGGCATACGCATATCTGCAAGTTTCAGAAAACATTATTACTCTCTCAAATAACATTTTTCCTGAGGGACATATTCCCATTTTTCCACTCCCGGTTTCATTACAAGGAGTGCCTTATCTTTCCCGATTGCAATCACCTCCGCTGGTTCCGGAGGTTCTTTAGGATTGCTAATCCAGATTTTGGCTATGGACAGTTTCCCAATCGTCAAATTGGGGGTTACATTATCCCTCCACTGCCCATATTTGTCATCTGTAGTTAGTTTTTTAAGGGCCTCTTTCAAAAGTCCATTCATCTTCAATTAATCCCGCTGCCTGGGGATAATAGGGCATGTGATATACCCATTCAATATTATTTTCCTTAGCATATTCTTTTATCTGCCCTCCCATAAAATGTGATATTTGTAAGGGCATACCATAATACTGAATCCTTAGAGTGCTCCATTGTGACGCAGAAGCACAAGGGAATGCTAATAATAATCTACAGCAGTACACATATATTTACATTTATGACTTTCGAGTAACGGTCCTATGCCATTTGCCAAATCTGGGCTGGCAAATCGCCCCGTGCCCCATTACCTTATGTGGTACTTCCCGTTCTTGATATGTTGACACACCGGACATTTTCTGATCACATGTTAGATCAAAGGAATCCCTCGTTCCTGAGCCCACCTGTAAGTAGCTTTTTCTCCAAGATGTCCACTTTTCTGATGTGTCTAAATGGCTGTACCTTCCAACCATTCTTCCACCTTAGGAATTTCATTAGTAGTTGTTACAGAAATGGTAGCTGTGGCATCTGCTTGGGAATTAAACAATCGTTCCATTGAATCAACAGGCATATGTGCATCTACATGAAATACTGACACTATTGTCTCCTGTACAATTTTTTCTATGTCTTGCCACAATTCTTTACCCCACAGTTAACCAATTATGGGACTTCCACCCCATTAACCATGTAGCAAGACCATTAGCAAGTAGCTACCCCATGCTCACCTATTTTAGCTCTTTGAGAAATGTACCATTTCCATTTAATAATACTTTGTTCCTGAGCATATCCTACTCTATTTGACTTTTCAAAAGCAACCTGCTGTTCTTCTCCCCACATAAACTCATATTTTTTATTCTTTGGAGTGGGAAAATCTAATATTTTTCATTTTGCTTTCTCTGTGATTTCCCTAATATCCTCTATTCCACTGAATTCCTAAAAATTTTACCGACGTTGCCGGTCCTTGTATTTTTGTTGGATTTATTTCCCTTCCCTTCTTTTTCATATGGTCAATTAATAAATCCAACTGCCCTTTCTTAGTTTGTATGTCAATATGTCAAACTCATGTAATTTACTATCTTGCTCTATCTGTACCTTAAAGTTTTATCCATAAACCCTTTGGTTCCTTACTTACATTATTAATTTCATTACAAGTTCCTACATTTAAATCCATAATTTGTTAATATTTAAGCATATTTTAAATATCGATCCCTGTTTTTGCAACATTCGTAGAATTGCAGACAGACTCCATGCTGTCTCTCTCTATTTTTTCTTTTTCTTTCTTTCCTGCTTCCTCCCACTTCCCCCTCCCCTCTGTCTGGTGAACAAAGGAGAATTCAAAAAGCCCGCCGTCAAGCTCACATGATAGCATCTAAGGAGGAAAAAGGTGGGGGTGAAAATCCCTCCTTTTGCAGTTTGCTCTTTCAAACAAAGGAACTTTTACTTCAACATCCTATTTACTCGACCGCGCCCCCTCTTATATTTTGTGGCAGCAATATGAACTGCTAATACCCAGCTCCTTCGAGCCAACTACATCACCCGATAAATCGGGGCATCTTTCTAAACTACATCACCCTATTCATCGGGGCATATTTCCAAACCTTGTACAAGAACAATTGATTCTGCACTTCCCAGAACCCAGAGCAACCACATCACCTGATTAATCGGGGCAACTATTATTTCTCTAAACTACATCACCCGATCCATCGGGGCAACTTTTTTTTTTTTCTAAACTTGTACAAGAACAATTGGTTCTGCACTTCCCAGAACCCAGAGCAACCACATCACCTGATTAATCGGGGCAACTATTATTTCTCTAAACTACATCACCCGATCCATCGGGGCAACTTTTTTTTTTTTCTAAACTTGTACAAGAACAATTGGTTCTGCACTTCCCAGAACCCAGAGCAACCACATCACCTGATTTATCGGGGCAACTATTATTTCTCTAAACTACATCACCCGATCCATCGGGGCAACTTTTTTTTTTTTTTCTAAACTTGTACAAGAACAATTGGTTCTGCACTTCCCAGAACCCAGAGCAACCACAT
The DNA here is from genome assembly GCF_902459505.1 of Geotrypetes seraphini. NCBI lineage: Eukaryota > Metazoa > Chordata > Amphibia > Gymnophiona > Dermophiidae > Geotrypetes > Geotrypetes seraphini. The sequence goes on from NC_047086.1 coordinate 213,341,491, forward strand.
CACCTGATTTATCGGGGCAACTATTATTTCTCTAAACTACATCACCCGATCCATCGGGGCAACTTTTTTTTTTTTCTAAACTTGTACAAGAACAATTGGTTCTGCACTTCCCAGAACCCAGAGCAACCACATCACCTGATTTATCGGGGCAACTATTATTTCTCTAAACTACATCACCCGATCCATCGGGGCAACTTTTTTTTTTTTTTTTCTAAACTTGTACAAGAACAATTGGTTCTGCACTTCCCAGAACCCAGAGCAACCACATCACCCAATCCATCGGGGCATTTTTATTTCTCTAAACAACATCACCCGATCCATCGGGGCAATTTTTTCTAAACTGCATCACCCGATTTTTCGGGGCAATTTTTTAAACTTGTACAAGATCAAGTGGTTCTGCCCTTTTCAGAACCTTTTCCCATGACTCTGCTAATCCATGATTATTGACTAGTTCTTGTGCTATTAAATTATACGGTGCCTCGGTCCAGCTGGGCACCTCTATAGGTTCTTTTGAGGATTTCTCTCTCTTCCTGAACATTCCTGTATCACAAGAGCGCTCAGGTTTTCTTTAGAGAAATCCTGCCGACTACGCCAATTAATGTATTACTATTTAAAAAGGCAATAGAAGACCTTCAATCACTATCCTCACTGGACAGAATGCCAGGAAATCAAAATAGTATACAAATTAAGTTTTATTACATATATACAATATTTCTAGCCATAATCATTGATTAAGTACAGAGTTTGAATTAATACGTTACCGGTTATTACATCATTACGTTACCGGTTATTATATCATCACTCTTGTCCACAATCAGGAGGCTTACTCACAAAATGTCATCACACAGCTTATCTGTCCCTCTCTGTCAGTAGGGGAAATGTCCCCCATCTGTCAGTAGTAGAAATGTCCCTCTCTTACAGGTTTTTCTTTCTAGGGGAAGCAGTATTTATCCCCCTATCCTTGTGGATTGAGCTAGCTGAATGCCGGGGTGATGTCAATATACTCCTAGCCTGCCTCGTGAACTAATTTCCCATCCCAATGTCGGGAGGATGTTTACCAATTAGTATGTGTTAATACCAATCTGACTACACATCCCCCCTCTTATGGATTGTGGATTGAGTTAACAAAACTCCTAGCCTGCCTCGTGAGCTAATTTCCCATCCCTTCCTTGTGGATGTTTATCTGTTAGCCTGCCTGAGCTGACAATAGGTGCTGAAAAGTCCTTGCTCGTTCTCATAATACTTGTGTTTCCTTGTAACAGCTATCATGGATCCTAGGCAGTGTCACTCAATATTAATAATCCTTTCATATCATACGTTTCACATACGTGTCACACACCCGCCGCCCCCACCCCTCACACTGATAGCAATGCAGTTGGAGGACTCCCGATCAGCTTAGAGCAGGGGTGTCAAAGTCTCTCCTCGAGGGCCACAATCCAGTCGGGTTTTCAGGATTTCCCCAGTGAATATGCATGAGATCTATTAGCATACAATGAAAGCAGTGCACACAAATAGATCTCCTGCATATTAATTGGGGAAATCCTGAAAACCCGACTGGATTGCGGCCCTCAAGGAGGGACTTTGACACCCCTGGCTTAGAGGGAACAGTGAATTACCAACCATAGAGCTGGTGTAAGTGCGAACACCTACGAGTGGCAGGTAGTCCTGGAATTGTAAAATCTGGACCCATGGCCCTACCCCCAGGCCCGTCCAGTTCTACCCGAGTCATGCCCCAGCCCCACCCCTTCAACCTGTGCTTGGAACCGCGTCAGGAGGAGGGTATCTTTGCATGAGCAGGTGTGCCTTGATGACCTCACATGGATGCATGCAGGCACGTGACATCACCACGTTGCATCCGCACATGCGCCGATGCCCTCCTGAGGCGGTCCTGAGCTGGGAAATTTTCAAAACCCGGACAAAATGCTGGATTTTAAAAAGCCGTCTGACGCCCGGACAGGTCCTCTAAAAAGAGGACTTGTCCGGATAAATCCGGACGTCTGGTAACCTTAACTAAGGAACTAATACAGAAAGCTTCCCACATGATTAGTACAGGTTTTACACTGTTGTAATGTAGGATAGCATTGCAGAAAAGGTTTAAGTGCGTGTTTACGCATGTGGAAATCCTAACCACGCATCACATTTAAATGAATGTAAATGCAGTATTTAGCCATTCCGCAACATGCAACATTAAAACCAAACAAACCTGGGGAGATCAAGTGATGAGCTGAGCAAGGCAGGTCGCACTTTGCCCGGCTCTGGGGCCCCCTGCTTCATCTAGTTGAAATCTGCTTTTCACTCATCTATCGGCGGCGTCAGACACCCTGGAATCTTTGCGAGCCCTTTTATGGACAGATTTGTCACCAAATTAGCGGCAGGAATGGATTCTAAACAGAAAAAAAAAAAGACAAGGAGAAAACGAGGCCGCACGAGGCTCCTACAGCGGAGGAGGTCGCGCCATCTGCGCAGCTTTTGGACCCTGAACATATTCTTCACCTCACGGCCGCTTTGAAACTGAAACTGGACAAGCTCCCTGGGCAACTTAGCTCTCTGGAGACGCTCCTGACTAAATCTTCCCAGTGGATCGCTGTGCTTGAGGAGCGCGTGTCTGCCTTGGAGGTCTTGGTGGCTTCGGTTTATTGTCTTTCATGTCAGTGATAACATCTAAAAAAAAAAAAGGGGGGGCTGAGTCTAAATGGTATCAAATTTTGCAGATTAATACAGTCTCTCATCCCAAGGGTACTGAATCTACATGGCAATTTGACATTCAGATGGATGTTTCTGAGCAATGTTGGGAACATGTTTGGTCTTCCATTCATAAATCATTAAGATCGGCAGCAATAAAACAATCTATATTTTTTTGTATTTCATAAAGCCATTTGGACACCATATAAATTATCTAAAATTAAAAGTGATAACTCAAATAATTGTTGTTCGTGTCAAAAGGAGGTTGGTACTCTAATCCATTTATTATACTACTGTGATCATATACGTGAGTATTGGCTACGTGTATAGGACACTATGGGCTCCTTTTACAAAGCCGCGCTAGCGGTTTTATTGCATGCACCGGATTAGCGCGTGCTATGGTGTGCGCTAGCCGGAAATCTACTGCCTGCTCAAAAGGAGGCGGTAACGGCTAGCGCATGGCGGCAATTTAGCGCACGCTATTCTGCGCGTTAAGGCCCTAGCGTGGCTTTGTAAAAGGAGCCCTATCTGAGCTTTACTGAATATCAAGTAATCACTTACATTAAATATTATAGTACTGGGCCATTTTGGGCTTCAGCAGCCAATACCTGATAATCATTCAAAACTACTAAGGAATGTGCTCAACTTGCCTATTAAAATTATCTTACAACATTGAAAGGATGCTACAATGGTGGAATATATAGCTTGGTGGAACACGGTTTGCATAACCGCCAAATATGAACGGGTTGCTGCAGAAAGGTTTAATGCTTAAATTTTTTTTTGCTAAAATATGGGAGTCACTGGAATCTTATAGCCATGCGCCTGTTCAATCATAATGATTTGTCTAAGATGTGCGTCCATACTGTGCATTTTGTTGTAGTTATGGTAGCATTAATGATCATTAATAATTATATTGTTAATTTGCGTGGTTGGCGGTTCGCGGTCCCAGTCATTCACGGTATTTTCTGACTGCAACTGCCGACCAGAAGAGGCCAGCTGGAGAGGCAGGAGAGAGCAGCTGGAGCGCCGGCGAGTGAAGGAAATCACTCGCTGTATGCTCTGACCGCCTCTTCCTGCACTAAAGTCGGGCCTTACCAATCAGGAGCTGCTTTGACACAAACTTGGTACCACATGTTAGTAGCCACGCCTGTTGGAAGAGTTTTTAAATGCTGAATATGCCAGGGGGGAGTCCAGGTGCTAGACTGCTCTGTGACTTGCAGCTTGGAGCTACTCAGTTTTTTAAGCTTATGTTCAATCACTGCAGTGAGAAAATGGGCCATGAAGCTCAGATGGCATTTTTACATCAGACAATAAGATAGTCTCTGAGACATCTACTTAGGAAAAATCCCATTTTGAGCTTTGTGTTCCATTTAGTTTCTGTGCAAAAGCGGAGGGGGGGGGGGAAGAGACAATTTAAATTGTGAAGTGATTAAGTATTAGGTACCGTAGCAGAAATATTGTTAATTACCCCATGTCCTTTTTTCTTCCTGCTAGCCCCATTTCACATCAAGCTTGGATCATCACTGTAAATATTTCGTTTCCTGGCTTAATAAATAACTTGTAAGCATGTTTTGTGATGTTTTCAGGGGGCTGGGCCTTGCCAGTTCTCTTTTTAAGGCTTAAATTTAACCCCTAAAGATTTGAAGTGCTGAGTGTCTGCTTAGCTCATTAAGCTTCATGCTAAAGTGCTTTTAAACACTGAATACTCCAGTGTCTTTTGGTATTAGAGAGCCTAATCTACAGGGCCCCGGAGCTCCAAAAATGTAAACCCACTCTTCATATTAACGAATTTAAACCCTCCTCTCATCCCCCAATGGTACTGTTGGAAATGTGCCAGGAAGAGAAGTGTTTAAACAGAGCACAGCACTCAATTACTGCGAGGTTCAACTGTGCGACCTAGCGGCTCATCTTGCACACAGACATGCAGAAGCAGCTGCACGTAACACACACTATCACACGCACGGAGAGGATAATTTTGGAAAGATTTCCCATGTGCAAAGTAGGTTTTACTTGCAGAAAATGCCTATTATCAAATTTGAGTTTGTATATTACACACAAATAACGGCATGCATAATTCATGCAGTGCATTTGAAAGCATTCCAGTGCAGCTTTGGGGCAGAGCTAGGTGGTGTAGTGAGGTACGTGCGCACTTTTTAGGTTCAAACAATTTTTATTGATGCAAACAAAATCAAATACAACATACGAGCACCTCATGGTGCATAATACAACAACAATGCATCAAATAAGAAGCATATATACCCCCCACCTCCCCCCTAGCCCCCCCCCACCCAATGGTATTCTCTATTTCACCTCACTATGACACATCAATACACTCTAGGACATCCATCTTAAGACCGCACTCCGGCCCTTAGGATGCAAGGTTTGTAAGTAAGGATCCCATATATGCATAAACAACATCTTTCGCTTCTCAGGCCTACCAGCATCTCTTGCCTCCCAGATGGCCAACTGATGTAACTGGTTTCGCCAATGCCAAAACTTTGGGGGGTCAGGGAACATGCGCACTTTTTAAAAATAAGCTTAGGGTCAGATCTAGTAAACGGCACTCAAACAGGGGTCCTTATACAAAGCAGCAATGTCAAGCAGCGCACTCTACGTGCTGAGCTGCCTGTCTTTATGTTTTATTAAAACCTGATATACTGCTTGTTCTTACGATAGGTCCAAGCGGTTTACAAAATTAAGGGGTCCAATTTAGTGCACGCTAAATGCTATGGCATCCATTATATCTTATGGGCATCTTAGCATTTAGCGCATGCTAATCTTAAGCACGCGCTAAATTAGTTAGCGCACCTTCATATAAGGACCTATAAAACACAATAAAATAACGAAGAAAAGGAACTCCATCAAAACTTAATCAAAACGCATACCGTATTCTCCCTACTCTTTTCTTAAAAAACAAAACCCCCCAAAACTATTAAATATCTACTATCTGATGTTAATTTTCACAGGATCCCAATAAAGAAAGCACCTGTCTTCATATATTCTCTATAATAAAACCCTAAGTGCACATGCTCACTTAGGAGGCCGTGATCCCTGCTGCCGTGCTGTGTGCTTCCGTCACCACATTCCATTTGCGGCACGTGGGGCGGCTTGCGGCACATGCACGGGCTTGGGGTGGCTTGTGGCACGTGCAGCGGTGGTTTGTCTCAGCAACAGCAGGAGTTTGTCGTGCGGGTGTTGTGAGGTGTCCATGCTGGTAAGAAGTGAGGGGGAGAGGGAAAGGGGGCTGCTGTGGGAGTAAGAGTGTGCTGGGAGGCAGACAGCAATCATGCTTTGCTCTGGGAGGGGGGAAACAGAAGGGGGCCACGGAGAGACAGGCAGGCATGGCAAAACAGATAAATACAGGGATAGGGGAGGTAAAACGAAGGGAGACGGGCTGCTGCTGGACAGGGGGGAGGTAAAATGAATGGAGAAGGGCTGCTGCTGGACAGGGGGAGCAGGCAAGGGGTGGTGGTGGACAGCCGAGGAAAGAGACAGAAAGAAAGAAAGATGGACAGCGGCCAAGGAGAGAGAAAGAGAAAGAAAGAAAGACAGACAGACACACACATCTATTCTAGCACTCGTTAATGTAACGGGCTTAAAGACTAGTTTATTATATATTAATTATTTCTGCCACAATAGAATTCTTCCCAAATTCTTCTTGAAAGAAAAAAGTTTTTAACATACAGTAGTTGTAAAAGCTTTAAAATTCCCCTCCAGTCTCATCTCCCGCGGTAGCCAATTCCATAATCTTGGTGCCATAAAATAAAAAGATTTATTTCAGGTCGATTCCCACTTTACCCTTTTTACTGAAGGAAGGACTAATATATTATATTGGAATGACTTAAGAGTTCTAGTTGGTGCATATGGTATAATTAAAGCACACAAATAGTTTGGTTGTTGAGAAGGTGTTGATGCCCCACTTGGAGTATTGTGTTCAATTTTGGAGACCTTGTCTGGCAAAGGATATAAGAAGACTTTGAAGTGGTACAGAGGAAGGCGATGAAATGGTAGGAGGTTTGCACCAAAAGACGTATGAGGAGAGACTGGACGACCTGCGGAAGCAACTTCCACAGAATTGTGCAAGAAAGTCGAGGAATTAATTTACACAGACAGATGAATTAAGGTTTCCCAAATAGCTGAAGAAATGGGCATCTCGGCAGGTACAGTTTGGAAAATAATTCATGAAAAGTTGAGCATGTCCAAGGTTAGTGCAAGATGGGTTCCAAGAATGATGACATCATGTCAGAAGGCCACAATGTTTCAGTGCTGTCAGGAGAACTTAGAAATGCTCCAAGCAGACCAAGTGGGCAGACTAGATGGGCCATTTGGCCTTTATCTGCCGTCATGTTTCTATGACTAGAAGCCCTGAATATGTATACCCTAGAGGAGAGGAGGAACAGGGGAGATATGATTCAGACGTTCAAATACTTGAAAGGTATTAACGTAGAATAAAATCTTTTCCAGAGAAAGGAAAATGGTAAAACCAGAGGGCATAATCTGAGGTTGAGGGGTGGTAGATTCAAGAGTAATGTTAGGAAATTCTTCTTTACGGAGAGGGTGGTTAATGTCTGGAATGTGCTCTCGAGAAAGGTGGTGAAGAGGAAAATGGTGAAAGAATTCAAACAAGCGTGGGATGAGCACAGAGGATCTATAATAAGAAAACAATGGTATATATTGAAGAACTAAGGCCAGTTATGGGCAGACTTGCACGGTCTGTGCCCCGTATATGGCCATTCAGTTGAGGATGGGCTGGGATGGTTTAGACAAGCTAGAGACTCCAGTAGATGCACATTACCGGGCAGAGCTCTGGGTTTCTGGCCCAGAAATATATAAGAAAAAGAACACTTTAAATTAAATCACTAAATTATAGAGAGTGTATGTTTGGGCAGACTGGATGGGCCATTCAGGTCTTTATCTGCCATCATTTACTATGTTACTATGTTTTAAATTTAGAGCTTTAAACTGAATCCTATACTGAACTGAAAACCATTGATATTGTCGAAACGGTGGAGTAACTCTATTATACTTCTTTTTGTATCCAAGTAATTCGTATGGGCAGTTCTGTATTTAGCGTGGGTTGCTCGAGAGTGCACCTTTGTAAAGGCCAGCCAAACTTTGGTGCTTTTATGATCTGCAGTATGATAGTATTCTCTAAAGGGCTCTCTCCCCTGCTGCTTAGCATGCTTCTTGTACCTAACTTTGGGTGTGAGCACTTACTTCCGTCAAAAGCTGGTGAAAATGCTGGCGCTGAACTGACAGCGGTTAGGTGCGCAAACTGTAGAAAAGAAGAGGGATTCAAACCACAAAGGAACACAAGAAAAGCACAAGGGCCTTCAAGTTCCGGGTAATCCTGCTTTAATGATGGACCCGACGTGGGCCGTGTTTCGACGTCTCTGTCTGCGCCAGGGGTCAGAAAGTCTTGTAGCTCAGTACAAGAGATCGGAATACTGAAGTCACAATGAAAAAAACTTTTGCCCACACTGGTGGAAAAGAAACACGCTCAGACCAACAGCTGATCCGATGATATAGGTTCTGCTGTGCACAGATAAGCTCTTACGCCTGAACGTGTTTCTTGTCCACCAAATTTGGGCAAAAGTTTTTTTCATTATGACTTCAGTATTTTGATTTTTTTATACGGAACGACAAGACTTTCTGACCTCTGACGCAGGCGGAGATGCCGAGTTCATCATTACAGTAGGATTACCTGGAACTTAAAGGCTCGTGTCAATCACACTTAGACACTGTTAACAGTTCAAACGCTCTAAATACTTTTACTCGGGCTGGGGTCCCTACATTCATAGGCTGCTCCCACGTACTAGCAGTTACTTTCTTATGGGGGGTGGGGGTGGAGTGGGAGGGAGGGGAATAAATATTGATGATGACATTTGGGTAACTTTATTCTTCATTTATACTATATATTATGTTATATTATGTTACTATTGTATGTAGGAAAACTGAAAATCTTGAATGATATTTATGTTACCTATGCAGATATTAGTGTAATGTATATCAATGTTCTTCAACCTTTTTACACCTATGGACGGGCGGAAATAAAATAATTATTTTGTGGACCGGCAAACTACTAAGACTGAAATTTTTTTTTAAAAACCATCGCCGCCCCGTCCCCGTGAGCTCAGTCCCACAAACCATCTGATCCCATCCGCACAAGCCTCAAATAGTTATGATTTTATATTGAACATATTTTATTAAAGTATAAAAAGAAACAATATTCTATACAATTGTCATTTTATAAATACAAATAATACAGGGCAAAGATCAACAAAATCCGTCTCCCCTCCCCTTCACATATATCCCCTCTACTATCAAGAAAACTGAATAAGCCAAATTATTACAGAATGCTACACAAATATCATGTAACAGAATACCACAGTCACACATGACAGGAATGGTGTTAGGGGAGTGGAACTAGGGCAACTGCCCCCTGGTCAGAGAGAGCCCTAAGCCAGCTGGAAGCTAAAGAAGCACTGCCTGAGCTTTGCACTCCCCAGTTATGTCTAGCAAGATACATATTTCAAATCTGATATATTTGAATCACAAGATAGAAATAAAATTATTTTTTTCTACCTTTTGTCGTCTCTGGTTTCTGCTTTCATTGCCTTTTCACTCTCTTCCATCCAGCATCTGCCCTAAGAACATAAGAATTGACACTGCTGGGTCAGACCAGTGGTCCATCATGCCCAGAAGTCTGCTCACGCGGCGGCCCTCTGGTCTAAGACCAGCACCCTAACTGAGACTAGCCCTACCAGCACACGTTCTTGTTCAGCAGGAACTTGTCTAACTTTGTCTTGAATCCTTGGAGGGTGTTTTCCCCTATACCAGCCTCTGGAAGAGCTTTCCAGCTTTCTACCACTCTCTGGTGAAGAAGAACTTCCTTACGTTTGTATGGAATCTATCTCTTTTTAACTTTAGAGAGCGCCCTCTCGTTTTCCCTACCTTGGAGAGGGTGAATAACCTGTCTTTATCTACCAAGTCTATTCTCTTCAGTATCTTGAATGTTTCGATCATGTCCACTCTTAATCTCCTCTGTTCGAGGGAGAAGAGACCCAGTTTCTCTAATCTTTCGCTGTACGGCAGCTCCTCCAACCCCTTAACCATCTTAGTCGCTCTTCTCTGGACCCTTTCGAGTAGTACCGTGTCCTTCTTCATGTACGGTGATCAGTGCTGGACGCAGTACTCCAGGTGAGGGCGTAACATGGCCTGGTACAGCGGCATGATAACCTTCTCTGTCTCTTCAGTCCAGCATCTGCCCCTTCCATTCACTGTCTGTCTTTCCCTGCCATCTCTCCTCCTGCCCCCCCCCCCCAATTTGGTCTGGCATCCATCATCTTCCTTCTGTTTCCCTCATGGTCTGGCATCTCTGTCCTTCCCTCCCCCCTGTGGTTTTTAGCATCTCTCTCTTCTCATTTCCTCCACTCAGATCTGATATCGTTCTCTGCTCTCTCTTCCCTTTTCCTCTCTGGTCTTCCTTCTCTATTTTCTGCCTCCATCTAAATTAAATTATTTCTTACTATTTAGTCCTGTTTCCCTCTTCACTGTGTCTACCCACAGCTTGTCACCCCTTTCCTTCACCCCTCCATTATCTTACTATTTTCTTCCCCCTTTATTTATCTCCTCCTTCCATCCAGTACAGTATGTGTTCTTTCAGCATCTGCTCTCCCCTCTCAACTGACATCCATCTGCCTTCTGTTCTCTCTCCCTTCTTCTCACTTCCAACATCTGTCTCCTCTCTCTCATCTCCTCCATTCCATCATCTGCCCCTTCTCTCTCTTCCCCCCCCAACTTCCATCATCTGCCCCCCTTCCCCTCACCTTTGCGGGTCACTTTCTTTCCCCTGAGGGTGGCTCATGTCAGAGGGGAAGCTTTGGCCGAGCAGAACTGCTTGCAAGGAACAGTGGAACTTACTTGATGTCATGCTGGGGCCCGTTGCCGTTTGGAAAAAAAAAAAAAGGGACCTGCAAAGGTGAGAGGAAGGGAGACCTCCAGGAAGCTGCTCTTTGCCCTCCTTCAGCGGCCCAAGAGTCTTTAGGCAAGCGGCAGCTCTGTGTGCTTTTAACTTCGGCACAGAGCTGCCCCTAAGCAGTAGTTTAGCGCGGTTTCATGAGGCAGCCTTGGGGCCTTTGCTAGGCCGGCCTGCTTCAATGATGCGATGTGGTCCAGCCTAGCAAAGGCCCCGAGACTGCCTCATGAAACCGCGCTAAACTACTGCTTAGAGGCAGCTCTGTGCCGAAGTTAAAAGCACACAGAGCTGCCGCTGCTGGTCTGGAGGTGCGGAGACAAGGCAGGAGGCAAACGCGGTGGAAGGTAGGAGTCCCGGCACAGCGACGGCAACAGGAAGTTGCAAGTCATCTGACGCCGGCACCTTTCCTTGTGGTGCGGACCGGCAAGATTTTTTTGCGGACCGACACCAGTCCACGGACCGGCGGTTGAAGAACTGTGATGTATATAATACCTTCTGTTCTTTCATTTGTATGACACTGTTTTAGATTAAAAATCAATAAAGATTTAAAAATAAAAAAACTTGGGGACTGTATGACACATACCACCTCAGCTATATCTAGGTTTCCACCTGAGATATGTTAGCAGGGTTGGGTTTGGGAGTCGGGGACTGTGAGGGGGGATTAGATCCTGGGATAGGGGAATTTGGGCACAAAGGGGGTGGGTGGGAGCTTTGGGTCTTGTTTCTTTGGGGAGGGAGGATGGGGGAAGGGCTGAGGATTTTCGGGCGTTTCCTTTGCACTTTGTGATTGGGGGGGTGAGGGTTGGGGGGTTCTGTTTGATATTGTAAAACTTGATATTTTGCTGTTATCATTGTTTGCTGGCTTTTTGTGGAAGTGCCTTTCGTGATGGTGGTTTGTATTATTGCCTGTTATCATCAATAAAAAATCGTTTACACGTAGACACTGTTAACAGAACTGCATCTACTGGTAGGGTTTTTTAAAGGCCTACATTACCGGTACCTAAGTTTTTGGGAGAATCTTCACCCGTAAGCACACCTACTTTGATTTTAGTTGCCGCTAGGCGCAATGCTGTAGGCTCAATTATGGCACCTATGGTCAATTACTGCGCCAATTAAAGCAATTCAGTTAGATGCCAATAGGTGCAATCGAGCCACCTACTGGCGCCTAATTGATGGCACCATTTACAGGATATGGTTCGTTGTGCTTTTCTTGAGTTAGGTGTGCAATTGCAGGTATTCTATAACACCGTGCCTGACACACCCATGCCCCTCCCCTGGCCACGCTTCCTTCTGGGTTGTGTTCCATGCAATTTAGGCATGTATGTTATAGAGCAGGACGGAGGGCAGATGCATATGTAACTAATTACCGCAAATTAATTCCAATAATTGATTGTTAGTGCCTAATTGACTAATTAGTTTGCACGCATATCTAGGATCTGCACCCCGCCATAGAGAATGACATGTGGATAACCGCAGGAAACCATCTGGTGTCATTCTTTAGTGTCTATTTGAATCTCGGTTCGTCTATACCAGCATTCTTCAATGCAAGACTTGAGGTTCAGTGGCTGATTCTTATGTGAATCCTATTCTTATAGGAGTTCAAAAAATGTACTATGTTGGTACTTCAGTATATCTACTAACTAGATTATTACCAACTATTTTAACTTTTTACTTCTTATATATATAAAAACTTTAATTCTTTATTATCTTAAATAATTAAAAAGTATTTCCATATTATATTATAAGTGCTCAGTCTTGTATATCTTACATGGAAACCAAAGTAAGTTATCACATGACCATCATTGCGCTTATATGTCCTATTTTTGTTATGCTGTTGTTATCTCAAATGAGCGACCCACCACACTTCCTCTGTTGTAATTCACTATAACCAGTGATATAAAGTGATCAGTCTTCATATGAATAGGAAATATAGCACTTATCTTTGTAATAGTCGAAGGTCCTGGTGTTGGTACCACGATCTAATTTTTAGAAAAAGTTTTCTTCTTGATTGGTGAAATGTGAGTGACTCTATTGGTTAATAGAAGATATAATCAAGAAGAGAGAACGCCAACATGATTGCTGTTGACGGATTCAACAAATTTTAAGCATTTAATTCCTCTTGATGAAGCCAATGGGGCGAAACTTAGGACTGGGTAGAGGAGCAGTACAGCACGGCACTATGGCACTTTGATTTGAACGATAGAGTCACTCACATTTCATGATGGTCATGTGATAACTTACTTTGGTTTCCATGTAAGATATACAAGACTGAGCACTTATAATATAATATGGAAATACTTTTTAATTATTTAAGATAATAAAGAGTTAAAGTTTTTATATATATAAGAAGTAAAAAGTTAAAATAGTTGGTGATTCTTATGTGAGCCAAGTATAGGACAATGAAGCCATTGTGACATCACTGATGAGGTTGGCTCTTAGGCAGTGGCGTACCTAGGGTATGTGGCACCCGGGGCCCATCATTTTTTGACACCCCCCCCCCCCCATGTAAAAAAAAAAATTTTTTTTTTTTTTTTTTGCAATAACCATGAAATGGAATAAATGGTCAGAATCGAAACAGGCAGTGAAAATTTTCTTTTATTGAACCTCATATATGTAACCATTATTCCAAACATAACATAACATAAATTATGTCTAAATTGTCATGACATTAGAAGTACATATGGAGTAGTTGCAGGTGATGCTTGGGACAGTTCTGATTGTGTTAGTTCGGTTTTATGTGTTTTTTGAATAGAAGGGTTTTTATTTCTTTTTGAAGGTTTTGCAGTATGTGGTCGATGTCAATTGGTTGTAGGGTTGGGGGTCGAGTGTTGCAACTCGAATGGCTAGGAGGTTGTCGAACAGTTTTTTTCTTTTGACGTTTTTGGTTGGAGGGTGTGTGAATGGTGCACAAGTTCTCCTATGTCTGTTTGAAGTGGATTGAATTATTTAGCTGAAGAAATTAGTTACCCCCCATTCCACACACATTAATTCTCTTCCATTTTTGTTCCCATTATAAAAAACACTGATAAGTTCCCAGAAAAAAAATACATTAAAATAAGAAGTGAAAACAAAGGCCCCTACAGATGAGAACATAACATAAGAATAGCCTAACTGGGTCAGACCAATGGTCCATCATGCCCAGTAGCCCATTCTCATGGTAGCCAATCCAGGACACTAATACCTGGTCAAAACCCAAAGAGTAGCAACATTCCATGCTACCGATCCAGGGCAAGCAGACACTTCCCCCATGTCTTAATAACAGATTATGGACTTTTCCTCCAGGAATTTGTCCAAATCTTTCTTAAAACCAGCTACACTATCTGCTTTTACCATAACTTCTGGCCACTTCATTTTTAAGTTTAGATCTTTCCTTTCAAACAGAGACCTTGCTAGATGTCAAATACAGCACAAGGTAACTTCACATGGACTTAGCTGTGCAGGAAATGTGAATCTCCTCATACACCCACCATATAGTGCAAAAATGTGCAAAGGTCTGTTTTTTTCTTTCGATCACTACATAGCCTAATGCCACACAAGCAGCGCTGTTACAAACATATTCTGTAGGTCAATGCTAAGGATAACAAAGTTTCCTTCCTTGGACCAGAAGGAGATAAACCACTGGAAGAGATCCCAAAACAACACCCAAAGACCCACTCAGTGTGTGAATCAGTTGAGTGGAGTGGACTAACTGGGGGGTGGAAATGGGCCCAGAGTTTGCTCAGCAGAATTTCCCAGACCACCTCTTCCTCTCAACACATTGACACGCTGCCACCATCACCACTAGGAACACCTCACTGGGTAGGCCAGCTATGCTATAAACTTTATAAAACACATTATTATATTTTCTTATAAAGCACATATTTTAACTGACCTCTCTGACATCCTCAGCCTTTCCATTCACAAAAATAGAAGGAAGAAAAGTTCCCATTTCCTGCTGTCTCATGTCCCCGGCCTATACAATATTTTTTTTCTGCAGACCCTTCAAAAGTCTGACCAAATCCTCGTTTCACTTGCATTATAAAGTACTGAGGATGCCATCTCTCCCCAATCCCAGGTCCTAAAGTCTAAGACAGTAGCGCAAACTAATTCTGCCAGATACAGGAAAAAAAAATTTTGATTCGATTCAGCCCTATTGAATTGGTTTTTCAATTTGATTTTCCTGCCCAGTTGGGTGATTTTTTTCAAAACTCCTGGTGGGTTTTATAGCTTTTTCACCCCCTTTGGCTTCTCCTAACCACACTGGCACTGTGGTGTAAATAAAATAAAGAAACAAAAAGGACTTTTCCTCTTTCTGTTAAATCCTAGCTCACGTTTGCAGTCCAACACCAGCTCTGGCAGGATACACATTTCAAATCTGACATATTATAATCACAAAACAGAAAATAAAATTAATTTTTCTACCTTTTGTTGTCTGGTTATATTTCAAATCTTGTTGGTCCAAGGCTCTGGTTTTCTTCTGATAACTTGCTTGCCAGGGTCTCCTTCTTTCTGCATGCTAACCATCCATCTGCCAACTCTGTCCTCCCTTTCCATTTCCCTTCCCTTCCCAGGAAGTCTGGTATCTTTCCTTTTTTTCATCTCCCTCCACAGATCCACCTTTTCTTAAATACCCTTTCATCCGGCATCTCTCCCTCCTTCCCCACCATCCCAGAGTCCACCATCTCTCCGTTTCTTTTCCTAATTACCCTCCTATCCAGTATCTCTATCCCTCCTCCACACCATCCCTTGTGTCCAATTTCTCTCCCTTTCTGTTCCTTCCCTCCCTAAATCCCATGGTCCATCATCTCTCTCCCTCTCCTCTATTTGCAGACCCATTATTTCTTCCCCCCCCCCCAAAGTTTGGCATATGCATGTCTCTTTGAACACCCCCTTCCCTCCGTGTACTTCTAAATCATGGTCCCCCCCCAAAGGCCTGTCCCCCCTTAAAGGTCTGCCTGTCCCACCTTGAAGGCCTGCACCCCCCTTGAAGGCCTGTCCCTTCCCCTTGTAGGCCTGTCCCCCCCTTGAAGGCCTGCCTGCCTGTCCCCCCCTTGAAGGTCTGCACCCCCCGAAGGCCTGCACCCCCCCGAAGGCCTGTCCCCCACTTGAAGGCCTGTCCCACCCCCTTGTAGCTTCTCCCCCCCCCTTGTAGGCCTGTCCCCCCTTGAAGGCCTGCCTGCCTGCCTTTCCCCCCTTGAAGGCCTGTCCCCCCTTGAAGGCCTGCACCACCCCCCTCGAAGGCCTGCACTCCCTTGAAGGTCTGCACCCCCCCCCGAAGGCCTGTCCCCCACTTGAAGGCTTGTACCACCCCCTTGTAGCTTCTCCCCCCCTTGTAGGCCTGTCCCCTCCTTGAAGGCCTGCCTGCCTGCCTTTCCCCCCCTTGAAGGCCTGCACCCCCTTGAAGGACTGCACCCCCCCCCGAAGGCCTGCACTCCCTTGAAGGTCTGCACCCCCCCCGAAGGCCTGTCCCCCCCTTGAAGGCCTGTCTCACCCCCTTGTAGGCCTGTCCCCCCCTTGTAGGCCTGTCCCCCCTTTAAGGCCTGCCTGCCTGCCTTTCCCCCCCTTGAAGGCCTGTCCCCCCCCCCCTTGTAGGCCTGTCCCCCCCTTGTAGGCCTGTCCCCCCCCTTGTAGGCCTGTCCCCCCCTTGAAGGCCTGCCTGCCTTTCCCCCCTTGAAGGCCTGTTCCCCCCCTTGAAGGCCTGCACCCCCTTGAAGGTCTGCACCCCCCCAAAGGCCTACACCCCCCTGAAGGCCTGCCTGCCCCCCTTGAAGGCCTGCACCCCTTGAAGGTCTGCACCCCCCCCCCCTGAAGGCCTGTCCCCCCTTGAAGGCCTGCCTGTCACCCCCTCCCCCTTGAAAGCCTGCTTGCCTGCCCGCCCGCCCCACCCTGAAGGCCTGATGCCCCGACCCACCCCGAAGGACCGCTCGCCCCCCTGGCCTCCCCGCACCACCTATGAAGCAGCCGCAGCAGGATCGTGAAGTCAGCGTCAGCGATCCCTGCGCTGCTTCCTGCGCCACGGTCCCGCCCCTCCTCTGACGTCAGAGGAGGGGCGGGATCGCGGCGCAGGAAGCAGCGCAGGGATGCTGACGCTGACTTCGCGATCCTGCTGCGGGCTGCTTCACAGGTGGTGCAGGAAGGTCAGTGGGGTGAGCGGTCCTTCGGGGGTGGCGGGGGACTGAACGGCAAGGCCGGGAACACCCCCTTAGGGCTGGTACCCGGGGCGGCTCGCCCCCCCCCCCCCCCCCCTCCCCCCCTAGGTACGCCACTGCTCTTAGGCATTGGTGGAATGAGGCATTATGACATAACAATATCTACTCTGGATACCAGAGACTGTCATTCTTTAGTCCTTCTACACCAGCATTCTTCAATTCAAGGCTTGAGGGTCAGTGGCTGTGTCCCCATGTCATTCTTTACAACAGAATCTGGAGGATAGAGTCATGCATATAGCTGCATCTGCATTGTCACCAGTGTAACATTTTACAACGGCATATGTGTGTTAAAGGGGATAGTTCTGGAAGCCTGATTTATAGAGACACATCAGACCTGGAATAACCATTAAGCAAAATAACCACATGGTTAGGGCACCAAGGGAAGGGGGCACCACAGAGTTTTTCGTCCCCCAGATATCATGCTCTTAACTTTTTCATTGCCATCTGCCACACCCATTATTCAACACAAATTTCAGTGTTTTTCTAATCATTATAAATATATATGATGTTTTGTACAATGATATTTCTCAGCACTTATTGAGTTTTAAAGTCTTTGAAGTTAAACAACGGCAAGGCTGAGGGGCTCCATTGTTGGTCTGTACTCAGTGCCCTGAGACACATTTATATATAGGTTGCCTTTACAAAATAGATGTGTTTCTTGAAATGTATGTATGTGCCTTGGAATAAAACAATTCTCAAAGTCTTTTAGATACACTGCTGTACAGACATGTAGAATTTCAAAAGCAGCTGCATAGACACACACTTTCATATTCTCACAGGTACACAGCTGCTCACGTGTATTATCTCCCCCACACACTTAGACACTGTCACAGTCACGACTATTGCTACACACATGCAGACATACATATGTGCTTGTGGTACTGGGCACAGACAGGTGTTAAGCACAGCTGGACAAATCCCTGCTTTGAGCTGAAGAGTGACAGAGGAACTTCTCATTTCTGTCCCAATTGTGTTTTTTTCCTTCTGTTTGATTGTTCTTCATCCTCCCAGAGGCCACAGACAATCCATCACTCTTCCTTCCCATTTTCTCTTAATGCTCCCCTAAAAATCAATGCATCTGAACATAGCCAGGGCTGGAAGAGGTGTGTAAAGAATTGTTTGGCTTCAACAGAAGAACTTGCAGAGTTCAAAGATATTTATCTTATCCCTACTCAACGGCAAACAATCTAATACCTTTTAAAACCATCACACCAAAATAGTTATTTTGTAAACAGCTTGGCTGGTAAAAGTCTGATGGCTCAGTGTCCGTTCTGTATTCAGTGCAATAAACTGTTGTGAAAAAGTGGCAAATATATATTTTTTAATTGCGACTGCTACAAATTAATGGTCTACTCCAAGACAAATGGGTTGCATCAGTACCAATAACTATCCCAAAAGCTGCTGAAAACAGGGACAAATATGATAATAGAATTCCAGAAGAACTGAGGCAGGAAGGATAAAGCTAGAGATGAGGAAGGGCCTCCAGTATTTCAGTAGGAAGAAGGAATTGGAGTCTGGTGACCTTTACAGCTGTGAGTTGTTAGAACCAATATTTCAAAGAACTGGCCAGCTGTGGATGTGAAATGCATAAGTCCCTACTGGTGATACAGCTAGTATTTGAAAATTTTTCTTAGAATTTTATTGTTTAACTGTTTTTCATTCCATTCTATTCATATGCCGTCATCTACCTTTTCTTTTCTCCTCACTTCAAATGTTTATTTTTTTCTTATATTTCTATATTTGATTAATTCTTAAAATTATTTTCTATTCAATTATTTTCTTTCTATTACTTTATTATTTTGGTATGTACGTTTTGTTTTTTAACAGTATGATGTTGAGAGTTCTATGTATTCTTGTTAGGATGCTTTATATCTCATTTCTGCTATCTTTATTTTCTTATCTACTATTTGTTAATTTTGTTTGTCCTTGGTACTTTAGTTAGATTGTGAGCCTTCGGGACAGTAAGGGAATTTCAAAGTACCCATTCTTTATTTAATTCATCTTATTTTATTGTATCCTTTATTGTATATTTCTCTGTAAACCGCTTAGAACTTAACGGATTTAGTGGTATATAAGAAATAAATAACATAACATAACATAACATAACATATTTGGCCATATAAATCACTGTATAATAGACATCTGCTCAGCAACAACTTTTCATTCAGTCTGTGTCAGTTCAGTCCTCTGCTTAGTTCATTTTCAGATTCTGAATGGTTCCATCCATTTTTTAATAAAACTTGCTTAAACCTTGAGGGTAGGCATCTACCACAGTGGCAACAGCACTCCAAAGCATCAAGAATGGCATGAAGACCCCACAATACCAAATAAGGACAAAGCACACCAAGAGTGGCATGAAGACTTTAGGCTACCGTGAGATGGGCGCAGCAGCATAATGAGTGGCATGAAGACACCGAGGCATGGTGAGAGTGGCAGAGCAGCACCAACTTTGGCAAGAAAACCTAAGGCACTTGGAAAAGGACAAATTGGTACCAATATTGGTATGGAGACATAGGGCTCCTTTTACTAAGCCGCGTTAGGGCTTTAATGCGTGGAATAGCACGCACTAAATTGCCACGCATGCTAGACCTTAACGCCAGCATTGAGCTAGCGTTAGTTCTAGCCGCGTAGTGTGGGTTTAGCGCACGCTAAAATGCTGCGTGCACTAAAAACACTAACGCAGCTTAGTAAAAGGAGCCCATAGAAACATGGTGGCAGATAAGGGCCAAATGGCCCATCCGCAGTATCCACTATTTCCTCCTCTCCCTAGGAGATCCCAAGTACCTCTCCCACGCTTTCTTAAATTCAGACACAGCCTTTTTCTCAACCACCTCTACCGGGAGACTATTCCACACATCTACTGCCCTTTCTGTAAAAAAAAATATTTCCTTAGATTACTCCTGAGCCTATCACCTCTAACCTCATCCTATGCCTTCTCATTTCAGAGCTTCCTTTCAAATGAAAGAGACTCGACTCATGTGCATTTATGCCACATAGATATTTAAACGTCTCTATCATATCTCCTCTACAAAATAGCTAATTTTTTTTCTTATTTGTAGATTTTCCTTGGTTCGCTTCTCATATCTTTTACTCTATCGTATGAAGTTTCCTCCAAAGTATATATATTTTAAGTCTGTCCCCTTATGCCTTATGATGACCACCGAACTTTTTAGTAGCCTTCCTCTGGACCAACTCCATCCTCTTTATATCTTTATGAATGTGCAGTCTCCAGAATTGGATGCAATATTCTAAATGAGATCTCACCAGACTCTTTTATACAGGGGCATTATTACCTCCTGTTTCTTACTGGCCATACCTCTCCCTAAGCACCCAAGCGTCCTCCTAGCTTTCGCTGTCGCCTTTTCAACTGTTTGGCTACCTTAAGATCATCACACCTAAGTCCCGCTCCTCTTTTGTGTACAAAAGTTCTTCATCCCCTAAATTGTACCATACCCTCGGGTTTTTGTAGCCCAAATGCTTGACTTTGCATTTCTTAGCATTAATTCTTAGATGCAAAATTTCAGACCATTCTTCAAGCTTTGTTAGATTCATCTTCATATTATTCAAACCATCAATGGTATCTACTCTATTGCAGATTCTGCTATCATCCCTAAAGATGCAAATATCTCTGAATATCAGGCCCTTTGATTTAATTCTAGAAATTGAAGGAAGAGTTAACACTTCTGGTTTCTTAAACAGTAAACCTCACCTCCCTTCAATAAACTAAAGAGGGGAATTAAGTAGGCAGGGGCTTGACCTTGCAAAATTTGTACTTAGGTTTATGGAATAAAGCATCAAGGGCCTTCAAGTATGGGGCAAGTAAACTTTGCTTTATTGATAGACCTGATTCAGGCCATGTTTCAGCACAACTGCCTGTGTCTGGGTTCAACCAATAAGTCCAGTCACTATTAATGAATTTCCAAAAATAACGTGCAGTTCAATTAAACCAATACGACAAAAGATTTTCCTTTGCTTGATCAAGTAAAAAGCTGTTGACATTTCCAAACAATGCCAAAAGACTTGATCAGGTGAAAGAGAACCTTGTGTCATATTGGTTTCATCATATTGCACTTTTTTTTTTTTTTTGGGGGGGGTGGATATTGTCACAATAGAGAATGGACTTACTTGGTTGACCCCTGACACAGGCAGTTGTGCTGAAACATGGCCTAATCTAATCCAGTCTTTCTGAGTCATACTATGCCTAATTAGGTTCAAGGCGATTTACACAAAGTATAAGCTACATTATATTATAACAGTTCAAAGAGAACCGGGTGAATGAAATAATGAGGAAGGGAGGAATGAGGTTCCATGTCTTTACTAGTATAATACAAGTATGGGATTTAGTGATAATAGGTACAGTATATTGAGTTAGTTGTCTATAGTGTGTATGCTCTCAAAGAAGAGATTTTAAAAAAAATTTTGGGGGAATTTGTTGTAGATTGTTTCCATCCTAATGTCAGTCGGAGAGGTTGTTCCAGGTCTCAGTGCCAAGATAAGTGAAAAACGAGTCAAATATGTGTTTGTATTTGACTCCTTTGGGAGATGGGATGAGTAGTTGAAGCGATTTCAGTTTTCTGGTTGTTGTTGGCCAAGAATTGATGAATAAGTTTACGAGTAACTCTGCTGATTTTGCATATAGAATTTGAAACATTATACATGATAGTTTGAAGGTTATGAGTTTTGATGGGTAGTCAGTGTAAGTTCTTATAGTAAGGTGAGACAGGGTCAAATTTTTTTAGTTTGAATATTAGTCTGATTACCGTGTTTTGTATCATCTGTAGTTTGTTCAGGAGTGTGGAGTTTAGACCCACATAGAGGGAGTTGCAGTAATCCAGCTGTGACAGCATAAGCATTTGCATTAGTACAGCAAAGTAATGCTCTTGAAAAAAGGATCAGATTAGTCTTAGTCTTCTCATATTGTAGAAGGTTTTCTTCCTTAAGTTGGATACTACAACCAGTGGCGTACCAAGGGGGGGGGAGAGGTCTGCCCCGAGTGCACGCCGCAAGGGGGTGCACAGCTGGCCATCCTCCTTATTCTGCCGCTGCTGCTTTCCTTAACCAGCAGCAGCAGCAGTAAACAGGGGTGTCCGCGGGTGCTCACTCAGTTGTTCTTCAGTTTCTGTCCGGCTCCCCTCCTCAAAGCCGCGGGTGTCGGCTCCTCGTGCGATCTGCGGCTGCGTCGGAAGTGTTCCCTCTGACATCATGACATTTCTGGCCAGGGGAACTGGCCAGGGAAGAGAAGAGAGTAGAAATACTGCACAGGCAAGGGGGAGATATGCTGCTGCTGCTGCACAGGGAAGTGGGAGGGGGGGGGGGAGAAATGCTGTATAGGAAAGGGGAGAGAAATGCTGCTGCTGCACAGGCAAGGGGGGAAAGAAATACTGCACAGGCAAGGAGGTAGAAATGCTGCTGCTGCACAGGGAAAAGAGGGTAGAAATGCTGCACAGGCAAGGGGGAGAGAAATGCTGCTGCTGCTGCACATGGAAGGGGGAGAAATGCTGCTGCTGCTGCACAAGGAAGGGGGGAGAAATGCTGCTGCTGCATAGGGAAGGGGGGATAGAAATGCTGCTGCAGCAGCACCCAATTGAGGAGAGAGAGGGAAAGAGGGAGAAGGAAGACAAGGGAGAAAAACTAGAGATGCCATGGGAGGGAGGGAATGGAATATAAGAACATAAGAATTGCCACTGCTGGTTCAGACCAGTGGTCCATCGTGCCCAGCAGTCCGCTCCCGCAGTGGCCCCCAAGTTAAAGACCAGCGCCCTAACCAAGACCAGCCCTACCTGCATAAGTTCTAGTTCCGCAGGAACTTGTCTAACTTTGTCTTGAATCCCTGGAAGGTGTTTTCCCCTATGACATCCTCTGGAAGAGCATTCCAGTTTTCCACCACTCTCTGGATGAAAAAGAATTTCCTTACGTTTGTACAGATCTATCTCCTTTTAACTTTAGAGAGTGTCCTCTCGTTCTCCCTACCTTGGAGAGGGTGAACAACCTGTCTTTATCTACTTCATTATCTTGAATGTTTCAATCATGTCCCTTCTCAGTCTCCTCTTTTCAAGGGAGAAGAGGTCCAGTTTCTCTAATCCCTCACTGTATGACAACTCCTCCAGCCCCTTAACCATTTTAGTTGCTCTTCTCTGAACCCTTTCGAGTAGTACTGTGGAAAGGAGATACCAGACCATGGAGAGGGAGGAAGAAATGCCATGGCATGGGGGGAGGGAAGGGAAGGAGATAGAAATACCACACCATCGTGTGGAGTGGGAAGGAAGGAGGGAAAGGAGAAGAGAAAGAGAGATGCCAAAGCACAGGGGAGGGGATGGATACAGAAAAATGGAGAGGGGGTGAAGCTGAAATGAATCATGTGCAAAGGAGAGAAGGGACCCTGGATATACAGTTTATTGAAGGGATATAAAAAGAGGGAAGATACCATATGAAAGAGAGAGGGTGGACAGTAGATGGAAGGGGCAGAGAAAGTGTGGGATGGAAGGGGTAGAGAGAGAGGGCAGAAGCTGGGTGGAAGGGGCAAAGAGAGGGCAGATGTTGCATGGAAGGGATAGAGGACAAATTCTGTATAAAAAGAAGAGAGCAAAGAAATGATTAAAGCAGAAACGACAAAAGGTAGAAAGATTTTTTTGTTGCTTTACTTAGAATCAAGTAACTGTATTGATAAAAGTTTAGAAATAGGAAATGGAAATAAGGCAATTTTTTGGACAAAACCCCTTTCCTCAGGACAGGATACCATAACAGCAGTATACTGTACTGTTCTGAAGAAAGATTTGGCCTCTGAAAGCTAATTGAAAAAATGGATTAGTCCAATAAAATGGTATTTTCTTATTTCTCATTATTTGTTTTATTTTTATTTGCTAATTTGTAAAGTGGTGATTGTTATGTATCAGTTTTTTCAAATTTACATCTACTGTTTATATTTTGCACAGTATTAGGGGACATGGGCCTGATGGGCCATCGCGGGTGCGGACTGCTGGGCGCGATGGACCTCTGGTCTGACCCAGCAGAGGCAACTTGTTATGTTCTTATGTGTCTCTGTTTTTGTGGTGTTGTGGTGTTGCATTGTATGCAGAGTCTGGTTTCTTGGCGGTTCAGTTTAATTTTTGTCTACATATTTCTATTTTTAGTTTGTGATTATTCCATATTGGGCGAGGGTGTATCTCTGTTCTGTGTGTATGAAAACGACATAGTTTTCAGTTGGCATTGACTGCAGGATCAATTGACTGTGCGGGATCTGGCTTGTCTAGTTTTACAATGTATGTGTTGGTGTTCTAGTGCTCACTGCAGTGTTTAAGATGCTGCCTTTTCCTAGGTACACTCTTGTGCGATATGTGGATTGTTACTAAAAATAATATTTTTTATATAGATGGGGGGCTGTCAAAAAATGATGGGCCCCGGGTGTCACATGTGCTAGGTACGCCACTGACTACGACTTATGTGCCTAAGAGCACATTTACTCATGAAAGCGCCAGCAAACCCTATTCTATAAGGTTGTGTGTAATGGCATAGCATGTAAATAAAAGAGGACATATACATGGGTGAAGCATAACTAGGATCTGGGCAGGGTTCCTTCTTACACATGTGAATTGTAGAATATTATAGGTTTCATATTTCCTTGCCACATTTACATGACCTTAGTTATGTCAGGTTGATGCCTGATGTAACTGCAGGTATGTAAATATAAGGCACATTGATGCCGGCTGATGCTAGAATTCTATAATGGAATCCAGGTTCCTACTGTGCGGCATCAGGGCTCCTAAATGGAGGTGCCCATTATAGCATTATACAGCAGTCTCCTTAGTGAAATTTTGAGTATAAATATAGGTACTGAGTTAGGGTTACCAGATGTCCGGATTTCCCCGGACATGTCTGTCTTTTGAGGACATGTCTAGGGGTCTGTAAGGCACTTTGTTTGGGTTTTGAAAAGCCTCAGCAAATCGCGTCAGGCAGGGAGGAATTCTGTGCATGAGCGGATTTCCTTCCTGCCCGATGAGCAGGCAGTGGCGGCGGGGCGGGGGCTATGGCAGGACTGGAGGTGGGATTAAGGCATTACAGGGTGGGGGCAGGTGGAATTGGGTGGTCCTGGGGGGAGGGTCTGGGGGGGTCTCGATTTTTGGATTGGAACATCTGGTAACCCTATACTGAGTCCTAGCAGATTTTTAAAGAGGCCATTTTAGCAGATTTTCAAAGAGGCCATTTTAGACACATATCTCTCAAAGTTAGGGGTATAAATCCTTTTAATACTGGGTCCTATGTTTTGAGTCCTGATTTAAAATGTTTAAAAGCAATCTTGGCTCTAAGGTACTGCAATAATAAGTTCCACATGCGGCGGCCCTTAAGTCAAAGACCAGTACTCTAAATGAGTCCAGTCTCACCAGTTTAGTATGAACTTGTCCAACTTTGTCTTGAATCCCTGGAGGGTATTTTCTCATATAACAGACTCCGGAAGAGCATTCCAGTTTTCTACCACTCTCTGGGTGAAGAAGAACTTCCTTATGTTTGTATGGAATCTATCCCCTTTCAACTTTAGAGAGTGCCTTCTCATTCTCCCTACCTTGGAGAGGGTGAACAACCTGTCTTTATCTGCTAAGTCTATTCCCTTCAGTATTTTGAATGTTTCGATCATATGCCCTCTCAGTCTCCTCTTTTCAAGGGACAAGAGGCCCAGTTTCTCCAATCTCTCACTGTACGGCAACTCCTCCAGCCCCTTAACCATTTTAGTCTGCAAGTGTTAGCTTGTGGCTCATAGCAAGAGCATGGACAATAGTCTGGTCTTTTTAATTGTCCTTTTTTTGTCTTTTTTTTTTTAATGTTCCTTATTTTGTCTTCTTTATATTGTTTCCATTGAATTCTCCAGTCTTCTTGTGGGCTTAATGGGTATTTCATTCTTTCTTGGTTAATTTAATTTACCCCCTCCTTTACTAACACGTAGAGCAGGTTTTAGCGCCGGCAGTGGCAGTAACTGCTCCGACGCTCATAGAATTCCTATGAGTGTTGGAGCAGTTACCGCTGCTGCCGGCGCTAAAATCCGCACTAAGCGTTAGTAAAGGAGGGGTTAATTTGTTTAATTTAATTTGTCTAATATTTGTACCTTATCTGCTGTAAATGATTATTTCTTATATTTATGTTAAAATTTAATATATTAATGGAAAAAACAAACAAACAAGCAAATAAACAAAATTTAAAAAATAACCATGAGCATTGACAAGCAAGTGCTCTCCTTACTAGCATATATTTCCCCATACCAGTCATCACAGGTCAGGGTAGATATGTTGACCTCTGTCACCTTCCCCAAAGGAAATCCCTATCTCACAGACCCTTAGGCCTATCCCTATCACTCCAACCTCATCCACACCCAATAACCTCAAAATGGCACAGGCAAATGCAAGATCTGTAAACAACAAAGATACAATATTAAATGACAATAACTTGGACATCTTCCTAATTATAGAAACCTGGCTCAAAGACAATGATGGAACTACCCTGGGTATGCTGTGTCCTCCAGGATACCAAGCAATAGCTTGCTCACACATCAACACTAGAGGTGGAGGTGTAGCTGCCATTATAAAGTCCAACCTCAACCCAAGACTGACAGACACCACCATGCTCGATGCACTAGAGTGCCTCACCTTCTTGGTGGGCCACAACAGAGACCTAACTATCGCTTTGACATACAAAGCACTGCACTCTCCAATGACCGTCTTAGATGACCTACTATCTGTCCTTAGCACAACCAAATCATTATACTTGGAGACTTCAACTTCACAAGCTACCCACACAACACCGGAGCCCCAGCAAATTTCATCACTTCACTGTCAGACCTAGGCTTCAAACAAATGGTCTCCTCACCAGTTCACTCTTCGGGCCACATCCTAGACCTAATCTTTACTCAAGACACAGACCCCAGTCTGCACCACCAAACCAGTACCCTGGTCTGATCACCATTTGATCATACCTACACAACTAAGCAATCATTAACCAGGAAGCAACCTCAACATAAGATGATGTACAACAACACAATCAACCTAGAAAATCTCTCTACAGGCCTAGCAGGATCATCACAATCAAACTCTCAATCTGTTGACGAAACTGCCATGGACTGGCACACTGAGGTAAAAACCCTATATGAAGGGCTAGTCCCAGTCAAAGAAATCAAGTACAACCCCCGCAAATATTCCGCCCCCTGGTTTACTGACGACTTAAGAACTAAGAAAAGAGAACTAAGGCGAGCAGAGAGGAAATGGTACAAGTCCAGACTTAACAGTGACAGGTTCAAATGGAAGGAACTACATGAAGAATATAAAAAAGCCACCCTAGAGGCTAAAAAGAAGTACTACGCTGAACAACTATCAAGGACCTGCAATAGATCAAAAAATCTTTTTAAACTAACAAAAGAGGTACTCACAACATCACAAGGAGACAATCAGTATTTTAACACTGAACTTGACAGTGAAACACTCTCAGACTACTTTGCTGACAAAGTAGACAAAATATGGTCTCAACTTGACTCTGCAATGCTGCAGGATTCAGGAAATTCCACAGTACTGAAACCGTCTTTCTAGACATCATCGATGACTGCTGGAAACTCATGGACAAGGGTAATGATGTCCTTTTGGTGCTTCTAGATCTCAGCATGACGTTCGACACTATTGACCATTCTTGCCTCATTGAATGGCTCTCTGAAATTGGAATCCAAGACATTGCACTACATTGGTTATCCTCGTTCCTGGAAAATAGATCCCAAAGTGTTCTGCTCAATGAGACGCTATCAAAACTGAATCCAATCAAATGTGGTGTTCACAGGGGGCTCTACTATCCTCCCTATTATTCAATCTCTACATTAGACCTGTCCTAGACATAGCCTGCAAATATCAAATACAGATTCACTCCTTTGCGGATTACATCCAACTGCACCTACCGCTAGGAGAAGCCCGTGATTCCCAGATTAAGAAACTCCTAAACTGCCTTTCGGAAATCAAAAACTGGATGTCCGTCAATAAACTTCAACTAAATGCCTCCAAGACGGAATTCCTTTGGAATAGCAAAGAATGCTGCGACCGTGCCGTCCCTCACTGTGCTGGGACTCAACTACTCTAACTGCAAAAGACAAAGTACGCAGCCTAAGAATACTCCTTGACTGCAACCTGTCGCTCTCCGACCATATCTCTCAGGTGGTATCTTCCTCATTTTACTACCTGCGATAACTCCGAAAAATAAGGAACTACTTTTCAGAGTCTGACTTTGCCCAACTACTCTATGCCCTAGTAGTCTCCCGCATGGGTTACTGCAATGCGCTATTCAATGATCTCAAGGCAAAGAATGTACAATGGCTTCAGTTCAAAATGTGACAATCAGGCTTCTAAAAAACCTCCATGCCCATGACCCTGTCTGCCAGACTCTAGCATCTGCTCACTGGCTGCCTGTAGCTAAATGTTGTGTCTTCAAGGGCCTGATGCTAGTGTTCATATCCTTGCAGGACATGGCACCGGGCTATGTGATGGCTAAATTTCCTCCGTATGTGCCAAACCAGTCCCTCCACTCCCAGGATGAAATATGCTTCAAAATGCCCCCTTGAACTACAAATTGCCAAACAACAGTCCTACTCCCATTTCATACCAAGCCACTGGAATCGACTGCCATCACAGATCAGATCTCTTGAAGGTCTCCTCAACTTCAGAAAAGCAATAAAAACATACCTCTTCATCTGACCCCCTGCCCTTGATCCATGGCCTACAAAGAATTGTATATTGGTAACCGAACCAGTCTGTGCGACGTAAAGATGACTACACCTAATATGTGCCAACTAGGATGAAAACTTGCATTGTAATCTTGTACTGATATTATGTATGTTTAACCTGTAACCCGTTCTGCGCTCTTGGGGGTGAACGGTTAGAAAATGAATTAAATAAATAAATAGTACAGGCTTATCTAGAAAGCACCTGATAACATGAATGCTTCATAGATCTACAAAGCTGACCTCTGATGATTAAACATGAGCTGGAAATCAAATCAAAGCAGCAACCCAAGGTCTTGGATGCTGAAACTAATGAAAGTGCATGCTCCAACAGAAGCAGAGCTGTATCCATATTTTCAAAGCACTTCAACTTATAAAGTTACATAGTGACCTAGGAGCTTTGTAAATCTAAGTGCTTTGAAAATGAGCCCCAAAATCCACTAAGAGGGATACTATATAGTGCTATGGCGGCACTATACACACATAGCCAAGAAATTCAACCCGGATGACATTTTGCTTGATATGTCCTTTTAAAGCCTATGGTGCAGATGTCGCCAGATGATGCATGATCACTCCATTTCCCTTAACATTTTGCATGACTGTTTTCCCTGCTAAGACTCCTGACCTTTTTGCACCTGGCACAGAAAAATTAGAACAATTAATCATCCAAGATTACACAGTTGGCCAGAAATAGCAGGTTCAGAAATCGTGAGGCATGTCTGTTGACTTTTCTGTGATAAATCCACCACTAGCAAACAGAAGAGTCCTTGAATATTCAAAACTGCCTAGGCTGTAAAGAGTTAAAGGCAGATGCTTCCTTTTTTTTTTTTTTTTTTTTGGGGGGGGGTGTGAATCAGTAAAGTTCTCCTTGTTGATATAAGGTACCACAGTCTCTAGTTCTATAGGATTCTTATATTGGTGGCACTTTTCTAGGGGAACTAAGATGAAGCATCGCTAGATGAGTGTGAGAAATAAAATCTACTGTATAAGAATGGACTAGGTTCTCTCCTTCCTACCCTTCCTAGAATGTGTTGGGCTCAAAGGAGTGCCCAATCACTGGGAGATGTGTTCCAGGGGTCACAGAAGCCCAGTGATTTGGTCAGAGGGTCCGCCTCAAAGAAATGAAGATTTTGGTGTTGGATTTATTTCACAGCAAGTTCTGGGTGGAGTGGTTCAAGGAGTCACAGCAAAGAGCAGATCCTGTAAGGAGAAGCAAAGGCTAACTGAGGAATCTCTTGTTACTGATCGGAAGAGTTACTCAGAGGAGTACTGTAGCTCTGAGACTGACTGTCCTGGGATGGAAAGAATTCCAGGAATTCTACAGGATCTTATTTATTTATTTTATTTTTAAAATTTCTATACCGTTTTTTTTCCGAAACAGTTTACAAAAAATTACATACATAAAATATTATAAAGATAAGAACAAAAACAGACAGATTCAATCTTTACATAAGGTCAACTGCTCAAAGAAATGCACCTACAAATAGTTGTGTTTTTAACATTTTCCTACATGAGTTCATGTCTCTACATTTTCGAATTTGACCAACAAGGCTATTCCACAACTTAACTCCTGCACATGAAAAAGTCATGGCATTCGTTTCCATATATTTAGGGTTTGCCTTCGTTTTCAGCAATGCTGAACTTTCAGATCGCAATGATCTTAATGGTTGATACTCAGACATCAAACTCTTAAAGAATTCAGGGATCTTACCATATAAAAATTGGTGATATAACATAATTGCTTTGTATTGAATTCTAAATACAACTGGCACCCAATGCAGTTGTCAGAGATATGGATTAATATGCTCATATCTTCCAGTTATCAATCTAGCCACAGCATTCTGTACCACCTGCAGTGCCCTGCACCTTGTCTTAGTTATTTCCAGGTACAGGACATTGCCGTACAGTGAGAGGTTAGAGAAACTAGGCCTCTTCTCCCTTGAAAAGAGGAGACTGAGAGGGGACATGATCAAAACATTCAAGATAATGAAGGGAATAGACTTAGTAGATAGAGACAGGTTGTTCACCCTCTCCAAGGTAGAGAGAACGAGAGGACACTCTCTAAAGTTAAAAGGGGATAGATTCCGTACAAACGTAAGGAAGTTCTTCTTCACCCAGAGAGTGGTGGAAAACTGGAATGCTCTTCTGGAGGCTGTTATAGGGGAAAACACCCTCCAAAGATTCAAGACAAAGTTAGGCAAGTTCCTGCTGAATCAGAACGTACACAGGTAAGGCTAGTCTAGTCTTTGACCTAAGGGCCGCCACGTGAGCAGACTGCTGGGCACGAAGGACCACTGGTCTGACCCAGCAGCAGCAATTCTTATATTCCAGCCTTGACAAAATCATTGCTTGTACTTAAGCTATCTTTTTGAAGGTATCAGGTTTTGCATGCTGGAATTCTTAATTGACTTGTTCTTGCTAATATTGATGAATATGATTTAAAATAATTCTGTAGAAAGCCTGCTTTTCTTTTGAAAGCCAAACCTGCCTGGCCATTGGTTTTCTTCTGGAGTAACTGTTGTTCCTTCTGGAGTCTCTTGATTGTTGTCCAAGACCCTCCTTCTGTGGAACTCACACCATTCTTCCCCACCCCCATGGCCTAAGGGGCTTTGAGATGCATCCAGACCTGGAGCTAAAAAGTGAGGTATCCCAGGGTTACATTTCATTCAAAAATCGTCATAAGTGGCTCTGGAGCAGTTGTATACACATGTGTGCCTGTTGCAAGAGCAAGTGGAAAATTTTAGAAAGGAAAACACAGGTTTACATTCTCCATCTAAACTCAACATTTTTAGACAAATACCAGGCACATCCATTTATACAGCTGGTTCTAAAATTAACTCCATAATGTAATTAGTGCATCAAAGGGATGCTATAATAGAATAAGGGCCCTAAATTTCAGAAGGACTGATTTTGAAAAATGAATGATCACCTTGAAGGAGCCGCACTGTGTGTGAATAATTTCCAAGCAGGAAGGGGAATGCTTGCTTAGACTTGAAAAGTGATACAGTCTTTACTATAACAGAACCTCTTCAGTGGAGGTAGTTTTGACATACAGTGCATATATGCTTGAAAAATCTGTACCCTTGCTTTACTCATTCAGATGAATGTTGTACGTGAATATTAACTATGATTTTTTTTTGGCCCCTCCCGTCAAAAATTGCACCTTTGTTTATATTTGAACATTAATCCCTCTCCTGTAGTATCTGGTACTCCCCTTCCCCTCTCCCCCTTGGTATCTAGCATTCCTCTCCTTTGTTCCCTCTGGTGTCCAGCTTCCTTCTCTTTACCTCTCTCTCCCAGGTCAGCTGACCATGATACAAAAGGATCATGATGGACTGGAGTAGGGCGTTGAGTATTTGCGCATACTCAAAGCCTGCCAACTTCCGCCCCTTAAAACTTCCTGTTTCAGTGGGGGCACAAGCTGGCAGGCCTCGAGCATGTGCAGATTCTTAAGGCCCTGCACAGGTCGACCATGATCCTTTTTGTGTCAGTGCTGGCCAATCTGCATAAATGCTAGCATTCTAAGCACACGCATAGGGTTACCAGATTTGTTCATGAAAAAAAGTGGACATGTGGCCCCACCCCACTCATCCCCCCAGCCCCACCCCATTCCACCCCAGCCAAACCTCATCTCTTCTTCCCTGAGTCCAAGATGCATCTGGAAGGCCTTCAAGCATGTGCAGATGTGACGTGATAACGTCATGCACACACGCATGTGTGTGATATTATCACATTGCATCCACACATGCTCGGAGGCCCTCCAGGTACGGCCCCGAGCTCAGGTCCTTCCAAAACAGGGATACACTCTCAGGTTTTGCAAATCTATCCAGACACCCGGACAGTCCTCTAAAAAAAGGACGTCTGGGTTTTCCCAGACATCTGGTAACCCTACACATGCGTAACATGCATGTACTATAAGCACCTAGGTTACAAATTGTCCTTTATAAGGGTAATGTAACAGATTGCCTCAAGTATGCACCTTTTTAAAGCCTATTTTATAAAGACTTGCAGAAATTGCAGCTAAAATGCGCCAAATATATATATTCCTGCTGAAAAGCCACTTATGACAACTTTTGAATAAAATCTAACCCTGGGGTATCTCATCTGCTTAGCTCAGGGTCTGGATGCATCTCAAAGTCTCTTAGGCCAAGTTGGGCTGGGAGGGGTGAGGGTAGACATAAATGATGCCAGTTCCAGAGAGGGAGAGTCATAAAAAACAACCAGGAGTCTCCATAAAGAAAACAGTTCAAGAAAAGCTGTAAGGGCCTGATTCTCTTTTGGAAGCCAACATCAGCGGCCGCCTAAGAAGCGACAGCCAATTGCATGGCAATCACGCATTGGCGTCCAAAAGATAATTGCATCTTGTGCCATTCCAGCACTGCTGCTGGCTTGCCACAGGCTCTAGGCAGGAAAAGTATGAGCTCAGCAGTTAGGAAAGTCGCACCAGGGGTTTGGCCCTGGCTCTCAGATAGATGTGTCTGCCTATCCGAATTCAGGCATGCCAGGATCTAGCTACTAGCAACGTAATCCCTTGGCCCTTATGACCCTTTTTGAATCAGCCTAGAACCAGTCACACAACACCTTCCAGAGTGTTAGGGAAAGCTCAGGCATATTTCCCTTTGAATAAAACTAGTAGTAATTTACTGGCTAGCCTGAAGGGGAGCCAGTGGGCGCCTTGGCCCATTCCAGCAATACCTAGGTGTGGGCGGGGTTTCTCTAGAGATAAAAAGGATCTCCTTACTGAGCAAAGGGAAAGAGGGAGGAGAGAAGCACACAAGAACCTTTGAACTTGCCTGATGGAGCCCAGCTGAACCCTAGTGAGGATTGGGAAATGCTTAAGATGGAGGAGGATTTCCACAGGCCAGAACTGGAGCTGATTAATACAGTTGAACCTTGGTTTTCGAGCATAATTTGTTCCAGAAGTATGCTCGTAAACCAAATTGCTCGTATATCAAAGCGAGTTTCCCCATAGGAATGAATGGAAACTCGCTTTGATTCGTTCCACCTCCTCCTCCCCCCCTCCCCACCCGAGGCTACCGGCACTGCTCCATTCCCCCCCCCCCTTGAGGCCACCGGCGCTGCTCCATACCCCCGCCCAGCGATCTGGCATCCCCCCTGCGAGCCGGCATCCTCCCCCCCGTTCACGTCGCCCCTCCTCCGTGATCCTACATCCCTCCCGAGCACCGAAACGACATCCTTTATCCCGATTGGGCACCGGCACCAGCACCAGCGCACAGGACATGCCAGTGCCAGTGCCCGAAGATCCTCCCTCTTCTGTGCTGGGCTGGGCGGTGCCTCAGAGATCCTTCCTCTTGCCTGTGCTGGGCTGGACTGGGCCTTGAGCATTTGCGCATGCTCAAGGCCTTCTGGTGTCGCTCTCTCTGAGATTTATGAATTTCTCGCAACATTGCAAAGGATAATGGTTGATAAGTAACTGTCTGTCCTGGACCATTAGGATCTGGGGCATATGTAACTGGGTAGGCTTGAATTAAATCTTTCATGTCCTCTGGTTCTAATTGCCCTTCCTCTCTGGCCTTTTTTATCATTGCTTGAAACGCACTTAAAGGTTGCACTAATGTTTCTGCCTTTTTTCCCTTAAAGGAGCTGGGGATACCTGTGCTGGAGGTATGATTTTTGGATATGTGTTCTGACTTGAATAGTCAGGGGGGAACGGTAAGTGAGACCGTTGACACCTTGAAGGACGCCTCAGTCCCCATCTTCTCCAAGGCACATTTGCACTTCTGCCATATGATTAATATGGCTGCCGACGCCCGAGGCGCAGCATACAATACTTTCCTGACTCTAATCCAATCTTCTAATTTAAGAGATCCCTCTTCTGGATACAGTGCTCTCCTATTTCCTGTACTAAACATTTTAACTGCGAATCAGATACCTTTCTATCTGTATGTCTCAGAATATATTTCAATTCATTCACATGAGCACGCTATAAATCTGACAGGGAGTTTCCCATACTTACTTGAGAGGATCCCGGAGGATGAGGTGCACCTAGTCTTATCATCAGATGGAGCAAGCAGGGTGAAGGGTCCCTGTTCCAGGCGCCACTTGTAGGGATGCGAACACAGCAAACACACACACAGGATACGAGTCGGGAAGGAAGCGTTGCCAGTGGCTAGCTCCTAGACCAGAGGTAGGGAACTCCGGTCCTCGAGAGCCATATTCCAGTCGGGTTTTCAGGACTTCCCCAATGAATATGCATTGAAAGCAGATCGATCTCATGCATATTCATTGGGGAAATCCTGAAAACCCGACTGGAATACGGCTCTCGAGGACCGGAGTTCCTTACCCCTGTCCTAGACCCTTTTATTATGCTTCTAGGCTAATGACATCATAGTAACTCCCCTAGGTACATCTCTAATGATTGGTTGAGACAAAGGTATATGCTTTTACATCGTGTCACCCTCAACTCTGCACGTAGGCATATCCTGATTAGCACTTAGACAAAACCTGATTCTCTGCACGTATGCAATGCTTGTCTGATATCCTTTACAACTAAGGACTAATCAAATTAAGATAAGGGTTAATTTGTGCCAGGTAAGGGGGAGAGAGGGAAGGAGTCTATATTCTTTCACAGGGCCTCAGGAAATCAGTATGCCGATCTCGCCCTATTTTAGAATGGCATTCCTTCATTTCCATGCACCCTGGAGGTCATGTGTCTCCTGCTCTGCTTTTGCACCTTGTTTATGGGTACATAGCAACTTACTGCTTCAGCCTCAGAATATCACACAAGGTGTCTGTATTGCTCAAAGTATTTTTGATGGACTCTGCAGTTCTATGCCACATAATGCCAGCCTGTCTATAACTCTGAAGGATACATTTTGGAAAGGTGGTAGTGATGTAGAACTTCCGTTCAATGGCGCAGTAAGAAAATAAGAACACAAGAATAGCCTTACTGGGTCACACCAATGGTCCATCAATCCCAGTAGCCCGTTCTCATGGTGGCCAATCCAGGTCACTAGAACCTGGCCAAAACCCAAAGAGTACCAATAAGGACAGATTCTTCAAACTGAGGGGAGCCACAAGCACTAGGGGTCACTCGGAGAAATTGAAAGGGGACAGGTTTAGAACAAATGCTAGAAAATTCTTTTTTACGCAGAGGGTGGTGGACACATGGAATGCGCTTCCGGAGGAAGTGATAGGCCAGAACTCTGTACAGGGGTTCAAGAAGGGTTTGGATAGGTTCCTGGAGGATAAAGGGATAGAGGGGTACAGATAGAACTTGAGGTAGGTTATAAAAGTGGTCAGAAACCACTTCACAGGTGCAGACCTGATGGGCCGCCGCGGGAGCGGACCGCTGGGCGAGATGGACCTCGGTCTGACCCAGTGGAGGCAACTTCTTATGTTCTTATGTTCTATGTTACCAATCCAGGGCAAGCAGTGACTTCCCCTGTGTCTTTCTCAATAACAGACTATGGACTTTTCCTCCAGGAACTTGTCCAAACCTTTCTTAAAACCAGCTACACTATCCGCTCTTACCACATCCTCTAGCAACGCGTTCCGGAGCTTAACTATTTTCTGAGTGAAAATTTTTTTTCCTCCTATTGGTTTTAAGAGTATTTCCCTGTAGCTTCATCAAGTGTCCTCTAGTCTTTGTAAGGGGGTGGTCCGCCCTGGGTGCTATCTTGCTAAGGGCGTGGCACCCCTCCTCCTCTCCTTGCCATGCACGCGTGCCCCTTGCCTTCCCCCATACCTTTTTAACTTCCCCGCCGTGAGGTTGTTGCCCGTGTCGGCATCAGCGCTCTCTCTGACGTCACTTCTGGGACCTACGCCTTGGAAGTGACATCAAAGGGCGGGCCGACACCGACGTGGGCATGCCGCTCATGCCATTGAAGTTCAGAAGGTATGGGGAAAGGGAAGGGGGTGCATGCACGGCAAGGGGGGACAGGGAGAGACACCACCGCCCCAGGCGTCGCTCACTCTTACTACCCCACTGCTTTCTTTTCTTCACATTAACACAGAAGTCAAAAGGAGAAATGGAAAATGTTATAGGTGACTCTCGGAAAGAGACCAAGACATCGTTCAACATATACTACAAGCATATTAACCTTGGTTAAGGGTACGCTTTGCACAGGGATGTCCAACCTCAGTCCTCGAGAGACCACAATACAGTTGGGTTTTCAGGATTTCGCCAATAAATATGCATATATTTCACTGAAGGGACATACATATATCTTATAAGTTTTCTAACTCTGTGCTGGGAAACCCAAACACAGACCTAGTTTGTGTTGATTCTGCTAATATGTTCTGAGACAAGATCATTTAATTTTGTTAATGAAGCTAGCTATAATACGGTACAGGGATTCAAACAGGGATTGGACGGATTCCTGAAGGATAAAGGGATCGTGGGATACTGAGGGAGGAGCTGGGATGTAACACAAGTATAGAAAGCTAACCAGGTAATGAGTATAGAAACCAAACCAGGTCGTGCATGTGCAAGACCGGAGGGTTAGGACCTCGATAGGAAGACAGGACTTAAATGAGAAACCAAGGTGGCAAGGGAGCCCCTTCTGGTGATACAGACAGGTCGTGACCTGTTTGGGCCGCCGCGGGAGCGGACTGCTGGGCGGGATGGACCTGTGGTCTGACCCGGCAGAGGCACTGCTTATGTTCTTATGTTCTTATGTTCTTGGGACAATGGAGGTTCGACCCCCCACAGCTACCCCCCTTTCTTGTGTTGATTACTTCTTTGAAGTTTATATATCCTGTCACCAGGTATGGTTTGTACTCACGTCATCTGCTAATGCCACTGACTCATGTAAAAAGGTATAAAACTGGATGTAAGACTAATAATAAACAGGCAATTCCTTTAGGACACTGTCTGAGTATCCTTCCTTCCTAAGGGGACTGCCTCCAGATATCTGAAAAGGCGACAGGGTGTGTGCAGGGCGGTTTCGGGACCGAGAAACGGACCCCGTTCATTTCAATCACCACACAGGGTTATCTATATCTAATAAATGGCTTCAAGCAATTTTTAGTTTTACATATAACAAAGAAGTATTACCGAAAATGCAATTTTAAATACATTCATTAATTTTATTATAAATAACATGAAAATATTTAAAACTTACAACCATATATATCCTTTTAAATAGGTATACCCCACACGTTAAATCTCAACATCCATCTTCAATATTCAAAATCCGTTAGTCATTTGTCTAGTCCAAACGTATACCAATTTGGCAGATCTCACACAGGAGCTGAAGATGATCAGGGGTTTCCCAAATCCTCTAAATCCACATAAACATTCATTATAACTATCATTCTGATATATCCCCTCCTCTTCTTAATTGGATGTTCATTAAACCCACAAATTTTAATCCTTCTACCGTAATTCATGTTTATGCTTTACCCAATGGTTAACCAATGGGGTCTCCAATTTATTTAATCTTAAATTACTCAAATGTTAGGCTAGTCGCTGTTTTATTTTTCTCCTTGTATGCTCGATATTCCACTTTTCACAGGGACATATTATACCATAAATAACTTGGGCTGTATCACAGGTCATATGCATTTTTAATTTAAATGTTTTTCTAGTGTTAGGATTAATGACAACAGTTGTTACCCTATATGACCACTAACAATAACCCTTGCCCTTCAGCCTCCCTCCTAGCAGAACACTTCAAGAATAAAATCACAAACACCACAGCTACTCTCAATAGTAATCCAGCCCACCTAATTGAAGTCACAATACTTCCCACAGAAAATGAATCTTGTTCTGCAGACAGAACTTGGTCCCAATTCCCTAAGATACATTGGACCAAATTCAACAAACTCTACAATAAGTACAGGTACGCATCCTGTGCACTCAACCATTGCCCGCCATATCTCCTGTCATCAGCGAGCACTAAGTTCTGTACCTTACTCCTACACTGGATACAAACCATGCTCACAGACTGATTTTCCCGACTGACCTCAGCGAAATCATCATCACCCCAATCCTAAAAGACCTAAAAGGACCAACAGACCACCCATCCAACTACAGACCAATCGCTTCAATACCTCTATATATCAAACTAACAGAAGGATTAGTAGCCAAACTCCTCACCAACTATCTTGAGGACCATAACTTACTCCAGCCCACGCAATCCGGCTTCAGAACTAACTTCAGCACAGAGACACTACTAGGCTCCCTTATCGACACAGCAAGACAACACCTCAGCATTGGAAAAAAAAATGCTGTTCATACAGCTGGACCTGACGGCGGCATTTGACTTGGTAAATCATAACATCCTATTGCAAATCTTGGACTCAATAGGCATCTCAGATAAAGTATACTCATGGTTTGAAGGTTTCTTAAAATCCAGAACATACAAAGTAAAATCAAAGAAAAATCCAAACCTTGGTCCAACCCCTGCAGCGTACTACAAGGTTCCCCACTATCCCCTACTCTCTTCAACCTATATACGGCCTCTCTCGGCATTTTCCTGAACAAACAAAGCCTAACCTCTTATAGCTATGCTGATGACATCACCATCCTCATTCCTTTCGACCAACCAAAGCTCTCAATGACAGACACACTACACCGAACTCTAGTTACAGTTACAACTTGGATGGAAGACCACAAACTGAAACTCAACCCAGACAAAACTAAATTCATCCTCCTAGAAAATAACAAAATCCCAACCATAACCAACTTAGAAATCAACTTTATCAATTACCCTTTGCAAACCACCCTAAAACTACTAGGTATGACTATTGACAGAGGCTGCACCATGCTACCCCAAATAAACAAAACAATACAGAAATCTTTCGCAGTTATGAGAAACCTTAGACAAGTTCGAAAATTCTTCGAAAAAAACACAATTTCAGCTCCTAATACAATCTCTAATCCTAAGTATCCTAGACTACTGCAACATCCTCTATCTCCCCTGCCCCAGCAATAATGATTAAACAACTACAAACAATTCAAAATACAGCTCTGAGACTCGTCTACTCATTGAAGAAACATGACCACGTTTCTGAGGCATACATCGACTCACATTGGCTTCCAATCCAGGAAAGAATACAATTTAAATTCTACTGTATACTATTTAAAACCATAAATGGAGTCAGCCCAATGTACCTAAACAACCGCCTCATCCAAACTACCTCTACCAGGCAAAGAAAAACACATACCTCATTCACCTACCCTCCAATCAAAGAAGTAAAACGGAAAAAACTATACGACGGCCTACTAGCCACTCAAGCAGCAAAAATAGATAATCAAATCTCCAACCTATTGATAACAACCCCAGACTACAAGATGTTCAGAAAGGAAATAAAAACTATACTCTTCAAGAAATCCCTTAACAAAGCTTAATACCACGAATACCCCCTTCTTACCATCCTCTCCCTTACCTCTGATCCTACTTATCCCTCTCTTGGAAATGACCTCTGATCTAACTTTGTAACCCTTCTTCCATAACTCTTTTGTAATCCGCTTTGAACCGTAAGGTAATGGCGGAATAGAAATCTGTAATGTAATATAATATACGCATCATGAACAAAAGTGACCAGCCTGAACTTCACAGTTTTGAACTATACTTCTATCTGGGGGACAATAATTCATAGAGGTT
The DNA here is from genome assembly GCF_902459505.1 of Geotrypetes seraphini. Taxonomy (NCBI): domain Eukaryota; kingdom Metazoa; phylum Chordata; class Amphibia; order Gymnophiona; family Dermophiidae; genus Geotrypetes; species Geotrypetes seraphini. The sequence goes on from NC_047086.1 coordinate 213,381,649, forward strand.
CTTCCTATGTGTGAAAGCAAAACGAGGGCCTTCTTGTAAATTCGGATGCAATTTTAGGATATACCAGTGTTTTTTAATTACTTGCCTAATTCTCTGAGCCTGATAGGAATGTGGTAGTACACATGTTAATTTACCATTCTTCCTATGGCCTTTAGAATGCTCTAACAGCCACTGTCGTTTTGTGTATTTAGCTCATTTAAATGCCCAGCGTATCACCTTCTCACCCTTTGTTCAAAATGTTCCTTCATCTGTTTTGCATGCCATTCAAACTCATATTGCTGTTCACATAACCACCGTAATCTCAAAAATTGCCCCACTGGTATATTATCCTGCATTTTTCTCAGGCGATAACTACCATAATGCAATAATGTGTTCCGATCAGTTTTCATTCTAAAAATAGTGGTCATTAATTTGTTGTTAACATTATTAATTTGGAATATCCAAAAAGTTTATTGACGATTGCGAAGTTGTAGATTGGAAGGATATATTTTTATCACACTGTTCCAAATAAATCAAAAATTTATGTAGCTCTTCTTGTCCTCCAGAACATATTAACAACACATCGTCAATAAACAGTTTCCAGGTGACTATATGTTCACTCTATTGTGACCCTTGAATATATTTTGCCTATAGCTTGCCATATATAAGCAAGCTATAGACTGGTAGGGGTGTCCAACCTGCGGCTCAAGGGCCCCATGCGGCCCCATGAAGTATTTTGTGTGGCCCCGGTTGAGGGCGATGCAGTGTTTTCCTCTTGGTGTTTACTCCCCTTGGTGTTTACTCCCCTGTTTTGCTGCAGCGTTTGTGCGGCACCAGAAACACCATTACAGAGCTCTGTGTATTTCAGTGTGGAGCCCATGCATTGTAACACCTCACAACTCCTTATGGTAACATCTCTACAGAAGCTAATGTAGTGTAGTGCCTTTGCAAAGGCTCATATAAACCGCTCTGAATTGACTGCCCAGTCATTAGTAGCGGTATAGAAGCTCTCAATAATCATAATCATAAATTAGCTCTACTTACATTTAAGATCTGTCAGTTAAACCAACCTATTTTTCATGACAGACTATTAATACCTTATGCCCCTTCAAGAACACTAAGATCTATAGATCATAAATCTCCTGTCTATTCCTTCTTTAAAAATTATCAATACAAGAAGAGATGACATTTTCTCAGTAACAGCTCCGCAAACATGGAATCACCTCCCAACATTCATAAGAGAAGAAGTACGACTAGATAAATTCAAAGGCATTCTTATAAGTTTCCTTTTTAATGAAGCTTTTCAGAGTTAAATTCAGGAATTAACTTTAGATGCAATTTACAGCTATCAATTAGCCTTTATTAGGCTGCCACCCAACCCTCCCTAACGTTTTTACCTTTATTGAATTATTCTCCTATTACAATTGTAGTTCCACCCTCCTTTCCTATATCTCTAGTAAGTAAGTTTATATCTTAGTACTTTCTACAGGTCTTTACTCTAACTTTTAATGTAAATCACTTAGAAATATTTTATAAGCGTTTTATCAAATTTTTAATAAAACTTGGAAAGTTGGAAACAATAGGTCGGCTGGGTGGATGGCTTAAGGATTTATGTACTTGTATTTTTGGTGTAAAATAAATAATTGGAATCTTGGGTTCTTTCACTAGGAGATACTGATATTCCTTAGATAAAACAATTCCATTATCCTTAGCGTTACTCAAACATTATTATCTTTTGATATTCCCTTGTTGGATCTGCTCCTCCCAAATCTTGATAAAATTCTGAATCTGATAATTGTCTATTAGCCTCCATCTCATAAATTTCCCTGTCCATCACTACAACTGCTCTCCCTTTATCAGCTCTAACAGTAACAATAGATTGATCCAATTTTAAACCTTGTAAAGCTTGATGTTGCGCCTGGGTCAGATGTTTAAATTCATTAAAGTGTGCACTTTCTATCTCTTCCACCTCATTCAATATCAACTTTTGAAATGTCTCAATGATTGGGTCAACAGGACCTGGTGGTAACCAATTTGATCTAGTTCTATACTTCATCCTAAACCCACATTGATCAGATTGCTGTTAACTATTTATTTGATTTGAAAAATATACTTTCAATCTTAATTTATGGATTATGCATCATAACCAGAATAAGGCACAAAAATCAACCCAAATTGTAATACAGATTGTTTTGGTACTGTCAAAACTCTCTTTGACAAGTTAAATACATTAGTTAATTCCGTGCTTGACGCCGGGCTCTGGTTTGCTTGGTTTGAGCTGGGCCTGGTTTCAAAGCTGTTTTTTGCATCAGTTCTAAAAAAAATCCCCTGGGGCAATTTGAGATTGATTTCCCACTGAGATAGCCATATTACTCTCATTCTTTTGTAACTCCTCACTTGACGAATTAATGTGCATTACTCGTTTCCCTCCTTGAATATTCCTACGAGATTTGTGACCTTTGTTCATCCAAACATAGACATAGTCCTTTGTGTAATCAAACTCATCTCGCTTAAACTTATTCACCTTTTGCTGTTTGACATCTTGTTTATATTTATCCATATTGTTCACATGCTCTTGCATTTGCTGATCAAAGTTAACTTCTAACACTGTACTTTTCAAATCTTCAATTTTACTTTGTAACTCCACTCTAGCTTCATTAATTCATCTATCCAATACATCAATCGTTAACAGCATTAGATCTAATGAGCATCTCGTTAATACTTTATTCCATCGTTGAACATATTCTACTTCATCTAGGAATCTAGGTTCTTTATTTATGTGCAAGCCTCTAGGAACACATTGTAGATGACAGTATTCAACTAGTGTTGTGGAATAAAGCTCAGTTCTAAACAAGTATTTAAGCAATTTTTCCATCCCTATCCAATCATTTGCTCTATTAATCTCTCCTGTTCCAGTTTCAAACAACCGACTCCCCAATAATAATGTTGTAATTCTATCTATTGGTAATCCTGATTTTGACTCCCACCCTGTAGCTGCCATTATTTCCCCACTCTTTTTGTTGACCAGGAAAGTAATATATAAAAGTTTTAAATAAACAAGTCCACTCCCACTTGTTGGCAGAGGAGAGTATTATATTGACCATTGCATTGTTGTGGTTGTAGACAGATTGCGTACTATTTGATATTGTTATGCTGCTACTTTAGCAGAGGGATCTATAATAAAAATGATTATCTGACCCTGGATTGTCACCTTATATGTATCCCACTTCATGGTCATGATTACCTCACAGCTCAAATTAAATTGAAAATACACTGTGGAAATCCTGCCTGTGGTCTAGAGGTTGAGGTGGCCAGGCCTCCTCCTGATGCAGCCGAGTGGCGAAACGCTGGCCATCGGATGGCACCAGAGGATGCTGACTATTCTGTAAGTGATAGGTTTTTCATAATTATTTAGTGAAATGGTGTGGTGGCTGTGTTAGTCCACTTTCCAAGCTGGTATAAAGAAATAAAACAAAAAACAAAGGAAACAAATCATCTTTATGATGATTCTTTAAACACTGGAGTTTTTTGCTGATGAAGTGAATACCCTCTCTAGTCTGAGGAGAGCTTTTCCCAATAAGGTTCTGAGGCTTTTTTTTTTTTTTTTTTTCAGTTATTCCACTGTCCTCTAAATCAGTGGTTCTCAACACATGGTACTTGCACCCTTAGAGATACGTGAGCTGCTTTTTGGGGGCATGCACACTAACTGTCACTGCCACCGAGGATCTCATGCCCTCCTTATTCTCCTTATTGCCTGCCCACCCCCTGCTGAAGCTACTGCCACCATCAGGGATCCCATGCTCTCTTTCCTGCCCACCCCCTCCATCAAAGCCGATCCGGAAGGCTTCCCTCCGATGTCAGAGCTGACATCAGAGGAAAGCCTTCGGGTCAGCAGGAGATCCCAGTTACCTCCTTCCAGGTGGGCTGTTCCTTCCTGTCTTCAGCGGAACTTGTTGCAAGGATGCGTCAGCTGCTCTTTCACGCTGCACATGGCTGATCCGGAAACCTTCTCTCTGACATCAGAGCTGATGTCAGAGGGAAGGCATGTGGGTAAGCCATGTGCAATGTGTGAACCGCTGCCCGCGCGTTCCTACAACAAGTGCCACTTAAGACAGAAGGAACAGCCCAGCTGGATGGCCCTGAAGTAAGTGAGTTTGGCTCAAGCAAGTGAGGGAGAGAGGGGACATGATCTGGGACAAAAGGAGAAAGGAGATAGGGGGGAGGAGTGTGTTGGGACATAGGAGGGGCATGATTTGGGGACAAAGGCTGGAAGGCAGGGAGGGGAGGGGCATGAACTCGGGACACAGAAGGAAGGGAGGGGGCATGGACATGGGGCACAGAAAGGAGGGAGGAAGGGGGCACGAACTTGGGACATTGGAAGGAATAGAAAGAGAGAATTGTTGGGCATGAATGTGTGAGTGTGAGAGAGAGATTGTGTACATGGGGAAAGGAAGAAAGAGGAAAATTGGACAGAGAGAGAGGAGTGAGGTAGAGATGCATGGGGAATAGAAGGATGAGAGGGAGAAATGCTGGATATGGTGGTGGAGAGGGAACAGAGGGATAGACTGAAGGGGTTGCAACGGGGAGGAATGTTGGATATAGTGATGGAGGGAGAGATAGAAGTGCTGGAGAGGGGTGATAGAAGGAGAAATGGGCATGGGGCTGGTGGGCAGTGGTGAAAAAATGTTGCACATGGTCCACGGGATGAGAGAGGGAGAAATGTTGGATGTGGCAGTAGAGGGAGTGGGAGAGACGTACCCTGAATCTCTCTTTCCCCACCCCCTTTGCAGCAAAGGTGAAAATGGCAGAAGGACAGTGAGAGAGAGAGACAGAGATGTTGCCAATGGGGGTGGAGGAGAGAGGAAGAAAAGCTGGACTCATGGAGGGACAGGGTGAAGGGAACGAGGTCCGGAGGAGAGGAAGCATGCAGGAGGCAGAAAGAAAGAAATATCAGATGCACAGTCAGAAGGAAGTGCAACCAGAGACTCATGAAATCACCAGACAACAAAGGTAGGAAAAATGATTTTATTTTCAATTTAGTGATCAAAATGTGTCAGTTTTTAGAATTTATTTCTGCTGTCTATATTTTGCACTATATTTGTCTATTTTTTCTATAGTTGTTACTGAGGTGACATTGCATATTTTAAAAGTCATCTGCCTTGACCTCTTTGAAAAAAACCAAATATAAATGATAATTAACATTTTCTCTGCGTACAGTGTGCTTTGTGTTTTTTAATTTTGTGGTTACCATTATAATAATAATAATAATAACTTTATTCTTTTATACCGTCAACACCAGCAGTTCTAGGCGGTTTACATAAAAGAGAACTGGACAATCAGTGAAGAAATACAATTATATAAAAAGTACACAGATACAGCAGTAGACTTTGCCCTCCGAATCTGCAGTTTCAGCATCCGACTACGACAGAAGCTCAAGGCAGCCATTTCCTATGAGTGATCTGCATGGGGTAGGAGCGTGGGAAGATCGTTCCTGCCCCGAAAACCTGCTAGACTATCAGGTAAGGCTTAAGGGGGGGGCTTACAGGGCTTAAAATAGCCGGGGGGAAGCGGGGGTTAGGGGCAGAACCGTCCCGAATATTATTGGCAATTTTTTAATATTCATGGGCCGGCTCTGCCCCTAAGCCCCGTGGATACGGAGGGAGAAGTGTATAGCCATCAAATCAGGTAATATATTTATCAAACAGATAGGTCTTAATAAGATTGTATTGTGTGTATCTGAAAAATGGATGGAAGAAATTGCACTATAATTAGTACTATTATTATGGGAAGGAGTCTGGGGCGGAACTTGGGTGGATCTGGGATGGAGCTTGGGCGGGGGTACTCGGTTGATATTTGTTAGACTTAGGGGGTACTTGGCTTGAAGAAGTTGAAACTTTGCTCTAAATCATTGCATTTTTTTTTTTTTTTTTTTGCATTCTTGATGGTTTATGTATAAACTGCGAAAGCAGTGGGATTTTTGTAGGTATTGTGGGGTGGCCGCCTCCTCCTTCTGGCCAGTGTCTTTGAAGCTCAAAGAACACTTTATTTAGGTGGACTAATTTCCAAAGTGGATGAGTCATAACCTTCTTATTGTAGTAGCCTTGTATTTAACCTACACAGCTCAATAGCTAATTACACTGAACTTTCCCTGCTTTGCATCTGGATCCCCATAACCTATTTTTCATGAAACAGCTGGGACCTTCCGGAAGGGCTGAATGAAATTGTAAGCAATGTCTAGGCATGTAACAATCAGCAAAACATCTAGCAGACAGCTATTTCAAAATTCATAATAAAATATATTCATTTACATTTAATGTGCTGCCTGTCCAATCAACTTACTATTTCTATAGTATCGAATTGCAAGACTCTGAAATGCCTTGCCATTGTTCCTATTACATTGTATTAATAAGAATCAAATTGCTCATCTATTGCTTAAGTAATTTTGAGATAATTAAATGGCAAGTCAATTTGTCTATACTTTAATTTTTAAAACCTCAATAAAACATCTGAGGAAAATCAATTTATAAAGGATCAACACATAAAAATTGCTTTGTAATATACACATTTGGCTTGCAAAGTAAACACAGAAAGATTAAGCATCAGAAAAAAGTGATTTATTTATTTATTTCACAGCACTCGATATACTGCAAATGGAGCCAACAAAGGCGATATTTTTGGCTACAGAATTAAAATTACAAATATGAAAGAGCCAGTCTGTAGAAAGACTAAAATCTTTTTTTAATGTTATGTTAATAAGCATTTGTTGATAATAAAGGTTTCCTTATCATCTCATCAGTCCAGTTCAGATACTTGGGTTTGTGCTGGCCTGCCATCAGGTAGAGACTGCTGAGATGTGTTGTCATAAGAACATAAGAATTGCCACTGTTGGGTCAGACCAGTGGTCCATCGTGCCCAGCAGTCTGCTCCCGCAGTGGCCCTTAGGTCAAAAATCAGTGCCTTAATTGAGTCTAGCCTTTCCTGCGTATGTTGTGGTTCAGCAGGAACTTGTCTAACTTTGTCTTGAATCCCTGGAGGGTGTTTTCCCCTACAACAGCCTCCGGAAGAGCATTCCAGATTTCTACCACTCTATGGGTGAAGAAGAACTTCCTTACATTTATACGAAATCTATCCCCTTTTAACTTTAGAGAGTGCCTTCTCGTTCTCCCTACCTTGGAGAGGGTGAACTACCTGTCCTTATCTATTAAGTCTATTCCCTTCAGTACCTTGAATGTTTCAATCATGTCCCCTCTCAATCTCCTCTGCTCGAGGGAGAAGAAACCCAGTTTCTCTAATTTTTCGCTGTACTGCAAATCCTCCAGCTCCTGTGCAACCTGTTTCTTAGTCTCCAACAGGTTGTAAGCCTCCCATACATCTGGTGGTGGTGTGGTAGGACTTTTCTTTCCTTTTTCTTGGTCAACAATGTAAAGAAAAAGCCATTTTGGGAGGCTTTCTCATTCTAAAAAAAATAATAATAATTATAGGCATGCAACACCTAGAGGTCCCAGTCCCCCCCCCACTCCCCGACTAACCCTTTGGTTAAGAGGTTAGATTTTTCTTCAGATTGGAAAAGAGACAGCTGTTTTTCTCAAGTGAGTGACCGTGGGATCCTATGAAATGTGTTAGCATAGTTTGCAGCTTGGTAGATTGCAAGGTCATGCGCCATTCTCTTCTTTCTGAGCTTCTGTTGGAAGTTTGCTTCTCACAAATTTTTATTTCAGATTAGGTGGCTGTAGGAAGACCAGCATTGATAAAAGAGCTGGGAATATTTCTTTCAGTAATTCATGCTCCTGGAATAGTGGCTGTAGATCTGTTATGATTTTTCTCAGCTTTTCCAGCTCTGGATTGGGTCAGAGCAGATTGTATTTGAAGGGTGGAAGCTGGAGTGATGAAGTACATTAGGCAAAGTGTGAGCCCACCGAGACATATAGGGAAAAATACTTGAGTACCTAAATGTAAGCCACTTAGGTTATAAATAAATAAATAAAAATTTTGTAGTTCTAAAGACGGTATCTTCCGTCCTGTTCCTTTTTTTCATAAATCTTTATTTATTTTTTAAATTCACAATAAGTATAACACAAATACAATCATTTTATACTTTAACATTACTTATTATATCATCAAATTATAGCTTTCATAAAATATCTCCTCTCTCTTATATCCAACAATTAATCATAAGCAGAAGAAATCATAAAATATTCCCCCCCCACCCCACCCTAGACGTATATGAACAAAAGGGAATTAATATTTATTCTATGCAATAATTTCAATTTTTACAGTATCTTGTTAATGGCTCCCAAATAACCTGAAATTTCTTAAAATTTCCCTTCTGCATGGCAATTACCCTTTCCATTTTGAATATGTGACACAAAGAGTTCCACCAAAAGCTATAATTCAGCCTATCCCAATTTTTCCAATTATTTGTAATCTGTTGTATGGCAACCCCTGTCATAATGAGTAGAAGCTTATTGTTATTAGAGAATATTTGGCTTTTTGCCCTCATTGACATGCCAACAATACGGTATCATAGGATAATGCCACTGGATTATCTAACAAACTATTTATTTGACCCCCCATATTGGATTTCCAAAAAGCAAGTATTAATGGACAATAGAATAATAAATGATCTCATGTCCCAGCTTCAAGATGACAGTGCCAGCATCTATTAGATTTAGAGCTATCTAACTTCTATAAACGAACCGGGGTCCAAAATGCTCTATGTAACAGAAAAAATGCCGACATTGTACAACTCATCCTCCAAGCCTAAATACGTGGCCATTGAGATGCAGTAATTTGATGCTTGATCTCAATGCTCCAAATGTCCCTAAGACCAGTTTTTGGTTTCTTATTTAAAAATCCAGATATTAATTTATACCACTGAGCGGCCTGATGTCCCAGGAAGTCCACCTGAAAGCATAAGAGCGGCAAACTATACTATGTGTCTCAATGATAGCAGCAGACGTAATGGCCAGTCCAATTAGAGCAGCAAGCAGGTATCTGGAGTAGGTGGTGGTCAGTGCAGTGGACTACAGAGAAAGGGTCCTGTTCCTGACCTCAAAGATCACATATGCAAAGTAAATTTTCGTCCACCCTTATTTGAATGAATGGTTAATAAGAACAAAGTCATTCCAATAAAGCAATGCCATTATAGCACAATTGGTTCACTTCTTACAAGAGTTGAGATGAGTTGTCAATTTCTCCAAGAGCAACCTTACCCCAACCGAAAAGTTGGAATATTTGGGGTTCAAGTTCAACAATCTCCAAGGTAAAGTGTTTCTTCCTGTAGTGAGAAAGGAAAAGCTACAATCTCAGATCAGAAACCTTCTCACTCTTCACAAACCAATGGTTTGTGTGAGAAGTGAAACAAGATATAACTTTATAATATAATATGAGTGTATTACTAATATTTGTATTTTTGCTAACAAATGTATGAAGTTAATTATTGCAGAGTGTAATAATATATAGAACCAGTAGGGGGAAACCCATATTAATGTTGTATGCATATAGTGTGTGATTTAGAAATATGCAGAGACAGTGAGGGAGGGGAGGAGAGAGGCATTTTTGGGATAGTTTCTGAAACTGTGTGAACTCAATGCCTCCAGTAACCGCAGAACCTGCCAGCTCAGCAGTATTAACTAAGGGCTTTGTTCAAGTAACAAGTCGAAGGACGCAGCATTTAGCATGAAGGATGAACTTGTGATGGGAGGGAGGCTTAGATAATAACCACATATGGGAAATTGTAAATAGGGTTGGAGGTCTGAAGAATAAGAGGAATGGGAGAAATAAACAGGGGCAGGGAAAACGGAAGTATAGAGGGAAACATTTGATAGGCTGTGAACTGCTGCTGCTCTAATCCAGTGATTCCCAACCCTGTCCTGGAGGAACACCAGGCCAATCGGGTTTTCAGGCTAGCCCTAATGAATATGCATGAGAGAGATTTGCATATGATGGAAGTGATAGGCATGCAAATTTGCTTCATGCATATTCATTAGGGCTAGCCTGAAAACCCAATTGGCCTGGTGTTCCTCCAGGACAGGGTTGGGAACCACTGCTCTAATCAATGAACAGGCAGGCAGGAGAGACTAAGAAATATGTGAACTAACTATATAATGAATGATTGCACTGAGCTCTGTGTACCTACTTTGCGATTTTTGCATTTGGACACCCTGCCTTGCAAGAGAGAAATAAATTATTTTCTGCTTTATTACAAGACTTTCTGGAGTATCCTTGTGAGGTGTTTCTTGTTTTCCACAGCTTGGGTGCTCATCCGGGATGATGTCATCATTGGCCAGGACCAGTGGCGTCAAGCAGCGGGGAGGCATGTTCTGCTGAGTTCAGCGGTCTCGCAGTTCTTGATGGGGGTCCCACAATGTACCAAACATTCTAAAACCTGTTTGGGAGAAAGGCTTGAGTAAAGCACAAGGGAATAAATGGGCACACGCACGAATAACCAGACAACTCCATGCACAGACCAAAGTAAGACATTTTTGGGCTATAGAGTATTACCTTGGTGGTTGGAACAATCTTTGAGCACCTTGCAAGTGTGTGAGTGCGATGTGCCTCAGGCACGAAGTGAGTGTGGAGTCCTGATTTGCGCTTCTGTTGTTCTGGGGGGGCATGGCCAGACACGGATGAAGTGAAAGAGGACCTGTAGCATGCTTGAGGTGTCTCAGGGGACAGAATGGGATCTAGAGCTTATAAAGAAGTTTTTTTTTTTAAAAAAAATGGGATGTCAACTTGATGTTAATGACATTACAGTGACATTGACTTTTGACTGGGGAGCAATGTTGGAGGCCTATCATAAGCTTTGCTCAAAGCTGCAAACAATCACTGAATTCAAGGAAGTGCTGCAATGATCTGGCACAGCCTGCCACAGGGACTGATCAACAAGGCTGTTAAGAACTTCCCAAAGCGACTGAAGGCCTGTGTTAGAACTGGGAGGAGAGGGGGGTGGACACTTTTCGACTGTGAAATTCTGACCCATTGTTAACTGTATCATTTGAAGATGTTATTTTACTGTGTTTTAGCTCGAACATTTTTAGTGTGCAAAAATTGCTTGGTAGTAGCACCAAATTGTCAGTATTATCAACATATCATATATACGTGACTATAAGTTGAGAAATTTAGGGTGAAAAAGCACCCTAAAAACTCTAGGGTTGATTTATGCATATGATCCACCGCTGATCCTCTGTGTCCCTCCGCATGGCAGCCAGTAGTCCTCTCTCTCTCTCTTCTCTCTTCTCTCTTTGAATCTACCACCCCAAACCTCAAATTATGTCCTCTGATTTTACCATTTTTCTTTCTCTGGAACAGATTTTGTTCTATGTTAATACCCTTCAAGTATTTGAACGTCTGAATCATATCTCCCCTGTCTCTCCTTTCCTATAGGGTATACATATTCAGGGCTTCCAGTCTCTCCTCATACGTCTTCTGGCGCAAGCCTCCTATCATTTTCATCGCCCTCCTCTGGACCGCTTCAAGTCTTCTTACGTCCTTCTCCAGATATGGTCTCCAAAACAGAACACAATACTCCAAGTGGGGCCTTACCAATGACCTGCACAGGGGCATCAACACCTTCTTCCTTCTACTGGCTAAGCCTCTCTTTATACAGCCCAGAATCCTTCTGGCAGCAGCCACTGCCTTGTCACACTGGTTTTTTTGCCTTTAGATCTTCGGACACTATCACCCCAAGGTCTCTCTTCCCATCCGTGCATATCAACTTCTCTCCTTCCAGCATATACTGTTCCTTCCGATTATTAATCGCCAAATGCATTACTCTGCATTTCTTTGCATTGAATTTTAGTTGCCAGGCATTAGACTAGGGGTGTCCAACCTTTTTGGCTTCCCTGGGCCACATTGGTTTCTGGGGCTGTACAAATGCGCAAACACTGCAGCAAGACAGAGGAGGGAGCTGGCAAGACAGTAAACACCTGGGGGCAGCAGAGGAAAACACTGCATCACCCTCGACCGGGGCCACACAAAATACTTCACGGGGCCGCATGCGGCCCTTGGGCCACAGATTGGACACCCCTGCATTAGACCATTCCTCTAACTTTTGCAGATCCTTTTTCATATTTTCCACTCCCTCTTCGGTGTCTACTCTGTTACAAATCTTGATATCATCTGCAAAAAGACACACTTTTCCTTCTAACCCTTCAAAGTCACTCAGAAACATATTGAACAGGATTGGTCCCAGCACTGAACCCTGAGGGACTCCACTACTCACCTTTCCTTCCTCCGAGTGACTTCCATTAACCACCACCCTCTGGCGTCTGTCTGACAGCCAGTTTCTAGCCCAGTTCACCACTTTGGGTCCTAATTCAGCCCTTCAAGTTTCTTCAACAGCCTCCTATGAGGAACCGTATCAAAGGCTTTGCTGAAATCTAAGTAAATTACATCTAGCATATGTCCTTGATTTAGCTCTCTGGTCACCCAATCAAAAAATTCAATCAGGTTCGTTTGGCACGATTTATCTTTTGTAAAGCCATGTTGCCTTGGATCCTGTAACCCATTAGATTCAAGGAAGTACACACTATCCTTTCTTTCAGCAACATTTCCATTATTTTTCCAACAACTAAAGTGAGGCTCACCGGCCTGTAGTTTCCTGCTTCATCCCTGTGACCACTTTTATTAATAGGAACCACATTCGCTCTCCTCCAATCCCCAGGAATCACTCCCATCTCCAGAGATTTGTTGAACAAGTCTTTAATAGGACTCACTAGAACCTCTCTGAGCTCCCTTAGTATCCTGGGATGGATCCCAACTGGTCCCATTGCTTTGTCCACCTTCAGTTTTTCAAGTTGCTCATAAACACTCTCCTCTGTGAACAGCGCAGAATCTACTCCATTTTCTCATATAACTTTGCCAGACAATCTCGGTCCTTCTCCAGGATTTTCTTCTGTAAACACAGAACAGAAGTATTTGTTTAGCACATTTGCTTTTTCCTCATCACTCTCCACATATCGGTTCCCAGCATCTTTTAGATTAGCAATTCCATTTTTCATCTTCCTCCTTTCACTAATATATCTGAAAAAATTTTTGTCTCCCTTTTTTACATTTTTAGCCATTTGTTCTTCCGCCTGTGCTTTCGCCAGACGTATCTCTCTCTTGGCTTCTTTCAGTTTCACCCTGTAGTCTTTTCTGTACTCCTCTTCTTGGGGGTTTTTATATTTCACGAACACCAACTATTTCGCCTTTATTTTCTCCGCCACTAGTTTGGAGAACCATATCAGCTTTCTTTTTCTCTTGTTTTTATTGATTTTCTTCACATAAAGGTCCGTAGCCATTTTTATCGCTACTTTCAGCTTAGACCACTGTCTTTCCACTTCTCTTATGTCCTCCCATCCTAACAGCTCTTTCTTCAGGTACTCTCCCATTGCATTAAAGTCCATATGATTGAAATCTAGGACTTTAAGTATCGTGCGGCTAAAGAGACATATGAGCACGAAACTGTTTTATTTTGCTTTTGTGATTATGATAAACATACCGAGGGCCTCAAAATAGTAGCTGGCGGGCCGCATGTGGCCCCTGGGCTATGAGTTTGAGACTGGTCTACATAGAGCATTTCTTTAAACCTAACATCTATTTTGCCTGATTTTGTTTCTAGGACAGAAAATGTAGAAGTCTAAGGAAATAGTATGTGACAGAAACCAACTACACCAGCATTACTTTAATCTAATGAAGATGCCAAAGGAGTAGAGAGCAAGAGAGAATAAAATAAAACAAAGCACTAGGCCATGCAGCTGGTCACAGCTGGAGTATCCGAGGCCTGCTCTTCTCCTGCAGGCCCTGGCAGGACCTGTTCTTCCAGCTTCCTTCCAGCTTGTAATTGGAATTAGATTTGGACAGCAACCCCCAAGAATATTTATTATCCTGCTGGTATTGATCTGTCAGAGAGAACAGAAAACTGCTATTTCAGCTGATGTAGGGCATGGAGCGAATCTGATTATCCTAATGGAGCTTTCACCGGTTGAGATTTAAGTGCCAGGGCGTTAAATTTGTATTACCACCCCTGGCTGCCTAAACACTGCTCCCCTCCTGTTAGCATAAAGCAATATGCTCAAAAGCCTATTATGATAACATTTTAATGCTGTGATTCATTCCCCGCCTGGAAGATGGGATGAGGAAAAGAGAGAGTACAGCACTGAGTGGATCATAGAAACATAGAAACATGCTGGCAGATAAAGGCCAAATGGCCGATCAAGTCTTCCCATTCGCATCATCTACTATCTTCTCCTCTTCCTAAGAGATCCCATGTGCTTGTATTACGTTTTCTTGAATTCAGACACAGGGCTCCTTTTACGAAGGTGCGCTAGCGTTTTTAGCACGCGCTATAGCGTGCACTAGCCGAAAAACTACTGCCTGCTTAAAAGGAGGCGATAGCGGCTAGCGCGCATAGCATTTTAGTGCGCGCTAAGCGTGCGCTAAAACCACTAGCGTATCTTTGTAAAAGGAGCCCATAGTCTTTGTCTCCATCACATTTACCAGGAGACAATTCCACGCATCTATCACCCTTTCTGTAAAAAAGTATTTCCTTAGATTACTTCTGAGCCTATCAGCTCTTAAATTCATTCTATGCCCTCTTATTCCATAGCTTCCTTTCAAATGGCATTTATGCCACGTAGGTACTTAAACATCTCTATCATATCTCCTCTTCCCTCCTGTCCTCCAAAGTATACATTTTGAGATATTTAAGTCTAGCCCCATACGCCTTATGATGAAGACCACCAACTATTTTAGTAGCTTTCCTCTGGACCAACTTCATCCTGTTTATATCTTTTTGAAGGTGTGCTCTCCAAAATTGTACAGTATTCCAGTGGCGTACCTAGGGTATGTGGCACCCGGGGCCCATCATTTTTTGACACCCCCCCCCCCCCCCATGTAAAAAAATTTTTTTTTTTTTTTTTTTTTGCAATAACCATGAAATGGAATAAATGGTCAGAATAGAAACAGGCAGTGAAAATTTTCTTTTATTGAACCTCATATATGTAACCATTATTCCAAACATAACATAACATAAATTATGTCTAAATTGTCATGACATTAGAAGTACATATGGAGTAGTTGCAGGTGATGCTTGGGACAGTTCTGATTGTGTTAGTTCGGTTTTATGTGTTTTTTGAATAGAAGGGTTTTTATTTCTTTTTGAAGGTTTTGCAGTCTGTGGTTGATATCAATTGGTTGTAGAGTTGGGGGTCGAGTGTTGCAGCTCGAATGGCTAGGAGGTTGTCAAACAGTTTTTTTCTTTTGACATTTTTGGTTGGAGGGTGTGTGAATGGTGCACAAGTTCTCCTATGTCTGTTTGAAGTGGATTGAATTATTTAGCTGAAGAAATTAGTTACCCCCCCATTCCACACACATTAATTCTCTTCCATTTTTGTTCCCATTATAAAAAACACTGATAAGTTCCCAGAAAAAAAATACATTAAAATAAGAAGTGAAAACAAAGGCCCCTACAGATGAGAACATAACATAAGAATAGCCTAACTGGGTCAGACCAATGGTCCATCATGCCCAGTAGCCCATTCTCATGGTAGCCAATCCAGGACACTAATACCTGGTCAAAACCCAAAGAGTAGCAACATTCCATGCTACCGATCCAGGGCAAGCAGACACTTCCCCCATGTCTTAATAACAGATTATGGACTTTTCCTCCAGGAATTTGTCCAAATCTTTCTTAAAACCAGCTACACTATCTGCTTTTACCATAACTTCTGGCCACTTCATTTTTAAGTTTAGATCTTTCCTTTCAAACAGAGACCTTGCTAGATGTCAAATACAGCACAAGGTAACTTCACATGGACTTAGCTGTGCAGGAAATGTGAATCTCCTCATACACCCACCATATAGTGCAAAAATGTGCAAAGGTCTGTTTTTTTCTTTCGATCACTACATAGCCTAATGCCACACAAGCAGCGCTGTTACAAACATATTCTGTAGGTCAATGCTAAGGATAACAAAGTTTCCTTCCTTGGACCAGAAGGAGATAAACCACTGGAAGAGATCCCAAAACAACACCCAAAGACCCACTCAGTGTGTGAATCAGTTGAGTGGAGTGGACTAACTGGGGGGTGGAAATGGGCCCGGAGTTTGCTCAGCAGAATTTCCCAGACCACCTCTTCCTCTCAACACATTGACACGCTGCCACCATCACCACTAGGAACACCTCACTGGGTAGGCCAGCTATGCTATAAACTTTATAAAACACATTATTATATTTTCTTATAAAGCACATATTTTAACTGACCTCTCTGACATCCTCAGCCTTTCCATTCACAAAAATAGAAGGAAGAAAAGTTCCCATTTCCTGCTGTCTCATGTCCCCGGCCTATACAATATTTTTTTTCTGCAGACCCTTCAAAAGTCTGACCAAATCCTCGTTTCACTTGCATTATAAAGTACTGAGGATGCCATCTCTCCCCAATCCCAGGTCCTAAAGTCTAAGACAGTAGCGCAAACTAATGCTGCCAGATACAGGAAAAAAAAATTTTGATTCGATTCAGCCCTATTGAATTGGTTTTTCAATTCGATTTTCCTGCCCAGTTGGGTGATTTTTTTCAAAACTCCTGGTGGGTTTTATAGCTTTTTCACCCCCTTTGGCTTCTCCTAACCACACTGGCGCTGTGGTGTAAATAAAATAAAGAAACAAAAAGGACTTTTCCTCTTTCTGTTAAATCCTAGCTCACGTTTGCAGTCCAACACCAGCTCTGGCAGGATACACATTTCAAATCTGACATGTTATAATCACAAAACAGAAAATAAAATTAATTTTTCTACCTTTTGTTGTCTGGTTATATTTCAAATCTTGTTGGTCCAAGGCTCTGGTTTTCTTCTGATAACTTGCTTGCCAGGGTCTCCTTCTTTCTGCATGCTAACCATCCATCTGCCAACTCTGTCCTCCCTTTCCATTTCCCTTCCCTTCCCAGGAAGTCTGGTATCTTTCCTTTTTTTCATCTCCCTCCACAGATCCACCTTTTCTTAAATACCCTTTCATCCGGCATCTCTCCCTCCTTCCCCACCATCCCAGAGTCCACCATCTCTCCATTTCTTTTCCTAATTACCCTCCTATCCAGTATCTCTATCCCTCCTCCACACCATCCCTTGTGTCCAATTTCTCTCCCTTTCTGTTCCTTCCCTCCCTAAATCCCATGGTCCATCATCTCTCTCCCTCTCCTCTATTTTCAGACCCATTATTTCTTCCCCCCCCAAAGTTTGGCATATGCATGTCTCTTTGAACACCCCCTTCCCTCCATGTACTTCTAAATCATGGTCCCCCCCCAAAGGCCTGTCCCCCCTTAAAGGTCTGCCTGTCCCACCTTGAAGGCCTGCACCCCCCTTGAAGGCCTGTCCCTTCCCCTTGTAGGCCTGTCCCCCCCTTGAAGGCCTGCCTGCCTGTCCCCCCCTTGAAGGTCTGCACCCCCCGAAGGCCTGCACCCCCCCGAAGGCCTGTCCCCCACTTGAAGGCCTGTCCCACCCCCTTGTAGCTTCTCCCCCCCTTGTAGGCCTGTCCCTCCCTTGAAGGCCTGCCTGCCTGCCTTTCCCCCCCTTGAAGGCCTGCACCCCCTTGAAGGACTGCACCCCCCCCCGAAGGCCTGCACTCCCTTGAAGGTCTGCACCCCCCTGAAGGCCTGTCCCCCCCTTGAAGGCCTGTCCCACCCCCTTGTAGGCCTGTCCCCCCCAGTAGGCCTGTCCCCCCTTTAAGCCCTGCCTGCCTGCCTTTCCCCCCCTTGAAGGCCTGTCTCCCCCTTGAAGGCCTGCACCCCCCTTGAAGGCCTGCACCCCCCCTTGAAGGCCTGTCCCCCCCCCCCTTGTAGGCCTGTCCCCCCCCCTTGTAGGCCTGCCCCCCCCCCCTTGTAGGCCTGTCCCCCCCTTGAAGGCCTGCCTGCCTTTCCCCCCTTGAAGGCCTGTTCCCCCCCCTTGAAGGCCTGCACCCCCTTGAAGGTCTGCACCCCCCCAAAGGCCTACCCCCCCCCCGAAGGCCTGCACCCCCCTGAAGGCCTGCCTGCCCCCCTTGAAGGCCTGCACCCCTTGAAGGTCTGCACCCCCCCCCGAAGGCCTGTCCCCCCTTGAAGGCCTGCCTGCCTGCCTGTCACCCCCCTCCCCCTTGAAAGCCTGCTTGCCTGCCCGCCCGCCCCACCCTGAAGGCCTGATGCCCCGACCCACCCCGAAGGACCGCTCGCCCCCCTGGCCTCCCCGCACCACCTATGAAGCAGCCGCAGCAGGATCGCGAAGTCAGCGTCAGCGATCCCTGCGCTGCTTCCTGCGCCACGGTCCCGCCCCTCCTCTGACGTCAGAGGAGGGGCGGGATCGCGGCGCAGGAAGCAGCGCAGGGATGCTGACGCTGACTTCGCGATCCTGCTGCGGGCTGCTTCACAGGTGGTGCAGGAAGGTCAGTGGGGCGAGCGGTCCTTTGGGGGTGGCGGGGGACTGAACGGCAAGGCCGGGAACACCCCCTTAGGGCTGGTACCCGGGGCGGCCCGCCCCCCCGCTCCCCCCTAGGTACGCCACTGCAGTATTCTAAATGAGGTTTTTCACCAGATTCTTATACAGGGGCATCAATATCTCTTTTTCCCTACTGGCCATACCTCTCCTTATGCATCCTAGCATCCTTCTAGCTTTCACCATCACCTTTTCGACCTGTTTGGCCACCTTAAGATCATCACATACAATCATAGTAACATAGTAACATAGTAGATGACGGCAGATAAAGACCCGAATGGTCCATCCAGTCTGCCCAACCTGATTCAATTTAAATTATTATTATTTTTTTAAATTTTTTTTTTTTCTTCTTAGCTATTTCTGGGCGAGAATCCAAAGCTTTACCCGGTACTGTGCTTGGGTTCCAACTGCCAAAATCTCTGTTAAGACTTACTCCAGCCCATCTACACCCTCCCAGCCATTGAAGTCCTCCCCTGCCCATCCTCCTCCAAACGGCCATATACAGACCGTGCAAGTCTGCCCAATATTGGCCTTAGTTCAATATTTAATATTATTTTCTGATTCTAAATCTTCTGTGTTCATCCCACACTTCTTTGAACTCAGTCACAGTTTTACTCTCCACCACCTCTCTCGGGAGCGCATTCCAGGCATCCACTACCCTCTCCATAAAGCAGAATTTCCTAACATTGCCCCTGAATCTACCACCCCTCAACCTCAAATTATGTCCTCTGGTTTTACCATTTTCCTTTCTCTGGAAAAGATTTTGTTCTACACCCAAGTCCCACTCCTCTTTCATGCACAAAAGTTCTACACCTCCTAAACTGTACCAAAGGGGTTTTGCATCCCAAATGCATGACTTTGCACTTCTTAGCATTACATTTTAGTTCAATCCAATCCAATCCAATCTTTTGGTTTATATACCGGATCATCCTCCAGTCAACAGAGGCTAGACTCAGTTTGCCAAATATCAGACCATTCTTCAAGCTTCGCTAGGCCTTTCTTCATATTATCCACACCATCCAGGGTGTTTACTCTATTGCCGATTTTAGTATATTCGCAAAGAGGCAAATCTTACCTGACAGCCCTTCAGCAATATTGCTTACAAAAATGTTATAATGAACAGGCCCAAGAACTGAACATTGAGGCCCAAAACTGGTAACAGTGGTGCAGTGGTTAAAGCTACAGCCTCAGCACCCTGGGGTTGTGAGTTCAAACCCACGCTGTTCCTTGTGACCCTGAGCAAGTCACTTAATTCCCCCATTGCCCCAGGTACATTAGATAGATTGTGAGCCCACCAGGACAGACAGGGAAAATGAATGAGTACCTGAATAAATTAATGTAAACCATTCTGAGCTCCCTTGGGAGAATGGTATAGAAAATTGAATAAATAAATACATACTGAAGCTCATGTATTGTAACATCACTATAGAAGCTCATAATTGCACCTCAGGTATAGTAACATCATTATAAAAGCTTATGTAGATTGCTCTGGATTACCCAGTCATTAGTAGCAGTATAGAAGCTTTCAATAAGCATAAAGATCTCTTTCTTTTTATTGAGGGACACCACTGGTAACCTCTCTTTGCTCAGTGAGGCATTAAGAGGAGGAAAATTTGCAGCATTTGGTTCCTCACTTTCGAGGAGTGGAATGGGCAGTGGCAAAAAAGTGTAACTTGCCTAAATCTAATCTAATCCTTAGGTTTGTGTACCGCATCATCTCCACGTTCGTAGAGCTCGGCGCGGTTTACAGTAGAAGAAATAGGAAGGAACTACAACAGAGGGTTAGCGGTAGAAGAGTGAAGAAAATTTAGAGGACTTGGGATGCCAAGATAAAAGAATTTCCTTGATTCCTAATTTGGAGGGAGACTTACATTTTTTGAGAAAAGCCAATTCATCAAGTCGCTAGGACTCGAACACGAGTTGAAAGCACCTAACAACAACACTAACAATAGTACAGTATACTGTGACTAAAGCACACTACAAGCAGTTACACTACAGATGACCTCTAATCAGTGGTGTAATAAGTGGGGGGTGAGGGGTGAGGTCCGCCCTGGGTGCCATGTTGATGGAGGCGCCAGCACCCCTCCTCCTCTCTAACCTCCCCGCTTCTTTCCTCTTCCCATTCCTCCCCCCCATGCGCACGCCCCCTTCCTTTCCCCCGGTACCTCGAGTTGAAGTTGTTGTTTGCGGCGGTCAACCGCGTGCTCTTCACGACCTCCGTCGGCTCTCCCGCTAATGTCACTTCCAGATGCCACGCATAGGAAGTGACATCGGAGGGAGAACCGATGGGGTCACAAGGAGCATGTTGTTGACCGCTGCGAGCAACAATTTCAACTCGAGGTACGGGGGAAGGGAAGGGGATGCACCGCCCTGGACGCCTCTCACCCTCGCAAAGCCATTGCCTCTAATTACACTGCAGTTAAACTAACTGCACTACAGTTATACAGTCCTACACTGTAGGTGTCCTTTAACTATAATTTAGGTATACTGTTGTACTTGGTATCTTCATGTGGTGGGGCTGAGGGTTACCATGTGACATGTTATTTTTGGTGTCTGTGGCTATCAAAGTACCTTGAAAAATTCTCCCCCAAGCACACAGAAGTATACGGGCTAGAGTTGTCCGATTCAGGAAAAAAAATTCAGTTCGATTTGATTTTGCCAATTGAATTGATTTTTTGGGGTTCAATATGATTCGATTCACTTTCTGTGACATAGCTTTAAAATTAGCTGGCGGGTTTATTTTGCAGCCTCATCACCACCCACCCACCCCTTTGCCCTCTCCAATGCAAGACAGCGCTGTCAAGTGTAAACAAAACAAACACTTCCTCCCTCCCACTTTTTCAAAGCAGCGGTAGCAGCTGCCTCATGGTAAATGCTCTGATGCCCGTTAAATCTTTATGGGGGTCGGAGCAATTACTGCAGTAGTAGCTGCTACCGCGGATTTGTAAAAGGAGTCTACTGTTAGATCCTAGCTTGCACTCGCTGCCTAACACCAGCTCTGGCAGGATACACATTTCAAATCTGACGTATTGCAATCACAAAATAGTAAATAAAATTGTTTTTCCTACCTTTTGTTGTCTGGTCATTTTATTATTCAAATCATGTTGGTCCCAGGCTCTGGTTTCTGTTTGTCTTCTGTTAACTCGCTTGCCAGGGTCTCCTGTCCATTTGACATTTTCTTATTTCTCCATGATCACCATCCATCTTCCAGCTCTGTGCCTTCCCTTCTCTTTCCTCATCCCTGCAGGTCCAAAACCCACAGAGGATCAGTCCCCTCCCCCCCCCAAGGATCCAGCACCCTCTCTCCCTTCCCCTCCAGCTCCAGCCCCCAGTTCAGTGTCTCTCTCCCTTCCCTCCAGCCCCCTCCTCCTCCCCATGTGACCAACTGTGAATATGTGCACTACGGGGATACAAGCAACTACAGTATATTGCCTTTATAAAATATATAAAAATAGGGGAAGATTTGTATTTGAATACGTCCATTAACAGTATTAATTGATATAAAATATCATTAATATAAATCTCATATCCACTAAAATATATTTCTCATAAATATTATCACTAAATTTCTTGGATTTATGGACCATCATTCTTGAAGCAGGTAAATGCCGACATGATCATGTTTTGAGCAACTGTTCTGCATAAGGAAAATCATCGCTATAAAAACATTTTTAAAAAATTAGACTCGTATTGGAAAACAATCCTTCACGGTCCAAATCTACTGCAGTGTTTCACTGTGTCAGAAAAAAACCCTCATACTCTACTTCATTACTCAAAAATGGCAATATGGCATCCAAGCCATTGAGGAACTGCCATTTTGCATTTTGAGAGGAGATCATGAACAATAAGAATTGCCATACTGGGACACACCATAGGTCCATCAAGCCCAGTATCCTGTTTCCAACAGTGGCCAACCCAGATCCCAAGTAGTAAAACAGATTTTAAGCTGCTTATCCTAGAAATAAGCAGAGGATTTCCCTAAGCCATCTCATTAATGGTCTATGGGTTTCTCTTTCAGGAAATTATCCAAACCTTTTTTAAACCCCACTAAGCTAACAGATTTCACCACATTTTCTGGCAACAAATTCCAGAGTTTAATTACATGTTGAATAAATAAATATTTTCTAGTTTGTTTTAAATCTGCTACTTAGTAGTTTCATCGTATGTCCCCTAGTCCTAGTATTTTTGGAAAGAGTGAACAAGCAATTCACATCTATCCTTTCCACTCCACTCATTATTTTATAGACCTCTATCATATCACCCCTGAGCCATCTCTTCTCCAAGCTGAAGAGCCCTAGCCACTTTAGCCTTTCCTCATAGGGAAGTCATCCCATCCCTTTTATCATTTTTGTCGCCCTTCTCTGTACCTTTCCTAATTCCGCTATATCTTTTTTGTGACATGGTGACCAGAACTGCAAATACTATTCGAGGTGCAGCCGTACCATAGAGTAATACAAGGACATTATAACATTTTCATCTTTGTTTTCCATTCCCTTCCTGATAATTCCTAACATTCTGTTTACTTTTTTAGCAGCCACACATTGAGCCGAGTTTCAATGTATCCTCAACAATGACACCTAGATTCTTTTCCTGGGCAGTGACTCCTAACACAGAGCCCAGCATCTAGTTCGGGTTCCTCTTCTCCATCACTTTGCACTTGCTCACATTATACGTCATCTGCCATTTTGATGCCCAGTCTTCCAGTCTCACAAGGTCTGACTCTCTAGAGAAGAATTTTGCTATAGCCAAACAGAACACTTTAGACCAGGGGTGTCCAACCTTTTGGCTTCCCTGGGCCGCATTGGCCGAAAAAAATGTTTCTGGGGCCGCGCAAACCCTGCAGCAAGACAGAGGAGGGAGCCGGCAAGACGGTAAACACCCGGGGGCAGCAGAGGAAAACACTGCATCACCCTCGACCAGGGCCGCACAAAATACTTCATGGGGCCGCAGGTTGGACACCCCTGCTTTAGACAATGGAGGCTTAGATTCTTCCTAGACTTTCTCCTTCCTTCATATAGCACTTTTATACAGTATATCCCTGGAAGAGATCATAGATACTGTTGAAAAATTTATAATATGTAAATTACAATTTGTGACTGAATTTTCCTCTTTCAGAAAGCATATTTGTCCTTCCCTAAAGCTGAATATAATTCTTAAAACAGTTATTTTAAATATAGTGGAATCTTATCTCATTGTTTGTAGTTCTCTGTATGGACTGTGCAGCAGTCTGTATGCACCAGTACTGTCGATGAGTCTGGAAGGTAGAGGTTTTTTTCTGGTTCTCTTTGGACTTTGACAGGCCTTATTTATGGCTTGTTCTCTGAATCTGAATTGCAAAACACGCATTCAAAGATACTGGGCAATGAAGACACAGTGCACGCAGTTTAATGGAGAAGATTTGCGGTTTGAGTATTAGAAACTGAGGAGGAAACAGCAAAACTCTTTGTGGCAAATGAGTAAAAGTGACCCCCCCCCCCAAAAAAAAAAAATATAAATAAATAAATAATCACAAGTAAAATATGGGGGAATGGTGATTTCATTTACTCTTTACTGCAACCTTTAATTAGCTGCTGTTCCATCTTCCCAAAATAGGCAACGCATTTTGTATTTTTCACTGCTGATCTCCAGAGGCTGCCAAAGTGATAACTGAACTACTTCAGCTTTTCATGTTTCAGTTACCAACAGTGTTTATAGAATACTGCAATCATCCTGTTAAATGTGATGCTAATATACGGCGGGGCTCATTTTCAAAGCACTTAGACACGTGGGTTTCTATGGTGCTTTGTGTGTCTAAGTGCTTTGAAAATGAGCCCCAGTATGTCTAGGGTCGCCAGATATCTGGGAGAACCTGGATATGCCTTCCGTTTAGAGGACTGTCTGGGTGCCCAGATGGATTTTCAAACTCTGGTAGTTTGTCCCAAGCAGATGCGACATAATGATTTGTGACGTCGTGTTGTATCTACGCATGCTCGGAGGCCTTCCAAATGCGGTCTCAAACTCGGGGAAGGAGATGAGAGGTCAGGGATGGAACAGGATGGCGCTGGGGCAGAATGGATCGGGGGGCCACATGTCCTCTTTTCTTTGAGAAGAAATCTGCTAAACCTAATTATGTCTCCATATCTACACCAAGGAGTCTTTGGGACACACACAACCATCCAGTTTTCAGGATGTCGGCAATGAATATGAATGTGAGCTGTTCATATAGTGGCACAGGGTAGGAGGCGTCCTGGTGGTGCCCCCTGCGCCCTCCAGGCCAACCCCACCTCTGCTCCTTCTGCACCCCCCCCATACCACACTGGTGCCCTCTCTTCCCACCCTCTACCTTTTTAAAATCTTTACCAGGACAAGCAGCTTCTCTGGCCTGCTGTTCGCACTGGCTTTCCCTCTGTCACTTGCTGGACCCATGACCCGGAAGTGATTTCAGAGGGAGCCAGGCTGGCACGAGCAGCAGGCTAGAGTAGTTGCTCGCGTTGGTGAAGATTTTAAAGAGGTACAGGGGTGGAGTAGGGAGGGTGTGAGCGTTGCATGGGGGCAGAGAGATGCTGGTGCCCGGGAAGGTCCGTCCCCGCCCCCTTTACTATGCCATTGAGTTCATAGAATGGAGGAGGTGCATGAAAATGATCTCATGTATAATCATTGTGAGTATCTGGAAAACCTGACTGGCTAAGTGTGTCCCGAGGACTGGGTTGAGAACTCCTGGTCTACATGTAACAGTATACCACTGCAAACTTTTGGGCCTTTTTACTAAACTGCAGTAAGTTCTTGCACTTACCTCACTTTAACAGCAATATTTAATGTACAGTAAGTGCAAAGGTTGTGCAGTAACTGTTAGGGTGTGCCCACTATAGTTACCACACCGAAATGCTTTTTATTATACATAATTCACATGATACTCAGCATTCTTATTTAGTGGGAGATAGCCACTTATTCGAGGCTGCTTTTAACTCCTAACTTTTACTCATTTGTAAATTAACATAGAAACATGAAGAATAATAATAATAGCAGTTTATATACCGC
Source organism: Geotrypetes seraphini (assembly GCF_902459505.1). Classification (NCBI taxonomy): domain Eukaryota; kingdom Metazoa; phylum Chordata; class Amphibia; order Gymnophiona; family Dermophiidae; genus Geotrypetes; species Geotrypetes seraphini. Next base: position 213,407,080 of record NC_047086.1, read on the forward strand.
AGGGCTGTGAAGTTCTGTGCGGTTTACAGTGATTAAAAATATTACAAATTGCTACAAATTGTTACAAAAACTGGTGTCTAACAGCTCTAGAGATCAGTTATTGTGGGAAAGATTGTGCAAATCAGCTACCTAGGTACTTCAGGAACAGATATGTTTTTAGGTGTCTCCTGAATTCCCCATAAGTATTAGCAAGCATAAGTAATTGTTCCATATCTTGACCCCATAATGCTGCCTGATATAAGAAAAGATGTTGATGATGTCTTTTAAACTCACATCCTCTAACCGGTGCAGACACAAAATTCAAGTGTGAGCTTCTCTTATGTCTATTGGTTGAGAAAGAGAAAAGGCCAGTTATATATTTAGGGGCTAAACCGAGTAGTACCTTAAAGGAAAAACATCCAAACTTAAACTTCACGTGTGCCTCCATCGGCAACCAATGCTGGAGTTGATAGGAAGGAGTTACATGATCAAACTTCTTCAACCCAAAAATCAGCCTGACCGCTGCATTTTGCACCAGTTGTAATAGCTACATATTCTTCTGGGAAATTGTCAAATAGGCGATATTACAGTAATCAAGTTGGCTCAGTGTAAAGGATTGTACCAAAATTTTAAATGATGAAGCGTCAAAATATGCTCTAATGGACCGAAGCTTCCAGAGAGTAAAGAAAACCTTTCTAATCAAAGAGTCCACCTGGTCTTTCATGGTTAGGCCCTGGTCCAGTATTACACCCAAAACCTTCATAGTAGATTGAATAGGGTAACTCCTCCTTTCCCTAAGAGATCAAACATGCCTGTCCCATGCTTTCTTGAACTCATGCACAGTCTTTGTCTCCACCACTTCTACCGGGAGACTATGCCACAAATCTATCACCCTTTCTTACTCCTGAGCCTATCACCTCTTAACTTCATCCTATGCCCTCTCATTCCGGAGTTTCCTTCCAAACAAAAAAGATTTACCTCATGCACATTTATGCCATATAGTAATTTAAACTTCTCTTATCGTATCTCCCCTCTCCCACCTTTCCTCTAAAATATACATATTGAGATCTTTAAGTCTGTCCCTATACATCTTATGATGAAGACCACATACCATTTTAGTAGCCTTCCTCTGGACTGATTCCATCCTTTTTATATCTTTTTGAAGGTGCGGCCTCCAGAATTGTACACAATATTCTACAGAGGTCTCACCTGAGTCTTATACAGCAGTGTTTCTCAACCTGCGGTATGCATACCCTAGGGGAGTACGCAGGACTCACAGGACACAGGCCTGTTGGGGGTACATGGGCTGACCGCCGCCCGGGTTCTCTCCCTGCCTGCCCCACCAATTCCTCCCTGCCACCCCCCAATCCCCACTGCCCGCCGCTGCCACAAGCCAGCTCCATTCAATTATCCCCCACCGCTGCAACTCTGGGCAAGGAAGGATCAGGCGTGTGCAGCAATTGCATGCCACTAGCCCATAAGCCTTCCCCCCAAACTTAATTCTGATATTACCTGGAGTTGTGCCGGGGCATAATTGAATGGAGCTAGTGGGTCATGGTGGCGGGTGGTGGCAGACTGGGAGGGGAGGAAGAATCAGCGATGGGTCAGCTTGGGGGCAGGCAGGCTTCGGTGTGGGTCGGCTTTGGGGGAAGTAGGAAAGAAGGAGGTAGGACAAAGGCTGGAAGACAGTGGGGGGAGGGGGAACAAACTCAGGATACAGAAGGAAGGGAGGGGGCATTAATAGGACAGAAGGAAGGAAGGGGACATTATTAGGAAAAATAGTAAATGCAGCCATTTTACACAAGGGAGGGAGGGAGGAAGGGGGCATTAACTTGGGATATGGGAAGGAGGGAGGGAGGGAATAGAAAGGGACAATTGTTGGGCCTGAGTGTGTGAGTGAGAGGGAAAGAGATGAAGCACATGGAGAAAGGAAGATAAAAATTGGGCATAGAGGGGAATGAGGTAGAGATGCATGGGGAATAGAAGGATGAGAGGGAGAAATGTTGGATATGGTGGTGGAGAGGGAACAGAAGGATATATTGAAGGGGATGCAAGGGGGGGATGTTGGGTATAGTGATGGAGGGAGAGATATGGCATGATGTTGGAGAGGGGTGATAGAAGGAGAAATAGGCATGAAGCTGCTGGGCATTAGTGAAAAATGCTGCACATGATCTGGGGGATGAGAGAGGAAGAAAAGTTGGACTCCTGGAGGGACAGAGAGAGATGTTGGTGGGAGAATGGAATGAGATCTGGAGGAGAAGAAGCATGCAGAAGGCAAAAAAAAAAAGAAATATTGGATGCACAGTCAGAAGGAAGTGCAACTAGAGACTCATGAAATCACCAGACAACAAAGGTAGGAAAAATGATTTTATTTTCAATTTAGTGATCAAAATGTGTCAGTTTTGAGAATTTATATCTGCTGTCTATATTTTGCACTATATTTTGTCTATTTTTCTATAGTTGTTACTGAGGTGACATTGCATATTTTAAAGTCACCTGCCTTGATCTCTTTGAAACCTCCCCCCCCCCCCCCGAATATAAATGATAATTAACATTTTCTCTGCATACAGTGTGCTTTGTGTTTTTTAAATTTTTATTGTTGGTAGATAATTTTGACCTGGTCTTTTTAAAAGCAGTTCAGAAGCCAAAAAAGTGTGGGCACTGCCGGTTTAGAGGAAACCTGATTCATGTGTACAGTATAGAAATGATTAGATAGGTAAGATGTGAACCAAGAAAGAGCAGTGTTATGTAGACCAATGTCGTAAAGCCTGGATAGAAGAACAGAATGGTTAACAAGATCAAAAGCTGCAGAAAGATTGAGCAATAAAAGAACTGTTTTGGATTGACTGAGATGGTAATAGATAAATGTGGTAATACCAAGTAATGCTGTTTCTGACATATTGCGATGTCTAAAACAAGTTTAATTCAGATGTAATGTATTAGTTTTATCTAAGTCGCCCTGTAATTTTATGTGAACTAGTGATTCAGCAATTTTGGAGATAAATGGCAGATATGCAATTGGCCTATGATTTGAACATAGGCTACGAAAAGCAGAATGGTCTTGATCTTAGTTTGAATTTAGGCAGTTTTCCAGGCAGCAGGTACCTGGCAAGGGCTAAGACTTGCAGAAATCATAGACAAAAGAAAAGATATAAGAAGTGAGCTGGATTTTTTAAAAATCAGAACGGTGGGTATTGGATCCCCAGGGGAAGTAGAGGAACTTACTAAATTAATAGCTTCAGATAAGGTCTGAACAGATGGAGCCTTGAACTTGCGAAGTGTGCTATGAGGGAGAGCTGTGGTAGTGTATGTTGGTGGGAGAGCTGTATGGGCATTTGCTTGTAGAGAATTATGAAGACTAGTGATTTTAGTCTCAAAGGTAGCTAGACCCTGTGAAGATGAAAACTGGGAAATGTCTAATGAAGAAGATTTGGGAGTAAGAGATTTGAGGATGTGATAAAATGCGGATGAGGTGGGGGCTTTTACTATTTTCTTAGAACAGTTTTTTTTTTTTGGCTGTTTGGAGAGCTGATTTACAAGATTTGGCAACAGCAGCAAAGATGTCTTATGTAGTGCTGCTTGATGAGTGTCTCAATTTGCGTTCTACTTGACGTAATTGGCACGGTAAAAGTATACCAGGGTTTTTTTTTTTTAATCTTGGTTTATTATAGTAGGATGTCAATGGAATCCAGAACAGAAGTGTTCCAAAGATGTACTTGATCATCAAAGTTAAAAAAAATAGTCTGGTATGAGACTTGAATGGTCTATTTGGGCTTCTAGGATTATTATAGTCGGGGGGGGGGGGGGGGGAGGGAATGTCTGGATGGGAACATGGTACAGTGGGTGTTTTTTGAAATGGAGTAGGGGCATGATCTATCTATGGCCAAAGATTTGTGCTTAAATTGTGAAGATTATGAGGGGTGCTTGCTGATGAGAGAATTAAATCCAAATTATTACCCATAGTATAGGTACGTCCTGAAAAATTTGAGACAAGGCTTAGGTTTTTCATGAGCTACAGAAAATCTTTGGAATACGGATTAAGAGGTAAGTTTAGAGGACTGTTAACGTCTCCGAGGATAATGGGGTTAGATGAATTCATGCAACGATCTGCGATAGTGGAATATAGGATGTCTAGGGAGGTTTGGGGTGATGGGGGAGGATGGTAAACTTGGAGAAATTCTGTCGGGAGAGATGAGGAGATATTAAAACAGAGAGTCTCCAGTAATGAAATGAGAGGTAAAGGCTGTAAGGTGGGCTCGGACCGAGTAAATAAGGGCTAGATCTCGTCCACAATGTCCAGATCTGTTTGAGCAAAAGTTAGCATAGTGCACGGGCGTGGCTTGATGAAGGAGGAGTGTGTGGCACAATGGTTGGATCTACAGCCTCAGCACCCTGGGGTTGTGGGTTCAAACCCCACACTGCTCCTTGTGACCCTGGGCAAGTCACTTAATCCTCCATAGCCCCAGGTACATGCTTGAGTACCTGATTGTAAAAACCGCTTAGATAACCTTGATAGGCAGTATATAAAATCCTAATAAACTTGATATCTGGTGCGGTGAGCCAGGTTTCTGTGACAGTCTCGCAAGGCTGCTGCAAGAAGCCTTGACAGTTATTTTGCTTGCGTAGCTGGGATAGGCAGGAGCTCCTGCCCAAGATCCACTAGAACACTAAAAAGCAGATAATCAGACAACAGTGGGTAGTGCAGTTAAAGCCCCTGCTGGTACTGAGCCCAGAAATTCAGTGCTGCACCATATGAAGCAATCGGAATTGAATTTCTGGTTTCATTTTTTGGCCACCGGAACTTAACCAGTTAAGCCGATATTCAATGATAACTGGTTCAGTTCCTAGTGGTTAAAGATAGTGCCAACCTACAGCATTGGGTTTAGCAGTTAAAATAGGCCATAAAAATAGCAGGCCTAACTGGTGAGGTGGGGAGCGGGTGGTGGTAATTTTGATATCAGTTTTAGACAAAACCAAGCAGCACATATCGGCTGCAGATTTTTTTTTTTTTTGTTGAAACTGACAATCCCGGTATTGGTTGCACTCTGTTTGACTGGGCCACAACTTGAAAGTCAGTGTTATCTTACAGGTATTCTTATACTAATGAGATATTGTGATTTTTCTGCCATGGCTGCTACATACACAGCAGTGTGAGCAGTGGATTCATCGCCCTTCATATTTTGGCACACATGGCTAAAAACTGAGTCATGACAGAACATAGGTTTTCATATGGATAAGTGTTTCATTAACTGGAAACTCTGGTATAATAAAGAGTATATGAATGAGACATCTTATGGAAATGGGAACCCTACTGTCCATTTGTAAATTGTGTGTTACATTTCACTTCCCCAGTTCCTTTTTTAGTGGTTGCAACTAGTTCACTGTAGAAAAGCTACTGGGCTGCAATTAGCAGAACTGGGGCCACCCCTGACTGCTATCAACTGCTGGCTTTGGCTTCTTGTGCCTGTGGTGCGGTGCTGTAGAACTTGCCCACCAGCGGTGTGCAGTTTCATTTATGGCAGGGAATTCAGTACATGAGCTAAACCAGGGGTGAACAGCTACAGCCCATACCAAGTCAGGCTTTCAGGATTTCCACAACGAATATGCATGAGATCTAATTGCATACAGTGGAGGCAGTGCTTGCATATTCATTGGAGAAATCCTGAAAACCTGTCTAGATAGAGGCGGTCAAGGACTGAGGTTGGACATTCCTGTGCTAAACAGTGCAATAAGTACCCTTAGCTAAGGTTAATGTACTCACTGTTCGTGTTGAACAAAGTCACGTCTTAGTCTCTTTCAGTCACTTATAATATTTGCTACTTTTGACTTCTGCATTGCTTCCACCTTTCCAAAATCTATCCTTCAGCGTTATATACAGACTGGAATTATGTAGTGTAGAACTGCAGATTCTCTCTGTATGGAGAGAAACACTGCCTAATAAGCTAGTCCAGGTGTGGAGTGAATAGCGAGTCAGTCACTTACGTATGTGTCAGAATGGGGGGGGGGGCACAGGGGCCATGGCCTCCCCCAAAATTGCTGGTAACTGTAACAGGACCTAATGGGGATCCTGCGGGGAAAGAAGCACCTCTTGCGAGGCAGGGAGCAAGCAGCATCTATCTTAAATTTCTTGTAAAAGCACAGTGATGCCCTGCCACCAGCCCTAGTCTCATCCCTCCACTTCGGCTAGCCCTAGCAGAAACAGAAAGTTGTCAGAGAGGGTGGGCCACAGTGGAGGGAAGATGCTGGGGCCAGTGGCAGCACAACGCTGTGCTTTTACAAGATAGTTAAGATAGACACACAGCGGCAGGGAAGGGGGGGAGGAGTAGATATTGGGGAAGGGACACAGCAGAGAGAGACAACCAGCAGGCACACTGCCCAGTAGCAAAGTGCCTTTTCCACTGGAGTGCCCTCGAAATAAGACCCTATCTGAGACATTTCAGATTTGGCGGAGGAGTAAAAGGTAGAGAAGGAGCATATAGAACTTGGTGGTGGGAGTGGGAGAAGGGAGAGATGTTGGACTCAAATGAAGGAAGGAGGAAGAGATGTGAGGAATGGAGTAAATGAGGGAGGGAAAGATGTCAGATTTGTGAGGGACAGGGAGAGATGGACTTGATGATGGCAGAGGGGGGCAGAAGGAGGATAGGAAGAGGGGGCAGGTGAGAGAGATGGATTTGGAGGAGGACAGAGGGAACAAGAGAGGGTGAGATGGACATGAGGGAAGGCAGAGGGGGTCAGAGAGATGGCAGAGGGGGAAAAAGGGAGAAATGGATGTGGACGAAGCAAAATGGGGAAAGGTGGAAGGGATATTGGCTGAGGGCCATAAGGGGGGAGGGGAAGATATGTCAGACTTGAGAGGAAGGAGTAGAAGGGAAGAAAGGAGAAATGATGGACTTGTTAGAGGGAGAGAGAAAGAAAGAGAGGAAAGAAATGCTGGGTTACAAGGGTGGAGTAAGCGATGAGGGGAGAAGATGCTAGAAATGGTGGATCCATGTGAGAGTTGTCAAGGAGATGATTTAGCAGAATGAGTATATAAGTGTGGAAATGTGGTAATGGGAAGCAGATAAAAGGGAATAGGAAGATAAGAAATGTGAAAGTTAGGGGATGAGAGAAGGAGATAGAAAGTTGATTAGATAAAAAGTGAAAAGGAATAAAGTAATATTCCCTCTAAGCTGCGTGGTTGCATACCTTTTGGTAGCAGGCCATGCAGCCAGCACACCAGGACCTCTGGCATACTCTGCTGCTGCTGCTGCCTGTGGCTTTGTGAAGAAAGAAGTGCAGCTGGAAAGAAGAAGAAGAAGGCCTACTTGGATGTCTTAGAGCCAGCCAGAACACAGGTACACACCCTTGGACATGAACTTTGGACACAGAAGGGAGGGAGGGAGGGAGGGAGGGAGAGAGGCGCATTGTGTCACAGAAGGAGGGAGGGAGTGACATTGGGTCACAGAAGGGAGGGAGGAAGAGAGAGAGAGGGGCATGTTGGGACATGGGAGGGAGGGGTGCATTGAGGCACAGAAGGAAGGAAGGGAGCATGAACTTGGAACAAAGGAAGGAAGGAAGGAAGGAGGGGGGCATGAATTTGGGCCACAGAACGGAGAGAGGGAATGTGTTGGGACACAGAAGGGAGGGAGGAAGGCAAAGAGATGCTGAGGTGGGGAAGGAATAGAAAGGAAGAAATTCTCAGCATGGGTATGAGTGAGAGGGAAAGAGATGGTATATATGGGGAAAGAAAGAAAGAGGAGAATTGTTCGACATAGTTGTGGGAGAGGAGTGAGGTAGAGAGAGATGAGAGGGAGAAATGTTGGATGTAGTGGTGGAGAGGAAACAGTAGGACAGATGGAAATGGATGCAAGAGGAAGGAATGTTGGACATGGTGGTTGAGGGAATGAAGGAAGAGATGTGGCATGGTGCTGGAGAGTGGTGATAGAAGGAGAAATGTTGGGCATGGAGCTGGTGGGCAAGGGCGAAAGATGCTGCACACAATCCGGAGGATAAGAGAGAGAAATGTTCAATGTAGCAGTAGAGGGAGTTGGAGAGATGCAATCTGGATCCCTCTCTCTCTCTTTCCCCACTCCCTTTGTAGCAAGAGAGGGAATGAGAGAGAGAGATGGTGGACAGTGAGAGAGAGGAAGACGTTGCACATGGGGGAGGGGGAGGGAGGAGAGAGGAAGAAATACTGTGCAGGGATGGGAGGGGAAAAAGAGTGTTTTGTGTAGTTTTGTAGTTACCATTATGTATTGTTAATCCTCTATAATAAAACCGTAAGCGCGCATACGCACTTAGGAGGCCATGATCCCTGCCTCCGTGATATGTGCCGAATTTGATTTGAGGTGCGTTGGGCAGCTTGCGGCGTCAGGGGCAGAAGGAGGCAGAAGAAGGAGAGTGCTGCTGTTTCATTTGGCGGTTTCACATGCACAGTAGAGCGTGCGGCAGTTTCCCCATCAGTAGGAGCCTGCAGCAGTTTAAACATTGCCTTTCTTCTATGACGCTACGACCCCGAAACCACTGCAGATCACCACAAAAACCGGGTAAAAGGTAAAATGAAGGGAGAAGGGCTACTGCTGGATAGGGGGAGCAGGGAAGGGGTGCTGCTGAACAGGGGGGAGGTAAAAGGAAGGGAGAAGGGCTACTGCTGGACAGGGGAGAGGTAAAAGGAAGGGAGAAGGGCTACTGCTGGATAGAGGGAGCAGGGAAGGGGTGCTGCTGGACATGGGGGAGATTAAGGAAGGGAGAAGGGCTACTGCTGGACAGGGGGAGCAGGCAAGGGGTGGTGGTGGACAGCTGAGGAAAGAGAGAGACAGAAAGACAGACAGCGGCCAAGGAGAGAGAGAGAAAGAAAGACAGACACACATCTATTCTAGCACTCGTTAATGTAATGGGCTTAAAGACTAGTAAGATTATATTGTATGTGAAAAATTAATGGAAGAAATGGCATTTACAATTAGTGCTATTATTATGGTGGCAGGGTCTGAGGTGGGGTCTATGGCAGAGTCTTTGAGCCCTCCCAAACAAAAAAGTGTTCTGCTGCCTATGAATTAGCACAATAAACCAGTGCTTTGGCCTGCTCATTGTTCCTTTCTTGCTGGGATTCTATGCCATGAACCTTCATCCACAACTACTCTTTCTCCAACAGTCCCAGGACAATATCAAATCAAGTGCTACATTATTAACCTCATTCTCTACAGAGAGTGAAAAAATTCACATTGTGAAGGCTTATTGAATGCAATTAACACTATGCAGCAAATGACAGAAAAACAATTCCAGAGTTTCATGCCCCAGGATAAGGATTAAATATGTTTTTTTAAACGATTGTCTATTTTTGAATGCATTTTATGTACAAACTACAGATCTTTATGCAATGACTTGTAACATTATAATATTAATGCTTATCTTGTACATTGAGGGAAAGCAGTAGAAGCCACATGGCTGCCCTCAGGTGAAACAGCTGCATGTCCTGTTACACACAGGCAAAAAGTGGCTTCAACAATAAACAGGAATGTGCAGGCTTCCAGAAAGAACACAAATCCACAAATCCTGCCCCAGGATTGGAATTGCTCAATGGGAGGTGAGCTGAGCTCTGTCCTCTCTGCGCCATTCAGAGCACTGCAGTCAAAGCAAATCATTCAGAGGATTCAGAGCTTCCTCCTGAATCCCCAGAGGGTGGGCCACTTTTACTTGTTAGAATTTTCTTGGCGGAGTGGGAAGCAGGGAGAAGGCAGCAGGAGGGGCTGCCAGTACAACCAGTCAAGTTCAGAGTAGTGCCATCAGGGCCTTCAGGGGGCTGGATGGATTTTTTTTTGTTTACTTTTTGCTGATGCAGTTTGATTGGCAGCCTATTCAACCAATCAAACTGCATCAAGCAAAAAAAAAAACAACCAAACACACCAAAACTAAACTACTGTAAACTAAAAAAAAGCATAGCTGCAGTGCTGGGTATTCACAGAAGGTCCTAACCGCATGCCACTTCTTGTGTGCTGGTGTGGGGGTTTCCACCATGTCATTATAGGTGGAGATGGAAGGCAGTGGCGAGTCAAGATTGGCTAGCTGGCCAATGATGTTATTATATCTGGAATCACATCCTAGAAAACTGAAGAGCTAGGCAAGTCAGTCATGGGGCCAACGTTGGAAATAAATGGCAGAGCTAACTCCATAAAAGGCAAAAACACAGTTAGGCCTGGCTGATCCAAGGTAGGTCAGGGGGAACATACATACTTAACTTTAGGGTAACTCAGTTACTACTTGGGATGGGTATGTTTTAAAATTGTAATGAAGCTCAGGCACCATCTACCACTTAAAATAGTTTGGGTTAAATAATGTATTGTATTATGTGGGGTATTTTTTTTTTGTTTGTTTCTTTTTGTAGAGGGACGTTTTGGAGGGGGAGGCGAGAGGATAGAAACACCTGAGACTGCCTGGGTTATCAGCACAGTAGGCTAGAAGAACTCACACTGAGCAATCAGTGGCCACTATCTCTTCAATCTCTTTTATTCCATTCCATGTTGCTGCCTCATAATTATTCAATTAATCGCAGTCAATTTACTCTTTAATTAGAAAGGCTGATGACCCCTCTGACCCTGCTGGCATTGTCTGTGAAATATCAGCTGGGTTTCTGGCTAGAAATTATTTAGTGGGTTAATGAGGGAGGCAGCGGACTTTAAAAGCAGCCTCCGCCTGGGGGAGCTGTGGATCACACCAGGAGGCTTGGCCGACGCATCTCCTGGAGCGTGGACTGCCGTGACCTTTAGTGCAGGCTCAGAACGTTCCATCCGGACTTACAAAAATAAAATCATAATGCAGTGTTCTAGTAATTATATTGGTCCCAGAAAAAAAACCCTGGAATTTTGTTACAGTTTGGGAGAGTTGAAAGACATCTGGAGAAGGGACTTTCGTGGTCTCAACAGCTTCACGACAAGGATCTGTTGTCTGCAAAGCTCTGCTCGGTCATTTCATTACCATCAAGTGCACAATTTCACCTGAATTTAGCCACAATACAATTTTGCAATTTTAGCTGGTTTTCAAATTAAGTGCTCCTGGCAGAGTTCCCTCCCTCTCACATGATTCATCTTTCTCTTTATGAGTAAATTATTAATGAATAAAAATGTCATGTGTCAAGCATTCTCAGAAGCATACTATGGCTTCTGCATTCATTTTGAGGGGTGGGAGATAGGTTATTGGTCTATAGGTAAATTGATGCTACAGATTCTCTAATCCCCTTCCACTACTTTGCTCTTCAGACATCAACCATCCACCAACGCAGTCAATAAAAAGCTCAGCAATGGCTCTCCTGAGAGCTGTCAACCATTTAACCCTGGGCATCTGTTCAGTAATAGACTACAGTGTCTCAGTGCTCTCCTTTCTTCCTGCAGTAATCTGGCCAGTGGAAGGCCTGTACTGAGCGAGGCCTGAACTAGTTCACATCAGCCTGTGATCATGTGGCAGCAAGACACAGTTTTGAGGTAGAAGGACAAGACAGGACAGGAAGAAGGTGGAGGTTATGAGTATCTTAGTGCATCACAGTTATAGAGTGGGAAGTGTACTTAAATTTTAAGACAGTTAATGAAAATCTGGCTGCAGACTAAGTGGATATGTGTGTGTATGCATATGTATATATATATATATCTTCTAATATAATTGGAAGGGGGAGAGGAAAAGGGGATGGGATTTGATACTCTGCATTTCTGTAGTTATACTCAAAAGCAGTTTACATATAATATACTGGTTCTTATTCTGCATAGGATTATCATACATCTGAGAAAAACTGGACATGTCCTCTTTTTGGAGGACTGTCCGAGTGCCCAGACGGTTTTAAAAAAAATGGTGAATCTGTCTGGGTTTAGCCAGCTCTCCCGACTCCACAGGCAGCTGGTGGCAGTGGCAACGTGGTGAGCCTGCTGCCATTGGCCTGCCCGGAAGCCACTTCTCTGCAGGTCCCGCCTACACGGGAACAGGAAGTTGCTGCAGAGAAGCGGCTTCCAGGGCAGGTTGATGGCAGCAGGCACAGCCTTTTCTTCCCTGCTACTGGAAATCTTTGACACCTCATGAACCATTTCATCAATGTACCTCTTATTCTCATGGATGCTTCTCAATCTTGCCACCTCCTCTCTCAGTTCTTTTACAGTAATGCCCTATTCCAGAGGAAGACTGTAGTTCACAGGTTGCGGTAAGTAAAGAAATGAGCTAGGGGTGGGCCTGCCAGAAACTTTAATGCTGATTCTCTACAACCTCTATCTCAGAACCAGGCTTACTGAGGGTTAGGCACTAGGCCAACATTCCTCCTTTCAAGGGGCACCTGTGGAGTCTGATCTAAGAAAGTCCTCACACACCTGTGCCTAACTCCCTCTCTTTGTGTCTTGCAGCCACAACATCCCAAGTTACAGCCAGCCAACAAGCCAATGGAGGACCTTCCCTAGTAGTAGATTTAGAGAATGACACAGGGACAAATTTGTCCCTGTCCCTTCCCTGCTATCCTTGTCCATGCCCCATGCCTTAACCGCACAAGCCTCAAACACTTATGATTTTAAAGTGTTTGAGGCTTGTGCAGATGAGGATGGAGCTTCCAGGAATGAGGCAGGAACAGGAAAAGAACTCCCGGGGATGGGACAGAAAAATGAGTTCCAGTGGGGAAGGGGAAAAATTTATCCCCATGTCATTCTCTAATGTAGAGGAAGAAATTGAGGAGACTTTGAAGGAGGATGGAGAAGGACCTGAAAGGATTCAGAGGAAAAAGAAATCTCAGATGAGGAAGAAGGAAAAAGGCATGAGAAAGGGGACAAAGATCTTTGTAAGATTCTGGCCTCAGCATCAGAAGCATGTCCTATCCTATTGGACCAGATGAGCTTGCATGAAGTCCCTGAGGTCCTGGAAGATCTGGAGATCCTTCTTAAGATGCAGTTCCTGAGACAAGATTTCTGGCAGGGCTTCTGAGACTCTATGGATGTCATAGACCATGTACTTAAGCATTTGAAGGCCATCTAGTAAGAACCATATTTGTTTTTATTTTATTAGGTATTTATATATTGCCATAATCAAACATTTACAATTAAGAATACATCCAGGGCACCATTTGGATGTCTGGGGATAGACCTGTTTTAACAACGAATAAGTACCAAAAAGGTGCCCAAACTGACCAGATGACCACAGGAGGGATGTAAGCATACCCCCTCCCCACTCCCACAATGGTAACTAACCCCCTCCTACTCATAGATGTGAATGCAACAGTGCACACCTGCCTGTATGATAGCTTCAGATATGGCCAGTTCCATTACAGCAGCAAGCAGGTTCCTGATAGGTGGTGATGAGAACTTAGGCCCATATTGCACTCTAACCACTACACCTATGGTGAAATTTGTGAACCTTCCAAACCCCATCCTAATCCAATTGTACCCACATATAGGTGTCACCTGCATGCATAAGGGTTATTTGTGTGATGTACAGTTGGATACAGTGAGTTTTGGAGGGTTCACTATACAATATAAGGGTGCTATGGTATACCTGGGACTTTTTATGTGAGGTTCACTGCAGTTTCCCCTAGAGTGCACCACTGCTCTGCTGGGATTTCTGCATGGCCTGTCTACTAAAAAATATTAGCTTCTCCTACATTCCAATGCATTGTTTTTTGTTTTGGACATGTTTTTTCAGAAATAATTAAAAAAGAAAGCTGCACAGAGTACAAACATCCATTTTTGAAAAAAAACGAGATAGACGTTTTTCAGGTTTGAAATTGGGCATGTTTGGTACTGGATTTTTGTGTGTGTTCCGCAGAACGTTTAAACTTGGATTTAGATGTCATGTCAAAAATGCACTTTGCCAACCATACTGAGGAAGTGCATTCCAAAATGTTAGTCTAACCATATTACAAATAGCATAGTAGATGTATGTTCTTATGTCAATTCTTATGTTCTTATGTCGATGAAGCCGTTCACACAATGTGCGGCGGCAGCAAAAAGGGCAAACAGAATGCTAGGAATGATAAAGAAGGGGATTACGAACAGATCAGAGAAGGTTATCATGCCGCTGTACCGGGCCATGGTACGCCCTCACCTGGAGTACTGCGTCCAGCACTGGTCTCCGTACATGAAGAAGGACACGGTACTACTCGAAAGGGTCCAGAGAAGAGCGACTAAGCTGGTTAAGGGGCTGGAGGAGTTGCCGTACAGCGAAAGATTAGAGAAACTGGGTCTCTTCTCCCTCGAACAGAGGAGATTGAGAGGGGACATGATCGAATACTGAAGGGAATAGACTTAGTAGATAAGGACAGGTCATTCACCCTCTCCAAGGTAGGGAGAACAAGAGGGAACTCTCTAAAGTTGAAAGGGGATAGATTCCGTACAAATGTAAGGAAGTTCTTCTTCACCCAGAGAGTGGTAGAAAGCTGGAACGCTCTTCCAGAGGCTGTTATAGGGGAAAACACCCTCCAAGGATTCAAGACAAAGTTAGACAAGTTTCTGCTGAACAGGAACGTGCGCTAGTGGGGCTAGTCTCAGTTAGGGTGCTGGTCTTGGACCAGAGGGCCGCCGCGTGAGCAGACTGCTGGGCATGATGGACCACTGGTCTGACTCAGCAGTGGCAATTCTTATGTTCTTAATAATTATAAAGTAGGTTACAATATTATAAGAAGGTTCTGGATCAGCAAGTGAAGGGTCCTGGGTGGAACATACAAAGTTAAAAAGTGTGCTTAAAAAACACAGTAGCTCTTGATATAAATTCTATGGACTATAAGTCAGGATTTTAAATTGAATCCTAGCTGAAATAAATAATCAGTGTACACTATGAAGAAATGATCAAATTTATTAGTGTAATTTATCAATTTTATTTGTGTAATTTATCAATTTGATTGCTGTGTTTTGTACCAATTGGAAATGCTGGATTTCTGTCATAGATGATCTACAAAGTAATGCATTACACTAATCTAAGTGCATGAGGATAAGTGCTATAGTTAAGGTCTTCAACACACATTGCTGGAACAATCCATAAACTGAGTGAATTACTTTCAGCTTAAATCATTTTTGAACCACTCAGGATATATGTGGGTAAAATGTTAAGCCCGAGTCTAAAATGACACCTAATATTTTCATGGAGGTAACCAGTGGTAGCGGGACTCCATAAATGATAAGTGTATGTGGTGAAGTCATTGAATCTTCTTCAGTAGGAAAAAAAATCATTGCCATTGATTAACCCAAATAATCTATGTGATCCAAACCAAATATTTATTATTGTTAATCTTTCATTAATGGAATGTATCCATTGCCCCAGGTGCAAAGTACCATATACTGTATACTCAAATATAAACCGAGATTTTTGGGCCCAAAAATTGCCCCAAAATGGGGATCTTGGTTTATATTTGAGACACTACCCGACCGATGGTGCAGCTGGCCCCCATTCAACTCCCGATGACCACCAGGGCTATAATATTCAATAGAACGAACCTCCCGCTTTCCTTTGCTGAATACATGCCCCTCCCCCACCGTGATGAATTTCAAAGCCGCTATCCTACATGCACACAAACCCCCGCTGCTGCTGCCAGCACCCTCCTCCATGCACGTCCCACTACCCACCATTAGTACTGGAAACCTGCTGCCGCCATCAATGCTGTATTCTGATCTGGTGCGGAGCTTTGAGCAACTGAACATGCCCAAAGCCTGCCGGCTCCCGACCCCCTCCGAGATTCTCAGAGAAGGCGGGAGGAGTCAGGCCTTGAGCATGCACAGATGCTCAAGGCCCCACACCTGATCAGAATACAGTATTGATGGCAGCAGCAGGTTTCCAGTACTAATGGTAAGCGTGATGCATGGAGGAGGGTGGCGGCGGGAGTTTGTGTGCACAAAGGACATCAGCTTTGAGGCTTATTACAGCCCAGGTGGCAGGGCCGCCATTAGGGGAGGGCAAACAGGGCAGCTGCCCTGGGACCCACAGCTCCAAGGGGCCCCACATCCGGGCATTTTTTCCCTTTGTCGGGCCATCTCCCTCCCTCCCTTCCCCTCACCTCACCTTCACGGCACTTTTCAAACCCAAAGTTTTCACTCTCAGAGGGCCCCTGACATGGCAGCATCAACGCTTCTCTGATTCAAATTTTTCATGATCACAACAATCATACAAAATAAAGAGTAATAAGAAGTTTAGAACAAGAAATAATTTTTCCTCTTTGTTCTGTTAATTAGTCCACAATTATGAGGAGAGAGCTTTTAAATAATTCGGACTTTAGTAAATCTACAATATTATTAAGAAATCAGACAAGCGAACCTGAAGATAGCCTAGCTCTTTAATCTTCGAGCTTTCCTCTTGTATATTAACAGGGGTACTTGCAGTAATCACATCTTTACCCGAAATAAATCTTGATAACTGTGAAAACTCAAAGAAAATGTATCTACAGTAGTTCCCTGATAATTAACAAAATATCTACAAGGAAATCTAAGTACAAAGGTAGCACCCAATTTTAAGACCTGAAGGTGCAAAATCAGAAATTGTTTCCTCTTTTTTTAAGTTACCCTAGAAACATCTGGGTACATTCTGATTTTCTGATTCATAAAGAGTTTATCTTTAAAGATTTTTAGAAGCCAGTCTCTAACGGAATCCAAGGCTAATTGAACAAAGAGTGTAGATCGGAGTGTGTCATAATGCCGCTTTATAGAGCAATGGTCAGACCACACTTGGAATACTGTGTCCAACACTGGTCTCCCTACCTAAAGAAGGATATAAAACTGCTGGAGAGGGTGCAGAGGCGAGCAATGAAGCTGGTAAAAGGTATGGAGAACTTGAACTACAAAGAACGACTTAGAAAACTGGGACTGTTCTCCCTTGAGAAGAGGAGACTGCGAGGGATCTGATTGAGACTTTTAAAATAATAAAAGGAATTGACAAGATAGAGCAGGATAAAAAGTTATTTACGATGTCAAATGTGACTAGGATAAGAGGTCATGGACTGAAGCTGAGGGGGGACAAGCCCAGGACAAATGCCAGGAAGTTCTACTTCACACAGTGAGTGGTGGACACCTGGAACGCTCTCCCGGTGGAGATTGCTGCAGAGCCCACTGTTCTAGGATTTAAGGGCAAGTTAGATGCACATCTCCTTGAAAGATGCATAGAAGGATACGGATGACTAAGTTTTCGCCAGGTTACACCTGGATGGGCCTCCGCGTGAGCGGATCACCGGACTTGATGGACCTAAGGTGTGATCCGGAGATGGCAGTTCTTATGTTCTTATGTACCGACATCTGTTCTGTTTCTGATTTTTCTAATATATTTGTCAGATCCAAGATATCCAACACTGGAGCCTGTAGATCCTCAGCTATTATCTTCTACTCAATTGAGAGATAGTAAATCTTTGAAACAGGCGGATAGGAATTTTGCAGAATATTCAGGGTCTCTGTGAGATACTTCTTGAACATATCAAGGTCTGAAACTATTGGCGATTTAGGAAAGTTAATTAATCTTAAATTATGCCGTCTTGATGCGTTCTCCAGCATCTCCAATTTGAAGTTAATATTTCCACTTTCTTTTATTATGAGTTGATTTTGTACCCCCATAGCTTCCCGTTTTTGTTTTTGCTCCACAAACTCTGTTTCAAGTTTCCCAAATCTTTGTTGTAATTTTGATGCCTCAGAAAGTACTCCAGAGCAATGAGTTATTAAATTTTGCATCTGAGTTCCCAAAGAGGATTGTAATTCTGATATGGTTTCCCATATAGAATTCAAGTCAACAACTGGGGGCTTTTTCAAGGGAGCAATTGAAAAATTTACTCCTAAGACTTTAGGTTTCACAGTACCTGTAGATGCAATTATTGAAGATAGATTCTGCCGTTCCTCTGTCGACAAGAGTTCACATGGTGGTAGTTCTATCATTGACGCAGCTAATACCCATTGTACAGTAAAATCTTCTCCCTCATCGCTGTACTCCGATATTGCTGTTTCACTCCCCTTACTTGCCATGGCCGACGACAATGGCCAGGGGAATGGCTGCACTGGCGTTCTCCGCTCCTCTGGAGAGAGAATGACCGCCTCGAAAGAAGTTGGAGAGCTCTCCGACTAACTCTGACTTTGAGCCAAGGACTTCTCATTTGTTGCCCCTCTAAGCTGCAGCTCAATGAAAGCATCCATCAGACTAGGTAACAATACTTCTGACCTGAAGGAAAAACTGGGTCTTAGATTTCCGTTTCACCATCAGGATTTGAGAAAGGTTCGACAGTGTTCCGCCGCACTCATTCAGGGCGCCATCTTAATTAGGTTCCTCCCTCTCTCTAGCCTCTGATTCAACTTCCTGTTTGCAAACATATTTTAATTGTTACCAATAAAGAAAGGTTTTGAAGACCAGGCAAACTCTGCTCCTCTTGGATCTTGTCATGTCTGGGTGGCCAGTGCATTACAGGACTGGCCCCTCCAACATCTAGATGGTCTTGTTCTGGGCATTTGGGACTTGGATTAAATTTTGATTGAAAATGTGGTATAAAGCAGAGGTCTCAAAGTCCTTCCTTGAGAGCCGCAATCCAGTTGGGTTTTCAGGATTTCCGCAATGAATATGCATGAGATCTATGTGCATGCACTGCTTTCAATGCATATTCATTGCGGAAATCCTGAAAACCCGACTGGATTGCGGCCCTCAAGGAGGGACTTTGAGATCCCTGGTATAAAGATAGACATCCTGGCGGTCTGGGTGTCCCAATGACCTGGATGTCCAGATAAAAAAAATTATTTCTAGACGTATGGTGGTTTGCTTTTCGAAAATAGGCTAAAGTTAGGCTTCAGTTAGGCTAAAGTTAGGCTTAAGTTAGGCTTCAGATAGGCTAAAGTTAGGCTTCAGTTAGGCTTAAGTTAGGCTTCAGATAGGCTAAAGTTAGGCTTCAGTTAGGCTTCAGTTAGGCTTAAGTTAGGCTTAAATGCTATACATCCAAATCGGACTTAGACGTATGTTTTGAAAATGCTTCTCTCAAAGCTCTCGAACAGAACTAATCTCCCCATTTTATTTAAAAAAATTTATCTGTTGTTTTGGTCCTTCCATACTCTCGCTTATTAAAAATAGTTTTCTTTCATCTACAGTCCCTCTTAATTGGAAAAAAGCTATTGTTACTCCAATTCTGAAGAAATATAATGCTGACCGTAATGACGCAGCCAACTATCGCCCCATTTCAAATTTGCCATTTTTAGCTAAAGTCACAGAAAAACTAGTCTTTGAACAATTATCGGATTTTGTTGAGACATCAAACGTATTACATCCTAACCAGACTGGCTTTCGGAAACACCATAACACAGAATACTCACTGCTAGGCCTTGTCAATACTATTCATTACTATCTAGATCACCATAAATCGGTTGCACTTTTTTCCCTGGATCTCTCAGCGGCTTTTGATACTATAGATCACGCTATTCTAATCCATCGTCTGGAATCTATAGGTGTCGGAGGGCAGGTACTGGACTGGTTTAAATCTTTTCTCTCTAATCGACTCTCAACTGTTATAATGAAAGAAGATCATTCTACTTCTTACACTTTGCCTTTTGGGATACCTCAGGGCTCTATTCTGTCTCCTCTTTTATTCAATATCTTTCTCTCACCTCTACTTACTATCTGTCAATCACTGGGCTTTACCTCATTCTCCTATGCTGATGATATTCAACTCCTTCACCCAATTGACCCAGAGAACGATAATGAAATTACAGAAATTAATACTAAACTTGATATAATAAAAAACTGGCTCTACAACAATAAACTTTCATTAAACATAAAAAAAACACAAACCATGTTATTTACATGGAAAAATGATATCACATCTAAATCATCATTTATGCTGGAAAATAATCCAATAGAATCTGTATCATCTATAAAAATACTAGGTGTAACCATTGACACGAATCTATCTTTCCACGACCATATAAGTCTAACGGTAAAATCCTGTTTCTATAAATTGCGCCTAATACGATCAATTTCATCTTTCCTAGAACCAAAATCTATTAATATTCTGATCCACTCTATGATAATTTCAAAATTAGACTATTGTAATTCTTTATTGTATAACATATCTCAAAAAGAAAAGAAAAGACTTCAAATAATCCAGAATACTGCCATAAAACTTATACACAAAGGAAAAAAATACGATCACGTTACTCCTCTTCTTATCAAGTCTCACTGGCTACCCATTAATCACCGGATAACATTTAAAATAGCTTTCTTAGTTTTCAAGGTACTATTGTTCAATACGCCATTATTCATATCTAGAATGATAACCCCTTATTGTACAACTCGCCTCCTTCGATCTTCCCAGCAAGACTTATTATCGGTCCCTTCACTAAAAATTGTTGGAACAAGGAGAAATGATATGTTCTCTGTACTAGCTCCCCAACTCTGGAACACCCTGCCTCTTTTTATCAGAAAGGAAAAAGATCTTATTTCTTTTAAAAAATTGTTGAAAACTTTTTTATTTAATGATGCTTTTAATGATTAATTTCCTTCCTTTTTTTTATTTAATGATGTTTTTAATGCTTAACTTCCTTCCTTCTCTCCCTCTTTTATATTGTCTTTCCCTTCCTTATGTTCCTTCCTTTATTAAGAGAAACATTGTAATCCTTTCCCTCCTTCCCCTTGTTATGTTTTGTTAAGTGTTAGGTAAAGAGAAATTCTCTTCATTTTATTTAATTTAATTAACAATTGTTTATGTTGATGTTTTGGATGTCTTATATTACTAATATGATAATATGTTTTTAAAACTTGTATTTTATTGTACATCGCCTAGAAAGTTTTCTTTAGGCGATTTATCAAAATAAACCTGAACTTGAACTTGAACTTGAACTTCTCCATGAGGTTTACATTCAGGTACTCAAGTATTTTTCCCTGTCT
Organism: Geotrypetes seraphini; assembly: GCF_902459505.1. Taxonomy (NCBI): domain Eukaryota; kingdom Metazoa; phylum Chordata; class Amphibia; order Gymnophiona; family Dermophiidae; genus Geotrypetes; species Geotrypetes seraphini. The sequence continues at coordinate 213,427,876 of NC_047086.1, forward strand.
CTGTGGGTTCACAATCTAACTAATGGACCTGCCTTATCTTAGATTAAAAATATAGTATTATGTAAACATGTATAACTCTATGTAGCATGTATGATTCTATATATAATTTTATGTAGCGATATGCTGCTTGTAACATGCCTAGAAATCTGATTTGTGAGGATTTGGAGGTATATAAGACTGCACATAATATAAATGGTTAAGTGCAATATTCAGCACTTAACCGGTTACGATAAACCGCATAAAGATAGGACTGTATTTTATGCGGTGAACTTTATGCAGTTGTCTTCTCTGGTTAAGCGCTAACCTGTCATTTTCAGCAACACTACCTGGTTAAGTGCCACTGAAAATGCCTTGTTAGCCCCAGACAAGTGATTTATATGGCCAGGAACTCTTTCTGGCAGTTTAAATTGCTTTGAATATTGATCCCTAGGTATCTTCTTTCCTTTACAGAATAGAACAGGTGTACACGAGGGGCCACTAAAAAGTTCTGAGCCCAACCAACAAAGTTGGGGCAGTCTCCACCGAGGGCTATACACTTAGTCCACTGATTTTCCACATTTTTCATTCCATATTTTTCTTACGGAATGAAAAAAACAGAAAAATCACTTGACTAAAGTGTCTAGCCCTCTTTGGAGACTGCCCCAACTTTATTGGTTGTGCTCAGAATCTTTCATACAATAAGGCGCAGGAGGTCTCCCTTCGTGCATTCCTGTCTACTAGACCACAATTAACTAATGGGGTTCCTCAGCGTTCTGTTCTGGCACCGATCTCTTCAGTTTTTGCTGTAGGTCTTTGGCCACTCTTATTCAGTCGTTAGAGGTTTACTGCCATATGTGACCACCTTAGGTTTTAGAATTTGATCCATGAGCTTTTACATTAGGACTTTCAGGGACCCCTGAGGAAGACAGGGTTGTCGAAACACGGACTGTGTTGGGTCCATAGTCCCAATCACTTGGGTCCTAGACATCTCGTCGTGTGGCTTAATTGACAGTATTTTCAATAAAACCTGCATCTTGGACATCATCTCCTCCTTTTGTTCCTAGGTAAGAAATGCACATATTTACAGAATAGCACTCAGGCGGATTTTCAGCATTTACTTATGAATGTACTAGTATTCAGGTGAATTCTGCATTATTGGGAATGTAAATAGTAGCGCCTCCTTTATCGAGTTCCTCTATTCATAACTAAAAGGGAGAATGCTAGATCAAAAGCGTTTATTTTAGCTCCTCCGTTGATGAAACTATAGTTAAATGAGGACCTTTTACTATAAATAGTTAAAGATTTAACCAATGGTTGCCATTAAGATTGTCATGGTAGGGAAGATTAGACTAAATAAATCAAGAGGTACAATCGTATTTAATCACAAAAATTTAAATTCAACACATATTGTAAATGATGTTAGGCAGAAGGGACAGAAAAGACTGTTGACAAAATCATAAAACGAAACGGAGAAAAATAAACCTCAATTGAGAGCAGCCGGGACTACACAAGTGCCCTAAGCCGCCCTCATCATCACAGGTTTATTAAAAAAAACTCCGTACAATTATAAATAACTTTCATACATCGAAGTGTTATATTTTTTCAATTTTTCAATCTCTCTTATTCGATATTTTTGATATTTTCAAAGTGTCACCTATTAGATCTGTCCAGAAAAAAGGGGGGGAGAAATCATTCCCAAACACCTACACTATGGCAATCAGCTCAGCTATAAGCATACAAAAATTGTTAAGCTGCGTGGCTTGTGAAACCGAAGTATCATATGTATCAGAAAAGATATCACTCATCTGGAGATGATTATTGCTCCCAAAATCAACTATATATTGAGTATGCTGCAGGTCTATTTCAATGTAAACTTCTATTGTAAAGTGGAAAGTTTACTTATGTCATTTTTTATGGAATAACAAGCCTATACCCATCACTCTTAAAAAAACTTAAGGCAAAGAAAGATGCTAGTGGGGTCAATTTCCCCAGTTTTCTGGAATATCATACTGCATATATCATTAAACATGTCTCCAAATGTTTTTTTTTAGTAACAAATACTTGATCAGACCAACCTAGTTGGATGTATGCCATAGCCCACAAATGGAATAATTACTCTCTTAATTTTCTTCTCTTGTTTAATGATACTGTGCAAGGATGCAAGGATAGACTGCTTCGTAGCTCCTCACAAGTAGTCAAATCAATTGATTCTATTCTATCTGTTGCTTGGTTAAGTACAACATTTATGCCCATTTGGAACAATGCCATCTTTAAAACACAAGACAAAACTATCAATTGGAAAATGTGGCAGGAGGCTGACATCTGGACTCTTGAACAACTAAGATCAGCTACTGAATGGTTATCCTTTTCAGAAATTCAGGATAGATATCGACTACCCAATAATCAATCCTTTAAATGGACCCAACTTCAACATTGTCTTCGGCCTACTTTAAAACCTCACATCTTGCCAGTACAACACCAAGTCTACTAGACCTTGTTAATAAAATATCTTTTAAGAAAGGAGTGGTAACGACTTGGTATAAATTATTATTTTGTTGGGTTGTTTTGGTTTGAACATCTCAATTACAGATGATCAGGCTAAATGATTACGAATTATGCTTAACTTGGCAATAAAAAAAAATTATTTTATTTATTTATTTATTTATAAATTTATTGATTTGTTAAAACATATAACAAGTTCAGGTAAATACACAAATGTAAAGGAAATAAATCAAACTAAGAAATACTAATATTATCAAGTCCACATTATTGAGAGCTGGCTATTTCTGCCATAGTCTCTAAATTAAACAAGAAGGAGATAAAAACAAAAATATACTAATACACTCTAGAGCAGGGGTGTCCAACCTTTTGGCTTCCCTGGGCCTCATTGGCCGAAAAAAAATTTTCTGGGGCCGCACAAACACTAACAATAGCCAATGAGCCAAAAAAAGGTTGAGCAGGTCCCAAATTTGCAATCACTAATATAGAAGATGTATGTATCTAATAATAAACCTTCATTAAAGGGACACTGTGGAGAGGAACCCTAAAAAGCAGTAATACTTACCCTGACTGAATGATCCTCCACGTGCACCGCTGACAGTGGAAGCAGCCACAGGCTTCCACATCCCCACTCTGATGAGCAGGGATGCACGCTCCTGGTTCTCCCATTCACTTCTATTACAGCTATGGTGAGCCTCTTCAGAGGTGAGCCTCATCAGAGTGGGGATGCTGAATCAGCTGTCAGGAGCGCATGTGGAGGATCATTTAATCAGGGTAAATATTACTGCTTTTTTGGGCTTCCCACTTTGAGCTTAGGCTCCCACAAAATGAACATCTCCCCTGTTGTAGCTAGTAGGGATCCCCAAGCCTCACCAACTGACGGCCACCTCCTCCCCTCCAACTTCCCAAGTTCTACAGCTGGTAGCAATATTGAAGAGTTGCTGCCTTCCCTTCTTCCTGCTTCCCCCTCCCCTCCCTTGCTTTCATGCATGCATGAAAGCAAGGGCAGCTTGAGGATATTGCCATTGGCTGCAAAGTTTGGAGATTTTGAGTTGCCAGACTGGAGGAAGATCTCTTCAGTTGGCAAGGCTTGGGAATCCCCACTAGTTCAAGTATTTATAAATTGCACTCAGGCAGAGAGAAACTTTGGTGTCCATCCACTAATTTTGGGCTTGTCCGTCCCCCAAATCAGCTGTATATGACTAAGCCATTGAATACAAAAATAATTATGATGCACATATCCCAAAGCTAACATATTCCAGTTAATAAATTCAAAATAAAACCATTTTTTCTACCTTGTTGACTGGATGTTTTGTTTTTCCATCATCTTGGTCCCAGTTTCTCTTTCTGTTTTTTCTTTGTCTTCAACTAATTCTCTTTCCAGTGTCTGCTGTCCATTTTTTTTCCTCTTCTCTCGTTACATTTCCTTCTTATGCCTGTCTCCAACGTATTGACTTTTCCCTTTCAGCTTTCTTAATTTTTTCTTTTTTGCCTCTGTCTACTCTAATCTTGCCTTCTTTCTCACCCTTCTTCTTTTTAAATGTTCAGCTATCTCTCATTTCTCCATCTTCTCTGTCTCTAGATCTCCCATTTTCCATCTCACTCTTTCCCAGCCTCCTATTCCCTTCTATCTACTCCCCATTACCACATTTCTACCACTGTACTCACTGCTCGCTCACTCATCTTGTCATCTCCATTTTGACCTCATCCACATGGCTCACTACTTTCAGAATCTCCCTTCCTCTCTCCACTGATCAGGCTATAACGCCGTCCCTTTCTTTCCATCCCCTAGCATCATCTTATCCCAGCTCTCTTCCCTCCTGCCCTCCCATGGTTCCATCTCTCCTCCTCTATCTCCATGGACCAACAATTTGCTCCCTTTCTTTTCTGTTTTTCTTCTTCCCTCCCCCCTTGATGCTGAACAATGAAATGGAGGAAAAAAGAGAGAGATGCTGCATCTCTCTGCCTTCCATCCACAAGCCTAACATTTCTCCCTCTCTCCCATCCCCAGATCCAACTTCTCTCCCTTTCTCTTCCCAACTGTCCCCATCCCATCTCTCCCCCTGCCTGCCTGCCTCCCTTCTCCAGGTTCACCATTTCTTTCTTTCTCTTACCAACAGTTCTCCCTTCAAGTATCTCTTTCCCTCTTCCTCCGTACTACCCCAGGTCTAACTTCTCTCCCTTCAGACCATTGCCTACCATCTCTCTCTGTCCTCTGTTTCTGGTCCCATAAGCTCTCCCTCCCACCCAAAAAAACCCATCTCTGAACAAATCCCACTTGCTTTAATCATCTTATCCTCACTCTCTTCTTTCTAGACAGCATCTGTCCTCTCTCTGTCTTCCATTCAGCATCAGCCCCTTCTATCCACTGTCTGCCCTCTCTCTCTCTCTGCCCCTTCCATTTCTCTGTCTGCTCTCTCCCCGTTCCATATGATGTCTTCCCTCTTTCTATGCTCCTTCCATAAACTGTCTATCCTGTGCCCCTTCTCTCCTTTGTATATGATTCAGTTCAGCTTCACTCCCTCTCCATTTTTCTGTCTCCACCCCTCCCCTATGCTCTGACATCTCTTTCTTCTCCTTTCCTTCCCTCCCCATGCCCTGGTACCTCCTCTGTGGCACCTCTTCTCCCTCTGGTCTGGCATTTGTCTCCTTAGTTTCCCTTCCCTCCTCCATGCCCTGGCATCTCTCCTCCCCTTCCAACTCCCCCTTCTCCTCCATTATCTGGTATCACCTCTCATTCATTTCTCTCCTTCCTTCCTTCCTTTCCCCTGACCTGGCATCTGTCTCCTTCCCTCCCCTCCCCTCCCATGCCCTGGCATCTCTCCCTCCCATGGACTTGACATCTCTCATTCCTCTCCTTTTTCCTTCTCCATCCTTCTCTCTCTCTGCCCAATTGAGTGCAGCAGCAGCAGCAGCATTTCTCTTCACCCCTTCCCTTCCCTGTGCAGAATCAGCATTTCTCCCCCCTCCCCCTCACACACCCATCAGCAGCACAGCGTTCACCCCCAAATTACCCCTGAGGGCCAAATGAAGCATTTCCTTAATACCGCTGATCCCTTACCCGTTCTCCAGCAGGGTCATGCAGAGCACTGGGTTGTTGGCCTTGTCCATGGAGCAGCTTGTAGGTTCCACATGGCCATGCGCAGCAAGGGTCAGCACTTGTACATGCCAGGGAAGGGCTCGATGGGTGCATGTGCCACCTGCAGCTGCCCCAGCCCAGCTCACCCCTGGCAGGGTCATCAGTTCCTTCTCAGTGGCCGCATTGATGTTCGGTCACTATGGGCTCCCCAGGATCTGGCTGAAGTTACAGGCGGCACTGAACTTGCGGCTCTTGGAGCAAAAGCTCTGCCTGCAGCGTTTGCTCAAAGCTGCGAGCAGCGTCTTCCATGCACCTCCTGCGACTGATCTGGAAGCGTTCCCTCTGATGTCGCAACGTCAGAGGGAACACTTCCGGGTCAGCCGCAAGAGGCACATAGGATCCGCTGCTCGCGGCTTTAAGCAAATGCTGCAGCAAAACAGAGGAGGGAGACAGCAGAGGAAAACACTGCATCGTGAGAGGGGCCGCACAGAATTCTTCATGGGCCACGGGTTGGACACCCCTGCTCTAGAGTCAGGCAAATGATTATCCATGTTCATTCTCATTCCATCTCAACCTCTGCACAAGTTACAGGTAATATATCCAATTTGGGTTTGTCTTGAAGAAAATTTTCTAAATGAGCTGGATCAAGAAAAATATATCTAGTATTCTGTTATGTCACCAAGCACTTGCATGAGAATTTAAGAAAAAATGAAGCACCCATACCCAAGACTCTGGCCTTGAGTTGCAGGAATTGCTTCCTCCTGTGTTGCGCCTGTTTAGAAACGTCTGGAAAAATATTTATCTGTTGAACACAAAACAAGGCATTTTTGTTTATAAAATACAATTTAAGAATATCTTGTTTTTCTATTTCAGTCATAAAAGTAACCAAATATAAAAATAATTCTTAATCATTGGAAGGATTTCTTGAGGGTTGAATACATTACATGGTGGAATTCGGTCAGCCTCATTGCTAAGTTTGAAAGAGCGACGGTCGAAAAAAAAGTTAGTTTGCACACATTTCAAAAGATCTGGAAACCCCTTATAAAATATAGTGGCATATCATATCTATGTTGTTGACTTATCATTTTCTCCATAATCAATAAGTACTGTACATCCATGCTGCTAGCTATTGTTGGTTATTGGTAGTTATTGGTAGCTGTTAGTACTACCATCATTTTTTGTTATGATTATTGTTAACAAACTTTATATACCTCTGTATTTCCCCATTTTATGTAAAATCGTTACCTTAACCATTAAAATAATAAATCTATTGAACTAAAAAAAAAAAAATCATTGATTTCCTGGTGGCAGTCTGTAATAGCTGATCTATAGAAGGCAATGAGGCATATTACCTGGACTAACCACAGCCAAGAAAGCTAATTAGCTTCCAAGAACTCTGTATTCTTGACGCACTGAACCTTTTGCAGAATGACCATGTCTGTGTTCTCTTTCACCTTTAAATACTAAATAATGCAAATCCTGTCTGTTGAGGGAGTAGTTGGCCGTCTCCTGCTTCATTTTGATCTATTTGGCCATCTGTTTAAAGTCTGTCTAGATGGAGAGTCTCTATGATTAAGCACAGAGCACCCCGTGCATTGCCAGATCAGAGGTCCATTTACACCTAACATCTTCACATTAAGGCATCAAATGAGTCTGTTTAAATAGAGGATAAAGGAGTCAAGGGAAGAAGAAGAGGGGGGGGGGAAATCTGTGAAATAAAAAAAAAAAATCAAATATAAATTGCACATGAGTCCAGCCAGTCAAGTGCAGGCTGGACTACAGATAATGGGGGGGGGGGGGGGGGAGGGGGGGGGGAAGAGAGAGAAAAAAAGAAAATGCAGGGCTGAACTAGTGAATGGAAAATGGGAGCTGACAGACAAGGAGATGAAAACTTTTGGACACTGTGGTAGTCTTGATTAACAAATGTGATAGAGGCTGGTGGCATCTTATACACTAAATAATTTATTGAGCAGTGAACTTTCAAAGACAAGAATCCACATTGTCAAGATGAAGATGAATATGCATGTGGGAGAGAACTACCGTACTACTACTATTTCTATAGCGCTGAAAGACGTAAGCAGCGCTGTACATTTTAACATACAATAGACAGTCCCTGCTCAGAAGAGCTTACAATTTAATTTAGACAGAACATTTCAGGGTTGGGGAGGTTATAGTGGGTAGGTATCTGACAGCAGTGAGGGGGAATTAAGAGTTGAAAGCAGTTTCAAAAAAGTGGGCCTCTAGCTTGGATTTGAACACTGCCAGGGACGGAGCATGACGTATTGATCCGGCAACCTGTTCCAGGCATACGGCACCGCAAGAACAAAGGGATGGAGTCTGGAGTTGGCAGTGGAAGAGAAAGGTACCGATAAGAGGGGCTTACTTGATGAGCGGAGATCATGGGGAGGAGTATAGGGGGAGATGAGCGAGGAGAGATATTGGGGGGCTTCAGAGCGAACGCACTTGTAGGTTAGCAAGAGGAGTTTAAACTGTATTCAGAAACAGACGGGGAGCCAATGAAGCGTCTTGAGGAGAGAGGTAATGTGAGAATAGTGGCTCTTACGGAATATGAATCGCGCAGCAGCATTTTGAACGGATTGAAGAGGCAAGAGACAGGCGTGCGGGAGGCCCGAGAGACGTATGTTGCAGCAGTCTAAGCGCAAGGTGACAAGAACGTGGACAAGGGTTTTGGCCATGTGTTCAGAGAGAAGAGGATGGATTTGGGTAATGTTATAGAGGAGGAAGCAACAGGATACATTGGACATCGGACAGTGCAAGGCAGAGTGTGGAAAGGAAAGACAAAAGAGTCAGACAAATGAGTGAGAACCCCTTCTCCCCAACAAAGAAATATACAGAATGAGGATGGCTAGGACCTCCTAGGGATGACCATGGCAGACATTTTTGGTTCAGTTTGTGTTCATTTCAGCCACCTGATTTATTTCTTTTGGATTTCAAATTATTTGGATCATTTGGGTCAATTAAGGCTAAAAGGAAATGAAATTTTGTACTGTTCAGAGTGGGATTTCCCATCCATTTTAATGAAACTTGCTGGTTTGCATTAACTATAAAAGCAACAGCAGCCTAAGTCATCAAGAATGGTGTGAAGACCTCCTGGAACCATAAGGAGAGGGAAAAGGCATTAATACCGGTATGAAGTCTCCAAGAAACCATGAGAAGGGCAAAGTGGCAAAACAGTGGAATGGGAAGAGAGGCAATGCAGCAATAAAACTGGCAGGATAGCCCCATGGCACCAGGAGAGGGATAATACAACAACTTTGACAAGGACACCCTAGGGAGCAGGAGAGGGTAACACTGCCATGAAGATCCCAAATTCTCTGATTTTGAGGGATAGAAGCACCAGGAGGGTTAGGTCAGGAATGTCTTTTTGCGAGAAACAGTGTCCATTTGAGAGGTGCATAAAAGAGTATCTGAATGTCTTGGACCCTGCAGTGGCTACCCACCATACTACCTAGGTAGCCCACCCAGGCCAAACAAGTTTCCTCTCACATATAAGACACTGTGCTGCCCATATGCAAGCCCTGTCTTGCTACTAACTGTGGCTGACCCCACCTATGAAGGCCTTACTTCCTACCATCTAATGAAACAATAAGGCTCTCGTTTCACTTCCTCCCTCCAAATCTCACAAAAACAGCTCAGGTGACTGTTATATGGCCTGCGTGAAACTTCATCAGCAACCTCCAACCTCCCCCCTCCCCCAAACACACACACTTAAGAAGTTCACTCTGAACCAACCATTCCAAGGCCTCCTGGATATCATTAATCAAAAGATCCTTGCCAATAACCAACAAGTGAACCCCTTCCCCTGCATACAAGTCTTCATAACTGATAGCCACCCAATCATGTCTGATCATCCCACCTCCTTGAACCATGAACCAGAACTTGATTTGCTGATTTGTCTTATCTAAGCCGTTAGACCAACCTTATCCAGTGAATCTATATTTCTAGATGAAATACTGGTACCTACCCATACCTTATGATTTGCCTAAGCAAGACTAAGAAAGGGAATTCAAGCATCTCAGTCTTCTGTTAACAGCAGTGATCAGAACAAGTCCTCAAGCTTTTTTCCCAAACATCAGCGCCTTAGGCTCCTCCCTCTGTTTCCTGGGAAACAGAGGGAGGAGCCTAAGGCCTGATTGGCTCAGACGCCTAAGGCCAGATGCCTAAGGTAAGGACCCTAGACATCTGAGCCAATCAGGGCCTTAGGCCCCTCCCTATGCATCACATCACCAGGAAGGGGAAGGCCTGCCATTTTTGAGTGGCTGGCCTTGGAGCAGAAGGGACTAGGCATCCCTACTGCTGTCAAATTCTGAGATAGGTACGGGGGAGATTTGGGGGGTGTAAGGGGGCGAGGAAGCATCGTTTGGCAGGAGGAAGTGAGCATCCCTCCTGCTTATTTTTTGTATAGGAAGGGGAGGGGACTTTGGGGGGTTCTGGTGCAAGGGGGGCATCTGGTGACACGAGAGAGTGGACATCTCTCCTGTCAATTTTGGCTGGCGCCGGGGGGGGGGGGTTTCCACAGTGGAAGGAGGGAATGGGCATCTCTCCTGTCAATTTTGGCTGGCGCCGGGGGGGGGGGGGAAGGGGGTTCACAGTGAAAGGAGGGAATGGGCATCTCTCCTGCCTCCATTCCTGTTTGTTGGGAGTGGGGTCATCGGGGAGGACTGTCATCAGCGGGAGAGGGGAATCTGCACAGCATTTATTTTTTAATGGGGCATATATTATGCATGTGTAACACAACATCTGTGCCATTTAAAAAAAAAAAAAAAAATGCCCCCCCCCATAAAAAACTAAAAACAAAACAGGTAGACCTGTCATAACACAGTTACCTATCAAAAAGATTTCCGAATGGCTAGGAAGTATAAAAACATCTGAGACAGGTATGGGGGTTATGCAGGGACTCTGCATGCAGAGTCTTGAATCTTAGGGTTTCTTTTTCATATTTTGATACTTTTAATTTTTGGTTCCGTATTTGCATAGGTGTTATCTGTGTTCTGGTAGGAATGAATGTTGAGAAGCATACAGTGTGCTTTGTGTAGTTTAATTTTGTGATTAACCATTATGTATTAATAAGATTATATTGTGTGTGTATATATGAAAAATTAATGTAAAAAATGGTGTTATAATTAGTACTATTAATGGGGTGGGGTCTGGGGCGGAGATTGGGTGGGGTCTAGCTCACGACTTACGGCCTCTTTTACAAAGCCGTGCTAGCGGCTGCACTGCGCTAACGGCCCTGAAGCCCATAGAGATTTAAAGGGCTTTGGGGCTGTTCCCGTGCGGCTTTGTAAAAGAGGCCATTACCCTGTGTTTGGGATTTCTGCCCCTTAATGCGATTGAGTTTGACACCCCTGGTTTAGAGAATCACCCAGAGCGCTTTAATATTAATGACCTCAATGTACTACATTTGCATAGTGCAATCATAGGCTGCTAGGAAGCACGGAAAAGAGCATGGTGAGCCATTCTGAGAAACGGCCAGTGAAATACTTGGATGCTAACTGGTTAGGACTGGTGTAGCATCCATCACTAAATGCACGGTGAGTTTTGAGAATCTGGCCCTGGGAGTTTCAGGTCATGTTACCCTGCTTTTAGGATATTTTATCTTTAAACCTCTCTGCAGCAGGATTTACGCAGTGAGCCTCAAAGCTGATGCCATGTTTTAGAAGTACTGGGCAAGTGAAGTGTAGTTGTCACAGCACAGAGGTATGGACTTGGACACACCATTGGGCCTCGTATAGTTCCCAGCATTGGCTTAATGATGTGTGCAAACTAAGTTAAACATTTTGAAGTCTTGAATCTCACACACATATATATTTATAAACACACACACACACCCCGTCACAGCAGTCCCAAGGGAAGAGAGCCGAGGAAAGGGAAGAGCCATCTATAGGAAATCGGATGAAATATTTAAGCACAGTGTCACCACGTGTTTCGATCTCCTCTAGCTAAGCTGGAAGCCTGTACAAGCAAGTGACTGATTAGCTCCTAGCTGAGGGGCAGCAGTGCTCAGTAGAAGGATTGCTCTGACAAGTGATGTTAACAGGGAGCTCACCAGAGACCCCCCAGAGCGTAACGCTAGCCTACTTGAGGGGATTTAATGAGAGACAGGTGCCAGATGCTGCCTCTGGCTCTTTTTATTTACCTGGAGCCTAGGCAAGTCACAAACAAAGTGAGTTTTGCTTTCTATGGACAGAACACCCTCCCTCCTGAATTGTTTGTTTACTCTTTCCAAAAATACAAGGACTTGGGTGCAAGCAATGAAGCTACAAAGTAGTAAATGTAAAACAAATTGGGGAAAACATTTCTTTACTCAGAACCTGATTCTATATATCAAGCCTAAAAAATAAATAAATAAATAAACGCCAACTAGTGCGGCCCTAACTGCAATTCTATACAAATTCTGCACACCTTATAGAATCGTGCTTAGCATCGGTATGCGTCGTAATTTTTACACGCATCAAGGGCAGGGTGGTAGGGGCAGTCCACTCCAGGTGCAAATCAAAAAGGGTGCTTTCCCACGCTCACGCTACAGTCTGCAATCTTCGGGCCGCTGGCACTGTCACTGAGCTAAACAAGTTGCCGTTGGTGGCCCAGAAGCTTTCCCTTTGATGCAGTGTCCTGCCTATGTGAGGACAGGAAGTTGAAGCAGGGGGAAAGCTTCCAGGGCCAACAAAGTATTTAGCTTGCTGCAGTTTGTAAGGGGGTGGGGGGAGAAAAAGATGTACCGGATCCCAGAGAGGAGGAAGAAGGGAATCTGAGAATCTCAGAGAGAGCGAGACCAGAAGGCTTTGAGCATGCGCAAATGCTCAAAGCCCAGTCCAGCCCGGCACAGGGAAGAGGGAGGATCTCCCTCGCACCGCCCAGCCCAGCCCAGCCTAGGCGAGGGAGGATCTTCGGGCACTGGCACTGGCACGTCCTGTGAATTGGTGCAGGTGCCGGTGCCCAATCGGGGTAAGCGATGTCTTTGCGGTGCTGGGGGGAATGTAGGATCGTGGGGGGGGGGGGGGGGGGGGGGGATGCCGTTCGCAGGGCCAGAAGAGGGAATAAGCGGGGGTGGCGGGAGGAGGTTTTAGCAGCATGCGTGGGATACGCGTGTGCGTGCTATATAGAATTTTTTTACATAAATGCGTTGTTTCCGCGCGCTATACGCTGTAGCGTGGCCGGTCCTCAGAGCTTGCAGTAACCGGCTCACGCTAGCAATATTCTCCTCCAGCGTGCTTCCTCAAGAAGGAGGAAGTCCCTGTTGTACATAAACTTATGTGAAAAAACAGGATGGCCTCACACAAGTAAGTAATGAATAACAAAAGTCAAATTTATTGTTCAATTCACAAATCAAAGTAAAATGCATCCAAAGAAAAATGTATTCAAAGAAAAAGGTCTTTGGCAAAAACATACCACATAATATGAAAGAAACCAGCCTGGTCTGGATCATGTTCCAAAGTTCCCTAGCAATGTCCCAGGTGGAATAAAGTCCCTTAATAGTCTTTAACTCCTCCAGAGTCTTATTGGTAATTGGCAAACTCTGTATGCTACACTGCACTGCACAGCCTCAGCAAATGCAGCAACAAACATTGGCAGATTTGTCAAAGGGTTCTGTGGCATCCAAAAGAAAAATAAACTCCCAAACTATTCACCAGCACACAGTGTAAATCCTGTCTCAAAACTTCCAGGATATTCACACCTGCTTGCTGAAGTTTTGTTCCACAGCAGCTCTTGATAAGCAAGAGAAAAAAAAACTCACAACAGCAAAACCCTTGACTAGTATATCTTTCATTCATTAGCAGACTTCCAGCAAATCCTCAGGTTCAACAGAAAAGGAAACATTTAACAAAACTCAGCACACAAAAAAAAAACAATTCCAAATTAATCAGTTTCCATTTCTTCACCCATTCCCACCTCAGGTAAAGTGCTGTACTCCATAGCTTCACCTTCAGGATTTACCAAGCTTGTATTCTCTAGTTCAGTGTCCAACATCTCAATGTCCCTTGGCTCAGGGGGACTAGGAGACTCCTTCCACATGAGAGCCTCTCCTCTGTCTCCCTTCCTCTTGGTCAGCCAGCCCTCTAAATGCTGCCAAGCTGCTGTACCACGCCCAGCCCTACTCCGGGGCTGAACTTCCTTCAGCTGTGTTTTCCTTCTCCCCTGCTTAGCCAGCTTGACACAAAATGGCGGATTTAAAGAGCCCTTACCAGTTTTCATCAGGCTGTGTTCTGCCTCAGGTTTAAGCACAGCCTGTGCTTCCTGATCTTGCTCTTGTCTATCAGGGATAACATGGTTGGCCCGGACTAGTTTCAGGGAGTGATTTTTGTGACTCTTCCCTGGCACAAGGCCGGCATTGGACTCGGGCTTGTGACATACCCTCCCCCTTAAACCATGACCACCCGGGCATGGTCTAACTTCCTCCGGGTTCTCCTGCAAACGGGAAAGCCTAATAGCGATTACGGGCCTTACCGCCCTTCTTGCCTGTCTGAACTGGAGGTGGCTCAGGGTCCCTGAAGTCATCGGGCCATCGCAAAACCGGCCCGCCATACTTGGCTTCTAAGCTCTTGGCCTCTTCCTCTTCCTCAGTTGCCATATCGGTGACTTGTTGGGCTAAGGCAGTCATAACTTCAGCCATACTACCCAATTCTTCGTCCCGTATTTTATTAACCTGACCTTGAATGTCTGCCATACCCTTTTCCAATCCCTTTAAGGAGTTCTGTATCAGGCTAACCTGTTGTTTCTGTTGTTCCACCTGCTCTTTAGGGATGTGATTCTGCTTTGACCACTTATCAGACTCCTGCTGTTTGTCAGTCAAAGCTTTACATACCGTTTCAAGGTCTTTTATATTCTGGACAACCTTTTGTTGTTGGGACAAATTACTAGCAAGCTGTATCCTAACCTGCTGTACCTGGTCATCCATATGAGTCACTAAACTCTGGAGTTTCTTAGACTCTTGCTGACATTGTTCTACAATATCTCCTGTAAGCTTTTTAGACCAACCTTCAGGGGGTTCCTGGGTAGGAGTGTCATGGCCTTCCCTCTGTTTGCTTATCAGAATTGACCACTGATGTTGAGCTGCTTCCAGCTCTTTCTTCCACTCCTCCCTTTGTTGGGCGCTTATCTGCTGTAAGTCCCCTTTCAGCGTCTTAATATCTTCCCGCAGAGCCCCTAGGTTTTCTCCCTGAGTGTCAGCACTCTTCTGGGTTCCTTCCGGGGAAGTGCACTGAATCTCAGCCCCCTCTGTGTTCCCTGTAGAGCCAAACCCTTTTTGACCCCTCTTTGTGTCGCGGAGATGGGTCCAACGTTCCAACTTTGCGTGCCAAATGCGCTCACATATCATTTGGGCAATACGTTGTCCAGGCTTAACGCTATAGTCTGCGTTCCCTTGGTTGACTAATACAACCCCTAGGTTACCCCGAAAATCAGGATCCACTACTCCTGCAGCTACATCAATGGCATGTTCTAGGGCCAAACCTGATCGTGGGGCTATCCTAAGATAGGACCCAGGCGGCATAGACACCTGCAGGTCTGTATGTACCAGGGCTCTACTCTTAGAGGGAATTATCAATTCCTCCGCAGCATACAAATCAAAGCCCGCTGCCCGTGAATAAGCCTGTGTAGGGGCGTGAGCATTATCAGAAAGAGGCACCCACCGAATTACTGGGGTCCATCTTTTCCGATGAGGCCCCCATCCCTGGGACCTGCGCCAGGAGGGACGCCTAAACTGACCACTTTCCTCTGGGATGTGGGCACCTAGCACCTGCTTGGCTACCCCTGTAAGGGAATCATTTTGTTCGTGTTTTCCCCCTCCCGCTAGGTCCTTTACTGGGGTCTGGGTAAGCCAATCCCTCCCTAGAATCACTGGATAAGGAGAGGCGTCTAAGACAGCCACGGATAGATGTCTTCTTACCCCCCCATAATCAACTACAACAGGGTGTAATGGGTACTTCCTAATAACCCCATGTATGCAAACTATGGGCACCTTTTTATCAAACTTTTTACTTTGTTCCTTTCTGAGCAGCTGGTGCCAGAAGGATTGAGACACTACCGACTGTTCAGCCCCCGTGTCTACCAGAGCATTCACTTTTCGTCCTGCTATGGCCACCTGTACTCTATATTCCCCTGAAGTTATATCACAGCCTCCCCGACCTATTACAAAATCTCTTCTTACCCGGCAGTTCCGCTGTATATGGCCCACTTTACCACAGCGGAAACATTTGGGACCCTCCCTACGTGCGGGACCCCCGGGCTCAGGAGTTTTCATCTCCCTAAAGGGTGGTTTTTGGGGAATGGTGTGTCTATTGGTAGGTATAGACTCTTTCCCTACCTCACCTCGGGAAGAAGGAACTACCCTAACTTCCCCTGCAGAACCCCTAGCATCCAAATAAGCCTCAGACACTTCCAAAACTTGCATAAGGCTCTTACATCCTTGCTTTTGCACCCAGCCTCTGAGCTCCTTGGGCATTGATTCGAGGCACTGCTCTTTAATAATTTCAGCAAAGAGTGCCCTAGGGTCAGCTAGGCAAGGTTGTAACCAGCGTTCAGCCATTTTAGTTAGGCGTTGGACAAGGGCCTTAGGTCTTTCATAGTCACCCATTATGGCCGATCTAAATTTCTGCCTATAATGTTCATGTGTGTAGCCTAAGTAGTCTAAAATGTGTGCTTTAACATTTTGGTAGTTGCTGGCTAAATCAGGGTTCAAGGTTTGGAAGGCAGCCAAAGTCTCGCCCGCCAAACATGGTAGCAATCGTGCTGCCCACTGTTCCTGCGGCCAACCAGCGGCATTGGCCGTCCTTTCAAAGGCTGATAAAAAGTCATCAGGTTCATCAGTGGGTGTAATTTTATGTAAGTGCATCCAAGCCAAAGGATTGGCTCCTACCAGCTGTTGGGGTGCTGGATTTAATAGCGGTGCACCCATCATCGGTTGCCTTGGGGCTTGAAGAAACTGTGCAAACAGTCTTGATTGCTCCCCCATTGCAGCCATGAGTTCTTGGTGCTGTGTCTGTGCGCGGTCCTGCGCCTGGTTCCAGCGGTCCTGACTTGTCTGGAAGACCTCCTGCATCTCCTGGATCTGCTTCTGGCGTTCTCCAGCTATCATGGCCAACACCTGCTGCTGCTCCATCTCCAACACCTGAAATGGAATCCAAAAGAAAACAAAACCAAGTGTGGCTCCTTTTAAGTTTTGCCTGACCCTCCTCCCACAGTGTAGCCGACCAGCCTCCCTGAGTGATACTTATTATCCTCAACAGCCCGTTGAATTAGGTACTCTTACCCGCGGTACTGATGAGTCTGCGCACTGTATCACTCTGGTACTCGGGAACACACCGACTCTGGTCTGGATACCACTGCTCTCCAGGATGGGTCTTGCGTCCGACTCCAAGCCTCTCTGAGCTTGGAACTGCTCTCCAAAAGAACTGGAATACTGGCTTCCAAGGTCCCAGCGCAGCTGATTTCCGATTGTCCTGTGGCTTGTTTTCCGGTGTCTGTAAGTCCTTAGTCCACCAGCATAAGTCCACAGCTTCTCAATAATCAGCTCCAACCAAAAATTCAAAAGTAAGTCCAAAAAAAACAATTATTATTTTTTTTTTTTTCAAAAAAAAAAAAATTTTTCAACAACAGGGGGTGCTGTATCCCACTCTGATACCACGCGTAGCGTGGCCGGTCCTCAGAGCTTGCAGTAACCGGCTCACGCTAGCAATATTCTCCTCCAGCGTGCTTCCTCAAGAAGGAGGAAGTCCCTGTTGTACATAAACTTATGTGAAAAAACAGGATGGCCTCACACAAGTAAGTAATGAATAACAAAAGTCAAATTTATTGTTCAATTCACAAATCAAAGTAAAATGCATCCAAAGAAAAATGTATTCAAAGAAAAAGGTCTTTGGCAAAAACATACCACATAATATGAAAGAAACCAGCCTGGTCTGGATCATGTTCCAAAGTTCCCTAGCAATGTCCCAGGTGGAATAAAGTCCCTTAATAGTCTTTAACTCCTCCAGAGTCTTATTGGTAATTGGCAAACTCTGTATGCTACACTGCACTGCACAGCCTCAGCAAATGCAGCAACAAACATTGGCAGATTTGTCAAAGGGTTCTGTGGCATCCAAAAGAAAAATAAACTCCCAAACTATTCACCAGCACACAGTGTAAATCCTGTCTCAAAACTTCCAGGATATTCACACCTGCTTGCTGAAGTTTTGTTCCACAGCAGCTCTTGATAAGCAAGAGAAAAAAAAACTCACAACAGCAAAACCCTTGACTAGTATATCTTTCATTCATTAGCAGACTTCCAGCAAATCCTCAGGTTCAACAGAAAAGGAAACATTTAACAAAACTCAGCACACAAAAAAAAAACAATTCCAAATTAATCAGTTTCCATTTCTTCACCCATTCCCACCTCAGGTAAAGTGCTGTACTCCATAGCTTCACCTTCAGGATTTACCAAGCTTGTATTCTCTAGTTCAGTGTCCAACATCTCAATGTCCCTTGGCTCAGGGGGACTAGGAGACTCCTTCCACATGAGAGCCTCTCCTCTGTCTCCCTTCCTCTTGGTCAGCCAGCCCTCTAAATGCTGCCAAGCTGCTGTACCACGCCCAGCCCTACTCCGGGGCTGAACTTCCTTCAGCTGTGTTTTCCTTCTCCCCTGCTTAGCCAGCTTGACACAAAATGGCGGATTTAAAGAGCCCTTACCAGTTTTCATCAGGCTGTGTTCTGCCTCAGGTTTAAGCACAGCCTGTGCTTCCTGATCTTGCTCTTGTCTATCAGGGATAACATGGTTGGCCCGGACTAGTTTCAGGGAGTGATTTTTGTGACTCTTCCCTGGCACAAGGCCGGCATTGGACTCGGGCTTGTGACAACGCGTATGCGTGTTATACACGTATGCGCGTTATATGCGTGAAAATACGGTAATAGATTGTTCCAATCAATTTGTGCTGGTGGTGACACACTGAGATAATTTTCAAACAAATAACGTTAGATCCTTTTGCATGAATTCTTCTTTTTTTGTTTTGGACCCCTTCCTAACCACTTTAAAACAGTCAAATTTGGAAGTTTGTGATTGTCTTAGCATGCAATTATGGTGGCATCTCATTATCATTTCAGGAATATATCCTCAAGAAACCAACTTTAGACCTTGAGGTTCCAAACAGTTACCACTCTATTTCAAATTTACTTTTTGTGGTGAAGGTAGGGTTACCAGATATCCGGATTTACCTGGATATGTTCCCTTTTTAAAGGACTGACCGGGCGTCTGGACGGCTTTTCAAAACCCGGAACTTTGTCCTGGTTTTGAAAAACTGTTGGGATTGGGACCAAATCTGGAGTGCATATGTTAACTGCCACTGAATATCCCTTCTTAGGTGGCCAGAAGCAATTTAAGCAGATAGGAGAGCTTTCTACACACTTAAATCGCTCTGAATGTCAACCACAGGATGGAAAGGAGAGAGCATAGACAGTGGATGGAAGGGGCAGAGAAAGAAAACAGAAGGATGGAAGGGAGAGAGAGGGCAGGCACTGGATAGAAGAAAAGAGTGAAAAGAAGAAACCAGAGACAACAAAGGTAGAAACTTTTTTTTTTCCTTTTTTTTTGTTTTAGGATAAAGTAGTACTGCAGGTGTGTTGATAAATGTTTATAAATAGAAAATGGAAATAAGGTGATCTTTTTATTGGATTAATTTTAATACATTTTTGACTAAATTTCAGAGACCAAAATCCCCTTGCTCAGATCAGGACAGGATATTGTTAGTCGGTGATATAGTAAGTGTGTGGGGGGGGCAGACCACCCTGGTGCCATCTTGTTGGGGGGTACCATCACCTCTCTGACCCCTCCCCCAACATGCCATGCTCGCTCCCTCCCTTCCTTCCTCCTGGACCTCTTTAAATCTTCGCCAGTATGAGCAACTTCTTCGGCCTGCTACTCGCACCAGCCTGACTCCCCACTGAAATCACATCCTGGTCGCGAGGCCAGGAAGTGATGTCAGAGGGAGAGCCAACGTCAGCACAAGCAGTAGGCTGGAGAAGCTGCTCATGCCAGAGAAGATTTAAAGAGGTACAGAAGGAAGGAAGGGTATGAGTGTGGTATGGGGGCAGGAAAGAAGCAATGAGGTGGAGAGGAGGGCACTTCCTTATTACGCCACTGTTGTCCTTATACTATTCTGACCTGAGGACTGAGAATTTGGCCCCTGAAAGCTAATTTTAAAACATATTAGTTCAATGAAATGGTATTATCTTACTTTCAATTTTTTCTTTTCTTTTTATTTGTTAATTTGTAAAATAGTGATTGTTATTTGTCATTTTTTCCAATTTACATCTCCTATCTTAATCTTTATATTATGCACGGTATTAGGAGACAAAAACAAAACAAAAACTGCAGATAATGTACAAGATGCAGGCACTGTTTATTGCAACATTAGTGGTATAAATCTTTATTACCAACCAAGGGACCTGACACGGTCCGTGTTTCGGACAACACGCCTTCCTCAGGGGTCCGTGGTAAATAAGGTATTGAAACAAACAGCAGTAAATGGAATAAACAAGTGCCGCTTAGACTCCAATGCCGAGTGCAAAAATGTGTCGCATCGGAGTCTAAGCGGCACTTGTTTATTCCATTTACTGCTGTTTGTTTCAATACCTTATTTACCACGGACCCCTGAGGAAGGCGTGTTGTCCGAAACACGGACCGTGTCAGGTCCCTTGGTTGGTAATAAGGATTTATACCACTAATGTTGCAATAAACAGTGCCTGCATCTTGTACATTATCTGCAGTTTTGTTTTGTTTATGTGTGTATGAAAAAGACATGGTTTTCTGTGCAGGATAGATCTGTACTAATTTGCCTTGTTTAGTTGTGCAATGGGTGCATTGATGTTCTAGTGCTCATTGCAGTGTTTAAGATGCTGCCTTTTCCTAGTTATACCCTTGTTGTGTGACTCATGGATTATTATTTAAAATCATTCCAGCCGTTGCGTGAATCCCTGATGCAGCGGTGTGGAAAGAGCCCTTCAAAACACTGACAGCGTCAGAGTGGAAAGAAAAACAAAGTACAAAGTACTCAGCGCTAGCAACGGTTCCATTCGAGATAAGAATGCAAAAAATCTCGTAGCAGAAGATGTTCTTTAAGATAAGTAATAAGGATCTACATGGTTTAAGATAAGCTGTTTAAAAGAAACTTTGCATCACACTGTCGATTCCTTGAAATAATTTGGTTGGTGTGGAAATATAGTTTTACAGAACGTGAATCAATTTAGACTTTTAAAGTCAGAAAGATCAATACCTATGCAAAGAAGAATTATCTTTGTTATTTTTAAATTAATTGATTGAAGAAATATAATTTAATTTTAAAAAAAGTTAGGAAGGAGGGTGGAAGCCCATGATGTTAACAGGAGTGAAAATGAAAGTCTCTCTATGAGAGAACCCACAATGGGTACAAGGCTCCAGACTCTGAGGCATACCACCCCATAAGAAAAATCTATATGTAATGAAACATATTTAGATATATTTGGGAGAAAGTACAACAAAACCATACCAATTATTTCTTACACTATTGGTTTTCCTTTTAGAGATTTAAGTTGATGATACTTTGAAAACCATAAATTTTTGTTCTATATAGAAATTGATGACATAGCATAATTGCTTTATATTGGATTCTAAATACAACTGGTAGCCAATGCAGTTGTCAGAGATATGGGGTAATATGCTCATATCTTGGCGTTCCAGTTATCAATCTGGCTGCGGCATTCTGGATCACCTGCAATGCCCTGTACCTGGTTTTAGTTATTCCCAGGTACAGGACATCGCAGTACTTCAGCCGCGACAAAATCATCGCTTGTACAACAGCACGAAAGTCAACTGGTGACAGCATTGGTTTTAAACGATACAATAAATGGATCTGTGCAAAGCATACTTGTACTGTCTTTACCACTTGACAAATCATTGTAAGTCCTGTGTCCAGTTTTGCTCCCAGGACTGTCATTGACTCCCTCACCAACAATACCTCATCTATCACTTTTAATGTTATTGGCCAATTGACCCGGTCAGATTTACCCACAAACATTACCTCGGTCTTTTCTACATTCAGTCTCAAGCCTTGCCTTTCCATCCTACTACCTACTCTATAGGCAAATATCGCTCATGCATATTTATTAGAGATATCTTGAAAACCTGACTAGCTGGGGGTCCCCCAGGATAGGTTTATGAACCACTGGCATAGAATGTTGCTACTATTTGGGTTTCTGCCAGATACTTGTGACCTGGATGGCCACTGTTGGAAACAGGAAACTGGGCTTAGATGGACAATTGGTCTGACCCAGTATGGCTATTCTTATGTTTTTATGCTACATTCTAAGTCATTTGGCTCCATGAATAGAAAAGTCAGTGCTTGAGACAAGTAATCTCACCTAACAGTCGAGAAAACATCAAAGCATGAAATGTAGAATGTAGGGCATAATGCAACCTGTAGAGGGTCCTTATTATGTGGACTGAAGTTGTGGTTTTAATATAGTTCATCAAGATGGTACTTCTTGGATTTTAACCAGGTGATCCAGTGCGTATGGATGTCATTCCTGTGTCTAATGAAATGTTCATAGCTTCTAGCAAGGTGGATAAGGTCAGTTCAAATTATAATTAGAATGGCACATTACATTAGCAATAAGACTACATAGGCAGTAATAGAGCACCCGCTGCTGAAGAGTTTAGTTAATAATATTAGTTGCCTTAGTAAAATGCTTCAATGCACAAATTAAATATAACTCCAATCTTTTAGGTTACAATAATGTAGAGAAAAGTGAAAATAGAAAGTATGTGGATATTAGTGTAAATGAATCCCAACTCTAGGTGAAGGTATTTGCCAACCCTACTCTACAAAAATATATGCATGGCTTTGTAGGAGCAATAATCATATATTAATTTATTTTGTAAACAATTATATCTCACCTATAGTCTATATGGCCCTACAAATGTTGGATAATACTAAGAGTACTCTATAAAAATGTACAAGGGGTCGCTGAAAAGTTCTCAGCCCAGCCAAGAAGAGAATGATGTGGAGCCATGAAACTTACAAGTTATTCCATACTTTTCTTGACACTTTTGGTTGGGCTGAGAACTTTTCAGCTGCCCCTTGTATTGTGATGCCATAATGCCTCATTTTACCAACGCCTAAGAGGCAACCTTATTGGTGATGTCACAATGACTTGGTTTCCCTATACTTGTGCCCATTTACTAGATGCATTTGCCTCAAGATCGGTCCTTATCTTTTAAGGCCCACACAGATTTTCTGGTTAAGAGATGTTTTATTGTCGTCTGGAAAATACGTACTATTAGAAAATATTTTGATTTTATATCATTTAAAATCCTGGTTCAATCTTCAGTCCTTTCAATAATGGATTATTGTAATGTTATTTATCTGGGATCATATAAAATAACTACTAGCCGACTAAAAATCATACAAAATATAGATATTCGTTTGGTTTTTAATCTAAAAAAACATGATCATATCAGTGTATATTATCAAAAGCTTCACTGGCAACCATTTCAGGCTAAAGTGCTATTTAAATTTGGATGCATTTGTTTTAAAGTTTTATTTGGCTTACCTTGTTTCTCATTTAAGGTTTTTTATTTCTAAGAAAAATATTCGTAGATTTGGTTGGTTTTATTTTCCTTCAGCAAATGCATGTCATTACAAAAAGTTTTGGATAGGACCTTAGCATTCCAAGCAGGATTAATGCATTCATGTTTGAATCTTCTTGTTTCTCCATTTCTTACTTAATATCAATTTCAAAAAGATCTTAAAACCCACTTATTTAAACAATATAATATACATTATTGATTTTTATATTATCATGTAGTTATAATGTACTTTTAATCTTTTAATCTATACTTATTTTAGTTTATATTGTGTTTTCCTTATTCATTAGTATTAATGCTTGTATTAGTTATGTAGAATTTTATTATGTATGATGTTATTATTATACTAGTGTTTAAGCCCGTTACATTAATGGGTGCTAGAGTAGATGTCTGTCTGTCTGGGTTTTTTTCTTGCTTTGTCTCTCCTTGGATGCTGTCTGTCTGTCTGTCATTCTTTCTGTCTGTGTCTCTCCCTGGCCCCCTGTCTGTCTGTCTGTCTGTCTTTCTTTCTGTCTCTGTCTTCCTGGCCCCCTGCCTGCCTGTATTTCTCTGTTGCGCCATGCTTGCCTGTCTCTCTGTGGCCCCCTTCCTATGTCCATAGTGTCCTCAGTGCCTCCTTCCCATGTCCTTAGTACCCTTTCCTACGTCCTTAGTGCCCCCAGTGTCTCCTTCCCATGTCCTTAGTGCCCCCAATGCCTCTGTCCTGTGTCCTTAGTGCCCTCAGTTCCCCTTCCTATGTCCATAGTGCACCCAGTGCCTCATTCCTACGTCCCCCTCACTGCCTTCCAGACTTTGTCCCACCACCACCCCCTGAAGCAAGCCTGCCTGCCTCCCTCCCTCCCATCCCCCTTGAGCAGCATCTTTCCATTTCTACCCCCCCATCCCCCGTACAGTACAACCCGGCATTTTTCTATCCCTCCCTCCTTTCCATCCCCCTGTGCAGTAGAACCGTTCAGCAGCATGTTTCCATCTACCCCTCCCCCCACCACTACTGCCGCCGTGCAGCAGACCCCACTGGCCCTCCCATCCGACCCTCCCACCGCAAGACGACCTACAAACATCCTGGCTCCAGCAGCATCCGCAGCACTCTAAACACGCTGCTTCACGGCCTTCTACTGCCCGTAATTTCCTCTGCTGCGTCTCTGTCTCGATGTCATCAGGGACGCGGCAGAGGAAATCAGGGCAGTAGAAGGCCGCAAAGCAGCGTGTTTAGAGTACTGCAGACGCTGCTGGAGTCGGAAAGTTTGTGGTCGTCTCGCGGTGGGAGGGTTGGATGAGAGGGTCAACGGGGGTTTGGGCATGCCAAGGAGGGTTGCGCCGGAGGGGGGGAGCGACAACGACGAACTGCCTTATAGTGAGTGCTGCCTTACAGTGAGTGAGGGGGGTGCCGCTGCCGCAGCTTTTAACTTAAAAATAAACTTCGGCCGGGTGTGAAGTGTAAGGGAGCTGGCAAGACCGCACATCACCTTGGGGTCTGCGAGAGAGGGACCGTTGTATGCACGCATGCGCACTCCTACCAGCCACGGCCCTACAGATCACGGATCAGGGATCACGGATCACGCAGGTAAGAGTGCGCATGCGCGCTTAGCGTTTTATTATAGTAGATTGTATGTTGAGTACCTATTGTGTAAACTGCTATGAACTGCTGGTTAGGCGATATATAGAAATAAAATTATTATTATTATTATTATTATCATTATCATTGAAATGAAAAGTGTCGAAAGAAGTGTGGAATAATTTGTAAGTTTCATGGCTCCACATCATTCTCTTCTTGGATGGGCTGAGAACTTTTCAGCGGCCCCTCGTATACAATATATGGTGAGAAATCAACTCAGAATTCAATAGGTTCAGTTCATGTAGATATGTAGGTCTATGGAACACACATGTGGCACTTATTTGAATTGAATTTTAATTGCCAAACATTAAACCTTTTGTCTAACTTTTGCAGATCCTTTTTTATGTTTTCCACTCCCTCCAAGGTGTCAACACTATTACAAATCTTAGTATCATATGCACAAAGACTGATATATTGTTAGGAATAGTAGGCACATGGGTGACATATACAGTAGATCTAATCGCTTTAAATATCACAAATAGTATGCTTATATATTCGAGCTATTGATCTGTACTGGGGAAAAAATGATATACCATAACCAGTAATAAATGAGACTCAAAGACTCATCAAGCATAGACCGGCAGCTAGCACCACACATCTGTGCTTTCATGGAGTACAGTTAACTATCATTGGCTCAAAGACACCAGAAAAAAAGAGCAGCACAGACAAAAACCAATCAGGCAAAAAAGGCATATAGATCTGCCATGTCATAATCATAGGACTCAGCAGCGAAGAGGTCTTTTTACCAATTTATTCCTTTGGTTGATCTTTTTCTCTCCCAGTGCTGCATGCATCCACTGCAGCAAATTTGTTCATTGACTATTTCTTCAAAAACCAGGAAATGATTGATTCAGTGAGATCTCCACTTTTTCTTCTATGTTCTCTTGTAAGGAAGTAGGACTAAAGGTCAGCTGATCTGAGGGTCCGTGGAGAAGAGTAAGGGATGATAAGTTTATCAAGAAAAGCAGGTAAATGCATTAGTTTGATTTTAAAAGCTAGTAGTAGGATTTTTTATGTGGTGCGATGTGAGATGGGTAGCCAATGTGCTTCTCGCAGAAGAGGAGCGATATGGCCCTATTTTCCTGCCTTATATATGAGTTTGATTGCCGTGTTTTGAATAAGCTGCAGGCGACATGATTCCTTTTGGGAGATCCCATTATAGAGAGAGTTGCAATAGTCTAGAGAAATGACCAATGAGTGAATCAGAGTTGTGATAGCAGCAGTTTCGAGGATAGATGTTAAGGAGCGGATTAGACTAAGTTTGTAGAAGCAACTTTTTATGACGGAGCTTATCTGATCGTGATAAGTTAAATCTTTGCCTAAGATGACTCCAAGCAATTTTATTTTAGATTCCATTTGTATTGGACAGGATTTGATGGCAATTTATCTGTTTATGGTTTCGCTGTTTCTGATTATGTTGAGAGAAAGTTTGTTTTTATGGCGCCAGTTACTGATTTTATCCAGTTTAGAGTTTATTTCCTGTATGTCACGAATATCGGCGGGATCAATGGGATGAAGAAGTTGAATATCGTCTGCATATGTAAAGATTGTGAATCCAATAGACTGGGCCAAAGTAAGAAGAGGGTCTAGAAAAATATTGAATAGTAAAGGGGATAGAATTGAGCCTTGAGGAATGCCATAAGTTTGAGTAATAAGTGATGAAGTTGTTTCTTTTGAGAAGACTTTGAAATTACGGTCTTCAAAGTAAGTAGTAAACCACAGGAGAGCGGAGCCTGTGATACCACATTTTTGAGACGATTGAGGAGGAGATGATGAGCAACGGTGTCGAAAGCTGCTGACAAAGTCTAAAGAGATTAGAAGAATAGACTGCCTATGCCTGAATACTCAAGGGAGATACAAATTCAGCCTGTCTATACCTAGGTTAGCCATTATAAGCATTTGCAGGAGCAAGGAATCAGAGGTCAGGGCAAGTCCCAGGTCCAAAACCCAGTGCTGACTTGCTATAGTGAGAGCGTGTGGAGAACTTTCTGACCCCATGGCCCTATGGAGTCTCATTAAGAGGAGTGAGGGAATCTTAGGTTGGGGAGCACTACCATCCAGGTAGCCTATATACCATACCTATGGGAACCTACATCTATGTCAGAGGATAGTAATTATTAAGAACTTTGCACATAGAATAAGGTTACCAAACTTCCACAGCAAAGGTATTGTGTTTAAGAAGAAAATCTTTTATAATTTACTAGTCTTATAGCCCGTTACATTAACGGGTGCTAGAATATATGTGTGTGTGTCTGTCTTTATTTCTTTCTCTCTCTCTCCTTAGCCACTTTCTTTCTTTCTGTCTTTCTTTTTCCTTGGCTGTCCATCACCACCCCTTGCCTGCTCCCCCTGTCCATTCTCCCTTCCTTTTACCTCCCCTGTGTCCACCACCACCCCTTCACTGCTCTCCTTATGCAGCAGCAGCCCTTCTCCCTTTGTTTTACCTCCCCTCTGTCCAGCAGCACCTCTTTCCTTCTCCCCCTGTCCAACATTAGGCCTCCGTTCCTTTTTCTTCAGCCCCCCTGTCCATCAGTACCTCTTTCCTTCCTTTTTCTCCCCCCTCCTTCTTATCCCTATGATACTCTTACCTTGCTCTGCCCCTGATCAGAGGTTCCCAACAGCCGCCCAGTTGCACCCATTGGAAAAGTTCCCTCTGCCGCATCCCGCATTCCGCACCCCTCCTGACGCAACTCCCGCTGTCTTTCTTTCTGTCTGTCTCTGTCCCTGGTCCCCTTTGTCTTTCTGTGTATGTCCCTGCCCCTGTGTCTTTCTTCTTTTCTTTCTGTCTCCCTTCCTCCCTCTGTCTGTCTGTCCAAAGCAGTATTCCCTCCCCCTCCATTTCCCACCCCCCACACCAGTTCCCTGTACAGCAGCATTAGCGTTTCCTCTACCCCCCTTTCCCTTCCCGCAGGCCCGATTACACATGGCGATTCAAGCAGCGTGTGTAGCAGTCTTCACACGCTGCTTCGGGTCCTTCTACTGCCCTGATTTACTCTGGCACGTCCCTGATGACATCATCAGAGACGCGGCAGAGCAAATCAGGGCAGTAGAATGCCCCGAAGCAGCATGTGAAGACTGCTGCAAACGCTGCTTGAATCGCCGGGTAGGTAGTTGGGCCCGCGGGAAGGGAAGGGGGCGGCGGCAAAGGACTCGGGTCAGTTTAAGAGCCGGGACAGAAAGTTGCTGGGCTCCTCGGTGGGGGCGCTGAGCGGCGGCGATCCCTCTCCTCAGAGACCCCCCCCGCCTGCTCGCCCCCTGGAGGAACAGAGATCGGCGGCTGGCTGCGGTCCCGGCTTGTGGAGGCATCGGCGGCTGGTGACGTAAGCGCATGCGCACTCCTACCTAAGGTGCCCTACATCTCACGGAAAACGGACGCACGCAGGTGGGAGTGCGCGTGCGCGGCCTAGCATTTTATTATATTAGATATTTTGCATATCCTACAATTTTATGAGGATTACAAATTATTCAGGTACTCAAGCATTTTTCCTTAACTGTCCCGGCGGGCTCCCACTTTATCTAATGTACCTGGGGCAATGGGGATTAAGTGACTTGCCCAGGGTCACAAGGAGCAGTGCGGGATTCAAACCCACAACCTCAGGGAGCCGAGGCAGTAGCTCTAACCACTACACCACACACTCCCATCTAATATGAACTGTGCTAATTTACACAGGGTAGGATGATGGGAATCAGTTGATGACATTCTAACTTTTATATTGTAAAATCTTTTTGGAGGGGAGGAGAGAAGAAAGGAGGTCCTGTGTAAATAAGTTGCTACTGTTCCTGATCCCACAACCTCTGGATGTGGAGGCAGCAGCTCTACCCCTAGGCCACTTCTCACCTCGCTTGCAACTCAAAAGGGGGCATGGCCAGGGGAGGGGCATGTGTGGGTTAGGAACATTCACAAAATTTAGGTGTAATGTTATAGATTTGCCAAGTCCTCACTCCCAAAGTTGAGGCTGGTAATCAGCTCTAGGTGCTTTTCTATAGAGGGAGTGCGCTCCAGATTTTCCTGGCACCTAATGTTTGGTCAACTAATTTTTATTTAAGTATTTATATAACACTTATAATCTAAGTGGTTTACATTCAGATACTTAAATATTTGTCCCTATCTGTCTTGGTGGTCTCACACTCTATCTAATGCACCTGGGGCAATGGGGGATTAAGTGACTTGCCCAGGGTCACAAGGAGCAGCATGGGATTTGAACCCACAACCTCAGGGTGCTGAAGCTGTAGCTCTAACCACACACAAATGTTCACCAGTCTGCAATAAGAACAGTTTTTATTCCAGATGTAGTTACATAGGGGAGACTCGACACAGCCGTGTTTCAGCAACTAAGCCTGCATCAGGAGTCAATGTCAGCCTTAAACAAATAAAGAATATAAATAATTTAAAAATACAAAAAGATTAAAATAAATAAATAAATACAAACCTAAATAAAATGCTTCTAAAGAGCATAATAATAAAAGATAGTGGATTCAATGGGCATATCAGAGCAACAAGAGATGGACTGAATTAACATATTAACAAATATATTCAATAAATATTTGAAACTTGACAGGGTATTTCTCTTTTTTAATTTCATCTAATGTTTGGTACCATTTACTGAATCTGGCCCTATATGTTTTCAGTTTATATCAGTAAGCACTATTGTTAACTATTATGCATTATGAATGCCTCTGGTTTGTCTACCATTATTTCTGAACTGGATTAATAAGTTTTCTACAAACGGCGAACAACTGCAGGCAAAAATGAAAGAGAAGCGCATGGGGGAAAAGGGTCTGTGAAAACGGAGATTGGAAATGGAACTTGCTCCCATAAGTTAGAAACCTTCATCTAACTGTTTACCGGAGTATAATTCTGTAAGAAAGATTATAAAATTTGACTTGGTGAGAGAGAAAAAAGAGAGCCGACACAGAAGATGGAGAATAAATGGCGCATAATAATAACAATTTATATTTCTAGATCACCATTCCAGTTTTAACTGAATTATATTAGGACTTCTTAAATCAGGGGTGGCCATTGGTAAACTGGCATGTTGCAAGCTGCAAACAACTCTGATTAGCAGAAACGGAGCTGAAATGGAAAGCGTAGCCACATATACACGTGTGATCCAAAGGTTTCATTTCTTTCTCTCTCTTTTTTATTTAAAGTAATTTCTATACAGAAATTGGTCATCAGAGGACCGGGAGTTGAAATGAAGCCTGTGCTGTCTGTTGTAAGCAAATATATGAACAGAGGCAGGTGAGCTCATCTGCCCAGCAGCTACAAGCTGCAGTCCGTACATTCCAATAAGAAAGGTGTATTGCATGCTATCAGTAGGCAAAGAGAGATTTTCTTCCAAATAGAATTGTTTTCTCTTGAGATCCTGTACAAAACAAACAAACAAAAACCTTACAAAAAAAATCTATTTGAATTTAATCATATATGGGTTTTTTTTATTTCTTCTAAAACAAATTCTCAGTGCATTACAAATACAGAATTCCCCGCCTCGATAATCTCACTCTATTATTGAAGAAACTCTGCTGTCGGGTCCCATTACATCAAAAAAGAAAGAGAGAGAGAGAGAAAAGAATGGTTACAAATGAACCTTAAGGCTCACGGTTTGAAGATTCATCACCCAAGCACAGTTCTGAGTATCATGCTTCGAGAGCTGTTCATGTTTTGTGTAACACAGATGGTACAAATGGAAATGTGCTTTTTTAAATTTAATTTCTTTTAGTTGAAGAAATAATCAAATCAAGATGCCCAAAGGAATTATATGCTTAATCGTACCTCTGGGATGGTCAGGAGCAGGGATTCTGCCTTGCTTTGATACCTTTTGAAGCTTAAAAATGTAGATTGCTCCCACATTTTCCGGTTCAGAAATCCAGCCAACTCTGCAGTCTTACTGGCTTTATCGAGGACTGCAGTATTCTTGTCTGGACTGCAGTTATATTTGTATAGGGAAGACCTGTTTATGAGATTAATTGGAAACAATCCTCAAATTATAACAAAAGGTGATCCAGTATCTCTAACTCAGCATCTGTACTCTATATAACTTTTTCCACCCTATTACTATCTGTTGGAAGAAGCACATATATTTTAGAAAAAGCCATTTAAAATTGCCAGGAGTACTAGGTTTTTGGTGTTTTGTTATTGGTTACTGGATCAGACAATTGATCAGTTATCAATCTGTGATTGTTTCATTGTCACTACATCACTGTGAAAGCCTACGTTATTGTTGGAATAATAATATCAACAAAATATATTACATAGCATGTTATGGCCTATTTTAACATGCACGGTACAATTTTACTGACCTATATCACCGCTTTTGTTTCATCTCACACCTTGACCTTTTGTCTGCCCCTATCTACTTTAAGTCATCTGTGTCACCTGGTTGTCTTGCTGTATTTTTTCCTATTGCTTTTGCGTACCAATTACCCAGTTACCAGTTACCTTCAGCCCTTCATGAATGCCAGCTACAAATATGAAGAATGATGGTAGATCCATTTAGAGCAGTGTTTCTCAATTGGATCCTGGAGTACCCCCTTGCCAGTCAGGCTTTCAGGATATCCACAGTAAATATGCATGAAAGAAATTTGTATATAATGGAGGCAGTATATGCAAATCAAATTTAGCCAACTCAAGGCGTCGTGAGGAAAAGATGCCAATCAGCCGTGGGCTATTCTAGATGCACTTTATTGATAGTAGCACTATGTAGACTCGACACTGACAGTGTTTCAGCAATAGTACTTTTATCAATAGTCTATTAAACCACAAAAGATCACATAATACTGTATAATAAATATTGCATAATATTCAATAAAACTAAATAAAACATAACATATGCTAAAATATATGGAAACATACACAAGTCTGTCAAAAAGTAAAAATCAATATAAGAATAGAAAAAATAACAGAAATGAATGATAGTTGACCAAGGAGACCCAAAAAAGTATATGAGTGAAATCTGAAGGTATAAATGAACCACTAGTGTGAAATACTGAAAAAGTGAAATGTGTTGATGATAGATCATATAAATAAAGCTGGACATCCAAAATGTAGCAGTGATAATTAAAAAGATGGCCAGGAAAAATAAGACGCTTCGAAAATCTACTAGCATGGAGGGGCATTTTCGATAGGTCATCTAAGTCTGAAGTTGGATGTTTTGGGCAAGATGTCCACAAAACCAGTAGAAAAAATGTACATTTTCAAAGATGCCTATACATAAGTTTTGGTCCTTAGGATGTCTAACTTTTTTGCCATTTTCAAAAATAAAAATGTCCACTTGAAAAACGCACAAAAGCAAGTTTTGTAGACGTACCCAACTATCTTGGCTGATTGCGGCAGGGGAATTCCCATCAGCTGAGCCAGTTTTGGGGATTCCTGCCAGCTCAGATGATAGGGATTCCCCCTGCCAGGATCAGCTGAACTGTCAGGGAAATTCCTCTTTCCCTCCCTCACAGACATCCGCAGAGAGCCTCCACACTCCACCCTTCCCCCCAACATCTCTTGACACCCCTGACAGCACTGGCAACACTCCCCATCACCCAACACTCTGGACAACACTGGCAACAACCCCCCCCCCCATCACCCAATACTCCCGTACCTTGCATTGCAAAATCAGCAGGAGGGAAGCCCACTCCCTCCTGCCTACAGGGCTGCGTACTGCGAATGATGGGCCATCCCCCTCCCAATGCATCTTCAGATGCAGTGGGAGGGGCCTAAGGCCCTGACTGGCTCAACATCGCAACTTAGGCATGTTTTTGGATGTTTTAAAGTTTTAATTATGTCCCCTAAGTGTCTGAAAAATTGCCGTCTAAGAGTCATTCTACTGGACATCCAAGATTCGATAATACGTCTAAAGTAGACGTCCCATTAATTGTCCCAGAAAACATCCCTAATGATGTCAAAATTTCACCACGGTATTAATAGGATGTTCTCAACGTCCTGCACATCTGTATATAGCCCTGCACGTGGAATGACGTTTTTGTGGGTGTAGTGAGGAGTTTGGTGGCGGAGAGAGGTTGTTCGAGAGAAAAAGCAATAAAGAGACAGAGAATGAGAGTGAGAGAATACTAGTGTCTCACACACTAGTTTGGTGGCGGAGAGAGGTTGTTCGAGAGAAAAAGCAATAAAGAGACAGAGAATGAGAATGAGAGTGAGAGAATACTAGTGTCTCACACACTAGTATTCTCTCACTCTCATTCTCTGTCTCTTTATTGCTTTTTCTCTCGAACAACCTCTCTCCGCCACCAAACTCCTCACTACACCCACAAAAATGTCATTCCACGTGCAGGGCTATATACAGATGTGCAGGACGTTGAGAACATCCTATTAATACCGTGGTGAAATTTTGACATCATTAGGGATGTTTTCTGGGACAATTAATGGGACGTCTACTTTAGACGTATTATCGAATCTTGGATGTCCAGTAGAATGACTCTTAGACGGCAATTTTTCAGACACTTAGGGGACATAATTAAAACTTTAAAACATCCAAAAACATGCCTAAGTTGCGATGTTGAGCCAGTCAGGGCCTTAGGCCCCTCCCACTGCATCTGAAGATGCATTGGGAGGGGGATGGCCCATCATTCGCAGTACGCGGCCCTGTAGGCAGGAGGGAGTGGGCTTCCCTCCTGCTGATTTTGCAATGCAAGGTACGGGAGTATTGGATGATGGGGGGGGGGGGGGGGTTGTTGCCAGTGTTGTCCAGAGTGTTGGGTGATGGGGAGTGTTGCCAGTGCTGTCAGGGGTGTCAAGAGATGTTGGGGGGAAGGGTGGAGTGTGGAGGCTCTCTGCGGATGTCTGTGAGGGAGGGAAAGAGGAATTTCCCTGACAGTTCAGCTGATCCTGGCAGGGGGAATCCCCATCATCTGAGCTGGCAGGAATCCCCAAAACTGGCTCAGCTGATGGGAATTCCCCTGCCGCAATCAGCCAAGATAGTTGGGTACGTCTACAAAACTTGCTTTTGTGCGTTTTTCAAGTGGACATTTTTATTTTTGAAAATGGCAAAAAAGTTAGACATCCTAAGGACCAAAACTTATGTATAGGCATCTTTGAAAATGTACATTTTTTCTACTGGTTTTGTGTGATGGGGGGGGGGGGGTTGTTGCCAGTGTTGTCCAGAGTGTTGGGTGATGGGGAGTGTTGCCAGTGCTGTCAGGGGTGTCAAGAGATGTTGGGGGGAAGGGTGGAGTGTGGAGGCTCTCTGCGGATGTCTGTGAGGGAGGGAAAGAGGAATTTCCCTGACAGTTCAGCTGATCCTGGCAGGGGGAATCCCCATCATCTGAGCTGTGTTTGTGTGAGAGTGAGAATGACAGCTAGAGAGAGTATGAGAGAGAGAGTGAGAGATAGAGGGTGAGAAAGGGTGTGTGAGAGAGAGAGAGTGACCCCCAGAGGGTGTGAGCGAGAGACTGAGAGAGTATATGAGTGAAAGAATGTGTGATGGGGAAAAGGCGGGAGCCAAATTACTCCCCATGGAAGATGTAGGTTCTTGTGGAGCTGTACCTCCATTATAGGAGGCACCTGTTTGAATTTCACCAGTGGAGGTCCCCCTGCAGTGTCCCTGTCAGGGTCTGGAGATTTATCTGGAGCACCCTCCAGAGGTGTCAGCCAGTGACCTCCCCTATCTAAGCCATACACAGGCAGGGCTCATATAATACCTATGGCCTCCTAATATGAGGGGCCCCAATGATGTCAGCCCCCACTAGCTCTTCTGACCTTCCCTGAATGCAGCCTGTCGCTTTTTGTCTAAGTCAGAAAATAAAAAAGAACTATACTATAGATCAGCATCTCGCAAATTTTGTGGAGCTGCGGCTCGAGGCATCTGGAAGTGCGCAGACGTCAACGCGATGACATCATGCGCATGCACGAAGGCCTTCCAGATGGGGGTGCCAGAAGGGAAGGTACACGGAGAGAAGGAGAGGCGCCTCTCTTCCTTCCCAGTGTTTCGCGGCAACCCTGAAATCTCAGGAGGCACACTAGTGTTCCACGGCACACAGTTTGCAATACACTGCTATAAATAAATAAGTAACTAACAAAAAAGAAAAAGATATAGTAAAGACACCTATAGCACATACATATGTAGGTAAAAAAGAGACTTCAGAAACAAATATGCCCACACATCTCAGCACAACAATGTCATGCAAATAGGGATAGTCAGTCATCGGTCTCTGAAAAAAAAAAAAAACAACTCCACAGAACATAAATGTTCAAAAACACCAATCTTCATATAGTTATGCAATGCTATCCTCTTAAAAATAGGAGTACCCAGGGACAAAACTAAAAATCCCCAAAAAGTCCTCAACAGTGCATAACTTATCCAAAGTATACAAACATAGTATAGTAGGGTGAGCGGCACCTGGGGCAGTTCAAAGTGATGACATCACCAGTTACAAAAAAACTGCCAAAATTCAAACATTATAAAAACAAAACTAAAATTCCCTTATCATGAGGGGATGGGAGGCATTTTTGATAGGACGTCTTAGTCCAACTTTGGACATTGCCCACAAAACATCCATAATTGGACTTCCAGAAGGGTCCATTTTTGAAAATGCTGGATGTCCACTTTTTTAAAAAATCTTCTCATTCAGGGGTTTCCAAAGTCCCTCCTTGAGGGCCGCAATCCAGTCGGGTTTTCAGGATTTCTTCAATGAATATACATGAGATCTGTTAGCATACAATGAAAGCATCCCCTAGCATCTTCTTTTTCCAGCTCTCTTCCCTCCTTCCCTCCCATGGGTCCATCTCTCCTCCTCTATCCCCATGGTCCAACATTTTGCTCCCTCTCTTTTCTGTTTTTCTTCTTCCCTTCCCCCCCCCCTTGATGCTGAACAATGGAGGGAAAAAAAGAGATGCTGTATCTCTCTGCCTTCCATCCACAGGCCTAACATTTCTCCCTCCCTCCCTTCTATCCCCAGATCCAATTTCTCTCCCTTTCTCTTCCCAACTGTCCCCATCCTATCTCTCCCCCTGCCTGCCTGCCTCCCTCCCCCAGGTTCGCATTTCTCCCTTTCTTTTCCCAACAGTTCTTCCTTCAAGTATCTCTTTATCTCTTCCTCCACACCATTCCTGGTCCAACTTCTCTCCCTTCAGACCATTGCCTACCATCTCTCTCTCTCTGTCCTTTGTTTCTGGCCCCATTAGCTCTTCCCCCACACCCAAACTGGTACTTCTTTTAATACCCTCTCCCTCTGTACTTAAAAAAACTAACAAACCCAGTCCAGGAGGCTTCCTCAGCCTAGCATTTTTTCCTCCTTCTCTCTGCGCCCATGCATCTCTACCTCACTCCTCCCACCATCATGTCCAATTCTCTCTCTCTCTCTCTCTCCCTCCTCTCTCTGCCCAACATTTCTCCTCTTTCTTCATCTCTCCATGTGCACCATCTCTTTCCCTCTCTCAGACACCCAATTCTCCCTTACTATTCCCTCTCTCACTCCCTCCATTCTTCAATCCTATGGCTCATGCACCCTCCCTCCTTCCTTCATCACTTGTCCAAAGCTTGTTCTCCCTCACTCTCGAGTCCCAACACAACCTACTCCCTCCCTCCCTTCTGTGCCTCTTTCCGGTGGGTATTTACCTTCTGGCTGGCTCACTAGCTGCAATCATTTTTCTGGTGAAAGCTGTGAGCATCAGTGGCTGGCGCCTCATGCGATTCGAGGATGTGCTGGAAGAGTTTATTTTGTGGCCGTCAGTGAACCATACCTGTGCTGGAAGCGTTCCCTTCCTTCTGTGTCTCCTGGCGAGTGTTTATTTTATGACCGGCTCTCTTGCTGCAGTCGTCCGCGGGCAGTGTCGGTTCCTCGCACGCAATTCATGGCTACTTAGGAAGCCTTCTCTCTGACGTCATGATGTCAGAGGGAACGCTTCTGACACAGCCGCAGATTGCGCACAAGGAGCCAACGCTGACTGCATATGACTGCAGCAAGGGAGCCGGCCAAAAAACTACCTGCAACTACCTGCTGGAGGGAGACACTGAAGGGAGGGAAGAAGAAGATGGGCAGCACGAAATTCCTTGTTGGGCTGCATGCAGCCCGTGGGCCGTGGATTGGATACCCCTGGTCTAGGACATCCTGGGAAAGGTTTGATTATAGCTGCAGGGCATCCAAGTCTAAGTCCACCCAAAGCCCACCCATTCCCTGCCCATGGCATGCTCACCAACACACCATTTCTACTCTGGACACACAATGGGTAAGAAGTCCCACTAGATGCCCAGAAAGTCAGTTTTGAAAATGCCCACTTGGACATTTTGACTAGTAAGATGTCCAAGTGCCAGTTTATGCCATCATTTGGACAGCTATCTTTTTTGAAAATGAGCCCCATAGTCTGTAAAAAGCATTCAATTTAATGCCGCTATTCAGACTCGTTGGTAATACAGTATCCCAACTGAATATCCATTTCTGTTCCAATTGCCATATATGTCGCTGTGTGATTCCCCTCCAAATCGAAATATGATCTCTCAACAGCACAAATCCATAAAATCATGGCGAGCTGCCACACAATGAGGGACCAAAGGAGCTGTCATTTTCTTTGACGACACACAACTAGGTATTTGTGAATATATGCCTTCCCCCTCCCCCAATCCTTTCCATGTCATCTCCTTGTTTGAGGTCCTGGGGGTTGCAGATGCAGACAAGAGGTGGGCGCATCACATCTAGGACGTGATGGAACATCTGGCTTGAGCATGGTGACTTCACAATGTAACGTGACGCCTGAGGCGTTGCTGGTAAGAGCTTGAAGAAGAGGATTTAAGGTGCTGGATTATTGAATGAAGCTTCAATCTGCTGGTGAGCCTGATATGGGACATTTCTTCTTCTTTTTTTTGTTTATATGAATATTGATGTTGGTGGTTAGAGAAATGATTTATTTGCCAGTGCTCTTGTAATAGCTGATGTGCGAAACAGGGTCGCTGTCAGGTCTGGCTGATGAAACTTTGTTGGATAATAAGTACTA
This sequence comes from Geotrypetes seraphini, assembly GCF_902459505.1. Lineage (NCBI taxonomy): Eukaryota > Metazoa > Chordata > Amphibia > Gymnophiona > Dermophiidae > Geotrypetes > Geotrypetes seraphini. The sequence goes on from NC_047086.1 coordinate 213,465,599, forward strand.
AACTTGGCTTGCTGATAGTCCAGCATTATTATTTATTTATTTAAAAAGTTTTATTCCACATATCCTACAATTCTATGCGGATTACAAGATAACATACATAATAAAATCACAAAAAACATCACAAATGCAATTAGTATATCAATACAAGAACACGTGAAACATTATCCTACATTTTGAACTTATTTGTATACTTTGGATAAGTTATGTACTGCTGAGGATATTTGGGGAGACTTTTTTTTATTTTTAATTTTGTTCCTGCGTGCTCCTGTGTTTAACTATATGAAGACTGGTGTTTTAAACATTTATGTTCTGTGGAGTATTTTTCAGAGGCCTGTGACTAGCCCTATTTGCATGACATTGTTGTGCTGAGGTGTGTGGGCATATTTGTTTCTGAGGTCTTTTTTTTTCTCCACAGTTTATAAGTATGTGTTGCAGTCAGAGCCGCCATCAGGGCAGTACTACCAGTCCTGCATTCAGGGGCCCGGAGCTGACAGGGGGCCCGGGCTCCCCCAGGGTCCTAGGCAGTGTTCTAAGGCAGAGGCGCCAGTAGCTCGCCAAGGCAAAGTGAGTCGATCACCCAGGACTCACTTTGTCTTGGCAATCTAATCTATCGGGCCGATCAGTCTTCCTCTCCCCGACATCAATTCTGCAGTCGGAGAGGAAATTCGGGCCAGCCAATCGCTACCTGGCTGGGCGGAACTTCCTCTCCAACGGCAGAATTGACGTCGGGGAGAGGAAGACTGATCGGACCGAAGCAGGGAGAGCATGCGTCGGCGTCGGCTTTGGGGCCTGTTATCCATTGGTGGGTCCTGTTCCCCGATGGCAGCGGCAGTGGCTTGGGGAACGGCAGGGAGAAAGAAAGAAAGGGGGCAGGCAGGGAGACAGAAGGAAAGAAGAGAAACAGAAAAAAAGAAAGGGGGCATGAAGAGAGGAAGAAAAAGTTGGGGAAGGGAATGAGGTGTGGAGGAGAGGAAGCATACAGGCTGAAAGAAGGGAAGAAAGATTGGATGCACAGTCAGAAGAAGAAAGTGCAACCAGAGACTCATGAAATCACCAAAGGTAGAAAAAATTATTTTATTTTAAATTTAGCAAAGTGGAGGCAGTATTACCACAGTTTTCAAAGGAATTTGCCCAAATAACTTAATAGTTAACTGGGTAAATTCCCAGAGATGAAAACTTACTATGCACAGTTCTGAATTTATATCTGCTGTCTATATTTTACAATATGGTCCCCTTTTACTAAACCGCAATAGTGTTTTTTAGCGCAGGGAGCCTATGAGCGTCAAGAGCAGCGCTGGGCATTCAGAGCAGCTCCCTGCGCTAAAAAACTGCTATTGTGGTTTAATAAAAAGGATGGGGGGGTATATTTGTCTATTTTTGTATGGTTGTTACTAAGGTGACAATGCATAGAGTCATCTGCCTTGACCTCTTTGTAAAAAAACCAGAATAGGAATGATAATTAACATTTTCTCAGCGTATAGTGTGCTTTGTGTTTTTTAATTTTATTGTTGGTAGATCATTTTGACTTGGTCATTTTAAAGTAGCTCACAAGCTCAAAAAGTTTGGGCATCTCTGAGCTAGAGTGTTGAAACTGTGTATTTCTATTTTATCCCCCCTTTTACAAAACTGTGGAGCGTTTTTTAGCGCCAGCCGTGGTAGTAGCAGCTCTGATGCTCAGAATTCTATGAGCGTCAGGGCTGTTACCACTGTGGCTAAAATCCACACTACAGTTTTGTAAAAGGGTGAGGGGTTAGTTTGTGATGACATATTCCATACTAGGCGAAGGTGTTTTCTGTGTTCTGTGTGTTCGAAAGACATGGTTTTCTGTTAGGATTGACGGTGTAGGATTGATCTGTGCTGGTCTGGCTTGTTTAGTTTTACAATGGGTGTATTGATGTACTGCTCACTGCAATATGTAAGATGCTGCCTTTTCCTAGGTACTCATGTGTGACGTGTGGTTTGTTACTAAAAATCATGTTTTTCTTACAGATGGGGGGTGTGCCAAAAAATGATGGGCCCCGGGTGTTACATATGCTACGTACGCCACTGTATGTAAAGATACCAGAAAGCTGGCGTAGCAAAAACTTTAAGTAAATTGTTATTCTTCTAAGTTTTGAGTATTTAACCCTCCCACAATCTCAAGGGCACTCGTTTCAAGTTTATTGAGATTTTGATTTAAACGCAATATCAAATATTTTCAATGCGTATAACAAAAATAAATTTGGGGAAATAAATAAAACCATTTGAACAATAAACATACAAACATATCCATAGATGATTAAAATTACATAAGGAGTACAAGGATAAACTACATTTGTTTAAAAATGTGTTCTCCGCGCCTGCTCATAAATTTGTTGACTGGAAGGATCCAGCAATGTGGCCAGATGTCATTCAGGACAAAGACAGAGAAAGAATTGTGCAATTTGGATTAATGATGGAAGATGATTTAAAGCAAATGGCACAGTCTATGAGTAAAGATCTTGATGGACGTTCTTTTTATGAATATCTCCTCTATGCCAAATCACCCAATGGACGTGAGAAGATTTTAAGGGACTGGCTTAGGTGGAGCATTAGCAGAAAAGTATGTGTGTATTCGGCCCATGGAAAAAAGGGGGGGGGATCGGAGGGGGGGAAGGGGTGCATGGGGGGCCCAATAGGATTGCTCAGTAAGGGGCCCAGAAATTTCTGATGGCGGCCCTGGTTGCAGTAACCTTTCATAGGTGTCTTATTTGTTAGCTATTTGTTTAAGGCAATGTGTGGATGTCACATGTAATAATCAAGTATATAAAGCCAAGAAGGCCCATCAACTGACCCTTCTCCACCAGCTTGTGTCTTGTAGGAGATTTAGTCATCAAGACTTAGGGCCGATTCTCGGGGCGATTTTGAAACAGCGATTGATTCGCTATCTTTTCTGCATGCAAGTGATTTGCACGAGTGATTTGCAGTGAGCGATTGTGTCGGGGAGAACCCTGACAGGAGTGACAGGAGAAACAGCTTCCTGTCACTGCTGTCAGGGCTTCTGCTGGCTTTTTTTTTTTTGTGTGTGTGTGTTTTTTAATGGGCCAGATATTATGTGTGTATTACAGATGCTAGGAGGCTGAGGAGGAGGTTCAGGCTGAGAAGGTGGAGGGACAGAAGGGCCAGGAAGCTGAGGAAGTGGAAGTCAACAGAGGCACAGGAGGATCCCTGGGAAGATGCCACCCTTGGAGGGTGACGAGCATGATGAAGAGGTAGAGGAGTCTCAGGGGCCATCTACCCATCCCCAATGACCTGCTGCTATGGCAGTGCCCCCCCCCTCCCCAAGCCTCATATGCAGTTCAAGTCTGTCATGCACAAAGACTTGCAAGAGTTGCAACAAAATAGGCTGGTCCTAAACCAGATTGTGGGGCTCCTGCAACAGCTGCTGGAGGCATTCCAGTAGCCTCATTAAGAGACTGGCCAGAGGGGCACAACAGTGGCCACACCAGACAGGCCAACAGTCCATTAAGAGCCAGATACTGTTTCCAGCTGTGGCCAATTCAGCTCACAAGTAGCTGGAAACATCCCAATGACTGAAAAGGACATTGTGATTCCTAATGTTACCATATCCTGTGGACTTTACCAACTGCATTTCATCAGGACATGTGGATATAAGTGATGGGACATTAGCAGACTATTTGATGTTACTGACTGCTATGCTAAATGCTGTCACCACATTCACTACCAATAATTGCAAAAGTTGATGTATTATCTTGGAAAAGCTAATTACAAGGTGCTGTTTAAGGTTACCACAGTTTGCAATTGTTTTTTGAAAATGTGTGTGTCCCAATCCTATAACTACAGTAGGGGAGACATGGTTTTGCTGGGTCCCTGAGTTATGAAACAGTGCTGCATAGTACTGTAGGTTATAGCAGGTCTGAAATCGCCCATAAATAATAAAGGCTATTTGGTAGCTCATAGAATGGAATGTGATGAGGACCAAGTAATTAATGACACTTTGAGAAAATGCTCAGTGAATAGTGCCAGGCTAAGAGAAATAAACCATTTAAGGGTCAGAAAGGAAATTCTTCTTTGAACAGATCAGACACTGTTAAACACATTGGTTTAATTGAGCAGACCAGTCTTGCTCCACTTAGACTAATTTGATATAATTTTGGCTTTAAGAAGCAATTTTTTTTCTATGCCTATTCTTCTATTACTCTGTTGTTAACAAATATTCTAGAATTTCTGTTTTAATTTATATTTCCCCGAAATGTGGAAGCATTATTATTATATACTTCACAATGAAAGAGTAAAATAAAAAATGATTATTATTAACAAAAACTCAGAGATTCAAAATTCTTGACAGAGAGAAACACCCCATGACCATTTTTATCCACTCATGTCGTTTCACTGACCTGGACCTGAAACTATAGATCAGGTCACTGAAACAGCATAGTGGCCAAGAGCAGTGCTCTGTGTAGCCATCAGGTACCATGGCCATGCAGCCAACACAGTCATGTGTGTAGCTTTGGAAAACATGCAAATAGCTGTTTCCCAGATATATGTAACAATGAAGACATGACAGAAGGGACATGTTAAGAATGTTTATTAATCCAAACCTGACAAAGTCATGTTGTGAAAAACAGATTATCAACAGCAGTAAGATGGTACATCAAGACTATTTATTATTTATTTAAAAAACTTTCTATACTGTCTTTCCATAGGACAAGGTGGTGTACAGACTAGTACCTACAAACAGAAAAGGAACTCAAAAGGATAGAAATTGTTCATACTTAAATTGACACACTCAATAAAGGATAGTTCCCCCCTCCCAAATTTCACATATAGTAATTTCAAAATAAAAATTAAAACACAGAGTTTATAACAAAGCCCAACGAACAACTCTCAATCAAGTGAGCCTTGCGCTTTTAATAAGAAATATGTCTTTGGTGGCATAGTACAGCAGTTAACTATATTGGGTCCGATGGGAAACAGTGATCATAATGTGATCAAATTTGAGCTGATACCAGAAGTAACGTTGCAAAAGAAATCTACTGTAGAGGCGTTTAATTTTCAAAAGGGTGACTATGATAAAATGAGGAAAATAGTTAAAAGGAAGCTAAAAGGATTAGTTGCAAAGGTTAGGACTAAACCAGGCGTGGATGTTATTTAAAAATAGGACCACATAAGAGACCTGCTCCCACATTTTTTAATACATTTGTTATTTCAAAATACCATCATGGAAGCCCAGACCAGATATATTCCACTTATCAGCAAAGGTGGAAAGAAGAAACAAGAGCCGGCATGGTTAAAAGGTGAAGTGAAAGAGGCTATTGGAGCCAAAAAAATCCTTTAAAGAATGGGAAAAGGATCCAAATGAAGAAAATAAGAAGAGACACAAGTACTGACAAGTTAGATGCAAAGCACTGATAAAGACAACTAAGAAAGAATATGAGGAGAAACTTGCAAAAGAGGCAAAAACTCATAATTTTTTTTAGGTAAAACAGAAGCAGAAAACCTGTGAGGGAATCCATGGATGGTTGGATGATCAAGGAGCAAAAGGGATGCTCAAGGAGGATAAGGCCATAGCGGAGAGACTGAATGAATTCTTTGCTTCAGTCTTTACAGAACAAGATATAAGTGATCTACCTGAACCAGAAATGGTTTTCAAGGATGATGATGCGGAGGAACTGAAAGAAATCTCGATAAATCTGGAAGATGTACTAAACCAAATTGACAAGTTAAAAAGTGATAAATCGCCTGTTCCGGATGATATACATCCCAGAGTTCTTAAAAAACTCAAACATGAAATTATTGATCTGCTGTTAGTGTCGCTAAAATCATCTGTAGTACCTGAAGATTGGAAGGTAGCCAATATTATGCCGATTTTTAAAAAGGGTTTCAGGGGAGATCTGGGAAATTACAGACTGGTAAGCCTCACTTCAGTGCCGGGTAAAATGGTGGAAACAATTATAAAAAATAAAATTGTGGATCACATAGACAAACATGATTTAAAGAAACAGAGTCAGCATGGGTTCAGCCAAGGGAGATCTTGCCTCACCAATTTGTTTGACATCCAGCGTCTCTAAGGCAACTCCCATCCCGCCGGGGTCCTCACGACAGGCAAAGTCTTACCCCGACGTGCAGGGCCTTACCTCCGCTGCTTTCCTCAGACTGGATCATCGAGCAGTTCTTGCCTCCGTTCTTCCCTCTGGGCCTACCACAGTTTAAAGTAATTACGGAAGCCTGCAGAGCGAACATAGCAGGCTGCCGTCGGCCTCTGTAGCACGTTCCCTCTGCCGCGGTCCCGCACCTCCTCTGACGGCAGCTTTTTACGTTCGCTTTGCAGGCTGCCGTAATTACTTTAAAGGTGAGACATTGACCATGGGGGAAAATACGCTAGGGAGAACCCTGTTTTTGCGATCTACCGATGTTGCCTTTGCGATTGACCAGTAGATCGCGATTGACGTTTTGGGCACCGCTGCATTAGACCATTCAATCTCCAGTCAGACAGTGTCCCAGCAGACAGATGGCCATACACTTATAACCTCCTATATACTGTATAATTCTTTTTCAACATTCTATTGGATTGAAAAGAATAAAAAGGAAAATGATTTAGGCAGGTTGAAGAACTATTTCATTTCATTCTATTGAGTTGAACATGAAAGAACAGTTTTCCAATCAATAAATGAGCTTACTGTGTCAAAGAATAGATTCAGAAACTCTTTCCTTGTGTCCCATTTCATTCTTCTGTTCATTTTCTCCACACAAAACCTCCATCCCATTCACTTTCCACAGCATTCATGCCCACTTATTCTCAGCCATTTGTTTTAATACACTCAAATTTGTTTTGTTTACCAAAAACCAGTGATGAGAGAGTGATGGAATGAAAAACTAGTGTGCCTACTCTTTTGGATTTGTCTTTACAAATTGAATTCCATAGCTGCTTATACAACAAACATTCTGCTTTTATTTGCATTGAGTATTTGTAATTCAAATAGTGCCATCTTATGCATAAGATAAATCTTATATATGAAAGGACATACTTCATCATCTACTCAAGACTTTTGTATTACCTTTTGTTAACCAATAAAACTGCAAGGTACAAGACTTTATCTTACAAGGGGGTGCTGAAAAATTCTCCCCCCAACCAAGAAGAGAATGATGTGGATTAGAGAAATGACACGGGGACAAATTTTTCCCGTCCTGTCCCGTCCCGGCAAGTTCTTTTCCTGCCCCGTTCCTGCAAGCTCTGTCCTCATCTGCACCAACCTCAAACACTTTAAAATCATAAGTGTTCGAAGCTTGTTCAGCAGAGCTTACAGGAATGGGGCAGGGACAGTGATAAAACTCACGGGGATGGGATGGGGAAATTGATTTCCCGCAGGGACGGGGAAAATTTGTCCCCCTGTCATTCTCTAATGTGGCTATAGTTCAAGCATTGATCTAATGTCAAAACAAAGAATTTTGTTTCTGTAAATTGGCACTTAACTAAATAAGATAACATGATTTTCAGCTACAGTGGCAAAACAATGCTCAGAATTTAGGATGTTGGTTGATTGGACTGAGAACTTTTCAGCACCTCTAGAAGATTATTGTATTCTCTGTGGACAAGCAGTATAAGTCAGCCCCACTTTTGGTGACATCATCTACTTTCCCAATTCGGATTTGCTCTCCCAGAGCTCAGGTGAGGCTTTAGGAGCCTCATCTGAGCATGTGCAGGTAGCCCTATATATACCTGTGCTGTCCCTCACTAATCCAGTTTAGTTAATCCGCCCTTCCCAAACGGACGGATCACAGCTCTCCATTCAAAAAAAAAAACAAAAACCCCAGAAAGAAAGAAAAGAAGAAGAATGGCAAAAAAAAAACAAAACCCCACAAAAACAAAAAAAAACGAAAAGCCTGCAGGAAAACCAGGTTTCAAGAAGTGCCCGGACTGCAAACGAAAAAGGAGCTCCTTGGACCCCCCATGAGGTGTTTGTGAGCCTACCGGGACAGAGAGGGAAAATGCTTGAGTACCTGATTGTAAAAACCGCTTAGATAACCTTGATAGGCGGAATATAAAATCCTAATAAACTTGAAACTTGAAACTTGTCCATTGCCTAGGAGAAGCACACCTCATGGCAGCCTGACCTCAGTGCCTAAAAATGTCTCAGAGGGCTAGAAGAAATCGGCTCCAAAAGCTGCACACCATGAGGGAAGACCAGCAAAGGAAGAGAAAAAAAAAATGCAGCCAAAAAGCAGCCCCTGCTTACCTGCTGCCTCAGGAAGCCCAGCAAAAACAGAGTAGAACCAACCACTATTGTCGACAAAATAACACCGTAAGGCGTTTCGACAACCAGACAAGAAGGCCGTCCCACAGACAGAAAGCACAACCCTGCAGCGCCCCTTACTAGGAAAGGCAGCGCCAGAGAGAGGGAAACAGCAGAAGCCAGCTACTTCCAACACCGCAAAAGCCGGGCCTAGCTTTTGACTCATCAACAAGGCCCTCCACCCCTGTTGGGGGCCACCTCTCCGCATTCAACAAAGCCTGGGAGAAGATAACAACAGAAAAATGGGTGCTACACACCCGCCAGCCAACCTACCAAAGAACTCATCCTCAGAGAAATCAAAGCTCTCCTTCAAGCAAGAGCAATAGAACCAATATCCAAGTCACAGCACAACCAAGGGTTCTACCCCCACTATTTTCTCATCCCCAAAAAGACAGGAGGGTTGAGATCCATCCTAGACCTACGAGGC